>NW_012113586.1:3952597-4033819 GCF_000951035.1 Colobus angolensis palliatus | reverse complement strand
GCCTTCCAAAGTGCGGGAATTACAGGGGTGAGCCAGTGTGCCCAGCAACTTGTCTCATTTAAGCCTCATTGAGGATCCTACAAAAATAGGTATGACTATTATCTTTTCATGGGAATAGAAACTGAAGCTCAGAGTTTAGCTGACCTAACATTATACCTGTTAGAGGCAGAGCTAGGATCCAAACCCACTTAACTCCAAATCCTGTGACCCTTTAACCACATCACCCTATTCCTCACCATTTGACTCCAGGCAGGTAAGAATCTTGCTAGAATAACAGATTACTATGTTTGCCACAGAACTGACCTCAACTTAATCTCTTCTTGTGATAAATTTTTATCTCCAATAATTGGGGGATTTTTTTTTTCCTGTAGGAACACATCTGCAGTCTCATGATGAAGTCAGTGGAGAAATGGATTTTGCATTTTAGAAACTCACTTTATTGTCTACCTCACTGACGTGCCTATTTTGCATAAAATAACAGATAATCGTAAAATTTTAAAATAAAAACACATAATCTCTTTAGAAAACTGGCAGGAAGTTAGATGGTAACTACAGATTATCTACAAGCTTTTTTCTTGCCCCAGTCGTCCTCACTGCGCCACATCATTTGTTTAAACTGAACCCCAAAAGCCTGCTGCTCTTTCCCCTGTGGGCTCCACTGGTTAGAATAGGAAATAAGATGGTGGGCACGGAGGCTGCCATGCTGGAAAAAGAGAGCTTTCGGAGGAAGGACAACTCTGAAAAGTCAATGCCTCTTTTTATAGCAATACAAAGGCTCTTAGTTGGGGCATCATCCAGGAAGGAAAAATTCCTCCTTTGAAGGAGACCGCGTTGTGAGAACATGACTCAGCGTCATTTCTTGCAGGATTTAAGGCATGGGGAACTCTTGGGGAAGACACAGGGGCCAGTGTCCATGCCAACCATGCCTGGAAGGGTAGGTCAAGACATAAAGCCAAAACAATCCATAGAGAAGAGAGATTTTGCCAATCCATACTGAAAACGCTTTCCTCCCCGATGCCTTGGATATGTCTAAAATGTCAAAATGGGGAGACATGGCCAAGTGCTTTCAGTATGCATGCTCTCAGTAAGACTTTACCTTCCATTTCTTTTATTGATAAGAATATCCCAGTACTTTGGGATTGTCACCTAATCCTACTTAGTTTTTTTTTTCCTACTTTTTATTGTGATAAAATACACATAACATGAAATTTACCGTCTTCACCATTTCTAAATGTACAGTTCAGCAGTGTTAACATCGATGACATTGTGCAACGCTACTTCATTTTGCATTGTGATTTTGGACAGGGCAGGCAACAAAGAAATTTTACCCCTTGCCCCTTATAACAAGTTTCTTGAAAAATACTTAACTTACATGGCTCCCTTCTGAACCTTGCCTGTTCATTCCTTCCCTCTCCCTCCCTCTCCAATCATCCCTTTCCCTTTTGCTCCCCTTTAACTTTGTCAGCAACACTTGTGCTTCCTGGAGCAATCACTGCCCTTGTATTGATTATCCATTTCTTTCCAGGTCCTGTGGGAGCTGGTTTCACACCCGTTGGCTGATTTGCCTCCCCTCTTTCATATGGCTTGCCCTTCGGCTCACTGACGAATTATGTTGTGACCCCTTCTCTGGGGGCCCCCATTCCTCCAGCCCCAGACCCTCTCTGGACTCATGGATCTGAAATTAGTGTTTTAAATTCCGAGTTTGTATCTGAAGGTCAGCTGGAGAGCTATTTACACGTCTGTAAGCCCCAGAGGGCTTATTTGCACAGTGTACTTACCTAAGCAGGGCTGGTTACAAGCCCCAGAGGCCCCAAGAGGGCTTCTCAGGCCTCACCAGCAAGAGCACAATTAGGGAGCCATGGAGGACTCCTGTTGCCGAAGTAAATTTTCAGCTTCCAAAACCAAGTCTTCTGATTTGCTACCAAGCCTTGCCCCTTGTTTATGCCAGCAGGTTCCTGAGTCTCAGCTTTCCCTGTGGGGCTAGTCTTCACTGCAGAACTATATTCGTAATGTGTTTGTGTTTGAGCCACCTTCTGAGCCACCCTCTTAGACGCTGTCTCTGAGCTCTGCACAGACCAGAAAGGGAGAGACACAAATCGGCACCAGGATGTCTGGGGTTTATCAGATGCTTCTTTCTTTCAACCTAATGACTCTGTTGCTTCAGGGGCTGCCCTAGGGGTGTATGAAGAAAGCTGAGCTTCCTTTATATCTGTTTATTATCTGCTTTCTTTTTAAAGGAGTTTTGAAGTCTTAATAATTTGGTACATGGTTGTTTTTTGCTAAGACTGTGGTGAGGGATTACGGCTCAGTTTCATTTTTATGTTCGTATAATTGGTCTAGTTCGTGCTCCACAAAGTGTGGCTGATGTTATAAAAACTCTCTAGCACACAGTATTATTGGGGTTCTTTGGGATGGGAGTGGTGGTGAGTAGTATTCATGAACAATATCAAATACAGAAAACTCAATTTTTCTCCATAAATCAGTGATGGTGATGGTGGTACTAGTGGTAGCAGTCATGATGGTAAGATAGTGGCAGTGATGATTGTGATGCTGATGACGGTAATGATAGTGCTGATGATAATGGTGATGACGATGACAATGGACAGTGGTTGTGATGATAGAGGTGGTGTTGAGATGATGGGGATAAGATTGTTAGTGGAGGAAGAAGAGGAAGATGATGGTGAAGAGAAAAGGAGGGAGGAGTGGTAATAGGGAGGGACATATTTCCATTATTATGCTCCTGGGTCTGTGACCTCCTTTTAGCCCGGAAGACTGCCCAAAGTGGATTCCCTTCCATAGGCCACCCCATTAACTCTGTCCTTGCTAGCATTCAAAAATATCAAGTTTTTGTGGACAATAGCAGGATACTGAGAAAAACACAGTAATTTCTCACAGAGCTTCCCACTCTGGAAAGAGTTTGATCATGTGTATGAGTCATTACTTGTTAGCTCACTTTGACAATCTTTAGATACAGAAAGAAGATACCAGTGGTGACTACAGTGCTTTGTACCCAGTACTTGCTTGAGGAGAAAAAGCAGGGATTTTGGTGTTATACGGATGAGGGTTTAAATTTCAGGTTTTTCATTTCCTACTAACTTGTACTCTTTAAGCCTGACTTTCCTCATCCGTGAAATGGAAATGACATCTACTTGACAAGGCTGGGCAAATTAAATGAGACAGAGCGTGGCACATAGTTCTCAGTGAATGTCACACTCTTCCCAGAAGGGGAAGTAATGGCGCTCCAGGCAGTTTTATGCTTACTTTCTGCTTCTCCTAAGCCTAGATCTTAGCTAGGACTAGCAGGCACTTCCTACCCAAAACATTTTTCATGAGTTACGTATTTACTTATGAAGTAAAAATTAGATTTATATGACTTAGGATCAGAAAGTTTCAGACATCAAAACAATAGTTTAAAAAAGAGAGAGAGAGAATTTAACCACTCAATTGGTTGTTTTTTCAACTGCTGCCCAACTAATTTTTTCCACTAAATGAACTAATATTTTGGTTAACTTGACCATTTGAAATGATTCTAGAACTTTTTTTTTTTTACACTGTGAGGATGTTTTCCTTGATATCTGGCCCCAGTTCTCTTTGCTTATGTCATTTCATCATTATTCCTACTTATGCCGTCTGGTACCTGAATAAAACATTTAGATTCTATCATTTGAATTTGAACCTTTCAAATATTTATAAACCACAATCATGACTTCATACAGTCAATCCTATACATATTTAATTTTTTTATGATGAAGTCCTTTTTCCCTAAATTATTTATTTCCTCTCTGAAATCTTTCCAAAGTTGTTTTAGCCTTAAGATGAAGAGATGCCCCCAGGTGGATCGGCATCAGACAGACTCTAAAAAGTAGTTGTTGTGAAACCTGGGGTATGTATTGAAAGTTCAGACTTCTAGCCCTCATCACCAGTGATTCTGATTCATGGTTCTGGGGTGTGGGGCTCAGGAATGTGCATCTTAACAACACCCTCCTTCCCTTCTCCCCAATATACAACGTCCTCTCCCCAGTATACAGGTAATTTTGGTGTGAGTTCCCTGTAGAACACACTTGAGGCACATTGCCACCTCACAGTTGACTTGGGAAAGTAAAACAGAAGACATTGGTTCCTGCTTTCTAACAGGCAATCACATTCAGGCCTGTTTGCTTAAGATTATAGCAAAATTACCTTGACAGAGTTTTGAGTGTTTCCAAGTCTTCAATCAAATAGCTGTACTGTCTTGGTTTACTTGGTTTACTAAACAAAGTTTCTAGAAGACTATCAATTTTCCCAACTCTTTAGTCTTTAAGTCTGGGTTGGTGGAAGAAGAAGGGTTGTGGAAAGGCACTTTATCTACCACGCCATGTCCCTGGAAATCTAGCAATTTTGAATCTTATATGATTACTATTCACATTTCTTTTTTGTAAGAATATGATCCAGCAAATAACTAATAATAATTCTTCATACTAGTATAGCACTTTGTGGTTCATAAAATATGTTGACTTTCATTGTGTCATCTGATCTCCACAATAGCTCTGGTTAAGGTAAGTAGGCCAGGTATTACTCTTTCCGTTTTACAAATGAAGAAATGCTCAGAGAGAATAAGTAACTTGCCAAGGATTTATGAAAAGTAAATGGAAGTCCTAGGATTTAACAATTAGGGATTCTTTCATCATCTCTGCCTTAAGGTTGCACTTCTCTAGACTGTGGTATTGTCAACCCTGAATGTTACAAACTAATAAACAATACATTTGCCTCATTAAAATATCTATTACTTAGCTGCTTAGAATGGTTAGAAAATATTGAAGTAGAGAATTTTTAACCTACCCTTTAATTATTGCATTGATGTTATCTATGATTGTATAATTTTGTTCTTAATTCCTTGAAGTTTTATTTTGAAAGCTAAACATAAAAGACAATGGCAGTTTGTCATGTTGAGAAGAATATAATTATTAACCTCGTAGGTTCATCCCACAAGTAATGATTGTCACATGGACCCTGTTGGCAGGAGAGGGAAGATGAGAGGTCTCCCAGATCTTAGATAAGGCCTAGCCCATGCGTCTAGTGTTCCCAGTCAATGGACCATAATTCATTAAAATTGTGTATTGGACACTGGCTACATCCAGAGTCTACACATTAGATAATATTAAAAGAACATAAAAGGAATATAAATGAATCTAGGTGCTAAGTGACTTGGGAGTCCTTGAACTTGGTGCTTTTACCTCCATTTATTCATTCATTCATTCATTCATTCATTGAACACATGTTTTATTGAGCACTTACTGGAACTACACACTGTGCTGCACACTGGTATTACAATAGTGGGCGAGACAGAACCATCCCTACATCATGAGCTACCAGCCCAATGGGAGACACTAACAAGGATGCTGGCAGCCACAGGCAGTGTGATAAATGCTGTGGGCGGGAAAGGCAGGGTGCTGCACATACACTCACAAACGGCATCCAGTCAGCCAGCATATTAGGCCTAGTATTTTTAAATGGATGTAGATTTATTGGGAGTGGCCTGTAGGGGTGTGCTGATGGCATGGCCCCTGGCCGCTTTATTCCTTGGCACCCTGACCGTACTAGGAAGTCATTGCCCGACACATTTAGTTGCCTTTGCCTGAAATATTTCCTTCCTCTCCTCCCTTAGCTAAGTTCTAGTGCCCACACATCCCTACAGGCTAGGAAGCCCTCTCTGTATTGTTATATATTCAGCCCCTGTGCACTGAGACATCCTGTGAAAATCCTTGAACATCATCCTCATCACCCTCTCTGTCCTTCAAGTATCTCCCCCATCAGTCTCTGAGCACTTCTAGATCAGGGCCTGTGTCGTTTACCTCTGTATTCCCTGCACCAAGCAAATGTTTGGCACATAGTAGAGGCTTAATAAATGTTTGCTGAATGCACAAATGAATGAATGCCCCTAACCTTTAATATCTGGTTAGTGAGGACGCAGGAAACTGAACATATACAAATAAAACCATTTGCAAACAATACAGTTCAAGTCAATATTTCAATGTATCAAATCATGTAGCATCCTCTTTCCAATATTTCAAGTGCACCTTTTTTACCCAGCATGCATATTCCTGGGAGCCGTGGACTGTCCCCAACAGGGATAAAATGGGTGTAAATGTTATGTACACTTAATTTCTTTAACAAGAAAATATCAGAGGATTACTTGGAGTCACTAATGGTATTACCCCAGTAAAGAGTAAATCATTTTGAAGTTACTACATGCTATGGTTTGAATGCATCCTCCAAAATTCATGTGTTGGAAATTTAATCTCCAATGCAACAGTGTTGAGATGTAGAACCTTTGAGAGGTGATTAGGTCATTAGGGTTCTGGACTAATGCTGCTATTGGGGGAGTGGATGAGTTATTGCAGGAGTAGGTTCCTCATTAAAGGATGAGTTCTGCCCCCTTCCTCTCCCTCTCTCACACCCTCTTGCTCTTCCACTGTCTGCCATGGGATGACACAGCAAGAAGGCCCTCACAAAATGCCAGAACCTTGAGAGTGGACTTTCCAGCCTCCAAAATTGTGAGAAATAAATTTTTTTTTTTAAATAAATTACCCACTCTGTGCTATTCTGTTCTAGCAACACAAAATGGCCTAAGACACCATGGGTAGGGTCTCTGAGAAATATGACTTGAATAGGAAAGTTTTCATCAAAAAGTTGCTCAGTTGCTGAGGTAAAAGCCAACAGGGCTCAGACTAGGGTGAGATGAGTAAGACCAGGTCATACAAGTTGCGGGATCACATTCTGTCTTTATTTAACTTTTTTCATGCATCATGATTTATTGCATTAATTTTTATTTATTAAAATATAAATTATTTTGATTGATCAGTTTTTTCAGCCTGCCCCCACAGCTCCCAGCCCTGGGGGCCCCCACCCTGTGAGCTCTGCCTTCCTGGTACACAGATTACAGGGGAAACTCAGACTCTCTCTGCAGCAGCTGGATGTCAGCTATCACCAGGGCTCAGCTGCGTATCCTCAGGGCTCACTCTCTTTGCCTGATTCACCTCCCTTTCCCGTTTTGCCTTCCCCTCTTCCTGTAGCAGTCTGAGCATTCTATACCTCCCCAACCCTATGCTTCAATGCCGTCTCACCCAACATCAACACTAGGGCTGCGTGTTCTCCAGAGCCTGCTCTGTCTCCCTCCTCCCTTCCCTACTACCCACAACTGACTTGCTTTATGATAGAAGAAACTTTTTAATGCCTGCCATGAAATCCTGTCATCTGGGCAGGAAGGACAAGCTCCCTGGCTGAATCATCAAGATGAGAGCACCTGCCTGGAATAAGGCTCTGAATCTTCTACAGCTCTCTTTTCTGTTTCCCTTCTTCAGAAGCATCCCCTGGGCCCTGTAGAGGCTATAGAACCCATACTGCCTGCACTGGCCAACTGCAGGGGCAGTGGCTTCCCACCCTCTGTGTGCTGCACACGCACTCAAATCTATGGCCTGAAATAATTTCTGCACATCCCTGTGTTGCTCCCATAGGACAGACAGAGGAACAGAGGCCCTGGCTGATAAGTCACATCAACTGATCACAGAACCACTGATGGACAAAACAGAGATTAAACCTACATTTTTAAGCCCCCAACCCCCCCCATCCTGTGTCCATTTCATTATTCCATAAACATTCCCCTCTACCACACCTTACTTCCCCCTCACCTGCCCACCCCTGCAAAGTCACCTGATCTCTTGATGAATTAGCATGGGGCAATATTGATGTTTTAAAATAGCCAACTTTCAGGCTCAAAAAAGTCAAGATCATCTTTAAGTCCCCAAGGACGTATGCAACCAGTGATAGAAAAATCCTCTCCCACTTCTCCCCCTCCAGTCTGAATTGATTTAGCAACTTTTCTTCAGCTCCTCAGCAGAGCCTTTCACAAATTCCCACTTGCAGCACTGCTGAAGGATAGACTCCTGATGTGCTCTCAGCTGGACTACTGCTGTGGGCTTCAAAAACACAGATGCAGCAACAGTGAGTGTGTGCCTGTATTATATTTCTCAACTGAACATCTTCAGAAGCCGGGGACATGCGTTTTCTAGCCCAGCATGTAGGATCTGTGGCCCCCAAGCCTGTGGGAGGGCAAAGTCCTGTAGAGAAGCTATTGTTTTCCTTGCCTTTGCTGATAGCATGAGATCAGCTAAACGATGGTGGCAGGTCTCCAAAACCAAGAAAAAGAGCAACTAGGGGTACAGTAATGGGAAGCAGTAAATCGTGGAAGATATTTGTAATCTAACCAACAGAAATCAAGCATTTTCTGGGAAATGCATGAAGCACGGAATGCTTGAGTGCCTAATGGGTTTTGGAGCCCCAGTTAGTTTATGTGGATGGGTGCCAAGAGCAAACAAATCACTGCAGCCGCAAGCCACCTCACTCCATATCCGAGATGCACACTGAGAATGACTGGAAAGGCTACTTGGTATGGGAACCCTAAAGCAGTTCGGAGGGGGAGGCTCCCGGGGAAATGCTATCCTTAGTGCTCTCCAGGAAGCATCATTTACAACTTCACCATTGGCCAAACACTAATATATGTGCTTTACATATATCATCTCATCGAAGCCTCATTATAACACTAATGGGTTAGGTGTTATTATACCCCTATTTTAAAGATGAAGGAAGTCAGACTCAGTTAAGATCATACATCTATTAAGAGGTAGGGCAAAATCCAAACTCAGTCTTTTCTAATTCCAAAGCAAATGCTCTTAACTGCCCCACTTTATTGCCCTCAGAGTTCTTTGGCACCAATTACACCAGGCATTCCTAGCTACAAGGCATTGTTCATTCATTCATCCATACATTCAACATCCAGCAATATTTCTTGAGCATCTGCATTGTGCCAGGCCCTTTGCTAGGCCTTGGGGCCTCACTGATGAAGGAGACATGAACCCTGTCCTCATGGAACTTGGAATCTAATGAGTGAGTGCCAGGGTCTGGAATGGGAGTTAAGGTCTCACTTAAGACTGGGCAGGTTGTACCTTGCACAAAGGCTCTGCACTAAGGGGGCAAGTGAGTACTGAAACCCAGCTTATATTCCACTAAGCTATGTGCCCACAGAGCAACATCTTCCAGAGGAAACAATTAAAAAAAATTTTTTCCCAAAGAGTAATATGGGCTATTCTGGAAGTACCTGCCTCCCTTAACTTTTCTTTCTTTCTTTTTCTTTTCTTCTCTTTTTTTTTTTTTTGAGACAAGTCTTGCTCTATCATCCAGGCTGGAGTGCAGTGGCATGATCTCAGCTCACTGCAACCTCTACTTCCAGGGTTTAAGCGATTTTCATGCCTCAGCCTCCCAAGTAGCTTGAATTACAAGTGCAGGCTCCCACACCCATAGAAATGGGATTTTACCATGTTGGCCAGCCTGGTCTAGAACTCCTGGCCTCAAGGGATCTGCCTGCCTCAGCCTCCCAAAGTGCTGGGATTACAGGCGTGAGCCACTGCACCTGGCTGCCTCCCTTAAATTTCAAGCCAGTGTCACCCTGAAAGACATTCTCATGTACAACCTGCAGTGTGCAGGGAACATGAACACACCAGGTAGACTCTGGACAGTAAGGAGGTCAGCAGCAAGTCCAAGAAAGTGTACTCAGGTCTGTTTGACTCCAGTCAATGAGGTCCACATTCACCTTCAGGAAATCCTGCTCAGTCAACAATGATTTAAACCAATTCCTTCACCACTCCCAGGCAAAGTCCCTGTGTGAGTAAAACTTCCAGTGATTCCCAAAGGTAGTACCCCCACCTCAGCAGACGGTGAAGGCCCCTGCTACGCCCTGGACCTGCAGGCCTTCTGCCCACAACTGTCAGACCTCACAGGAATGGAAAGGAAGGCTTCTGGAGACACGTACTGCAGGGAACAAGGTGACAAAAAAGGCAAGCTGACATCAAGCCCAAACCCCAGTAATTTGGAGGACAGTATCCCTGGTAACAGAAACAGACAGAAGGAGGTCTCCAGGAAGAAGGATGAGTTCTTTATGTATGCCAACTTTCACATGTTAAACATGTCATGCCGGCCGGGCGCAGTGGCTCAAGCCTGTAATCCCAGCACTTTGGGAGGTCGAGATGGGCGGATCACGAGGTCAGGAGATCGAGACCATCCTGGCTAACACAGTGAAACCCCGTCTCTACTAAAAAATACAAAAAACTAGCCGGGCGAGGTGGCTGGCGCCTGTAGTCCCAGCTACTCCGGAGGCTGAGGCAGGAGAATGGTGTAAACCCGGGAGGCGGAGCTTGCAGTGAGCTGAGATCCGGCCACTGCACTCCAGCTTGGGCGACAAAGCGAGACTCCGTCTCAAAAAACAAACAAACAAACAAACAAAAACATGTCATGCTTTCTATCCATGGACCTTCATATACAAGGCACTATGTGTGATATTTACGAAAGCCCTAACCCGATTCCCTTTCTATAGATGAAGAAATTGATATGCAGAGAAACAAAGTAATTTGGCTTAGGTCACATAGCTAGGAAGTGGCAGAACTAGCAAGTGGCAGAGGTGAGCCCTCTTGATTCAAAAGACAATCAGTGTGTAGTCTAGCTTAGAAGTCCTCAGCCTGAAGATAAAGATGAAGGAAGTAAGATAAAGGGAATGAGGCCAAGAAACAGTGAGGCAGACGGAAAGAAGGAAAAGAAAGGTACAAAAGCAGTAGAGGGTGCACCCTAATAACTCCTCACAGATAAAACAATACAGCTACTGTGACCAGCTATCAATGCAGTTCATAAACACAGAGACTGTCAGAGCAGGAACGGACCTCTGTGTTCCCAGCCTCCCCGTGTTACAGCTGAGGAGTAGAGGGCCAAGGCATCTAGTGGCTTCCCCAAGGTTCTCCAGGCTGCTGTGGAGGCAGAACCATGGCCAGGGCCCTGGCCTCCTGGCACTCAGGCCTAACAGCTTCCATCACGCTGTGCCACTGAGATTATTATCATCAGTGATGATGGTGCCATTAACAGCCATGGCCACCACTATCCGGTTTTTTAGCACCAGCCACCCTGGCAGCCATCTTCATTTTGTGACTTGAAGAAAACACTGCCCTGGTCATGTGAGCACAAGGGGAATGGAAAATTCCAGGTCAGGGAACAACACCCCCTCCAGGCATCCTTCTTCACCAGCCCTGCCTTCAGAGGCGCCAGGCCCTTTTGTCCCACCAGCAGTTAATATTTCACTTGGGTGAGACTTTAGGGAACAAAGAACACAAAGCTGGCCTTGAGGGGCCAAAGGTAGGCAGCCCATGGTTCTCGATGCGGCTCATAAATAAGAACAGGGCAAATGTACTTTGGATAAGGACGCACTCAGCCTCCCGCAGAACAGCTGGGGAAGCTATTCATAGGAAAGCGTGCTATTTGCGTCTGCCTGGCATTTGAATGAGGCTCACCTAACTGCGCCTGCCCTCCCCACAGATGTGAGTCACGCTCCCCATTCACGAGTGAGGAGTGGCCAGGGGCAAAGGAGAAATGCTTCTTGGCTCAGCTGAGAGAACTGTGATGGCTGGGAGCAGCATCGCCCTCCCCCTGGCAGGGAGGGCCTCCAACTGAGAACGCTTATTCTTATAGAGCCTGATTCTGCTCCATGTGAGAGAGGTGCCTCCTTGGACCCTGCTACTTTGTCCCTTGGCCCTTGGTCAAGCACAGGGGACAATTTTCAGCCCCCAACCCCTTGCTGGTGACTTTGGCTGTCTTCTCACATCTCGAGTACTCGGGGAAAGCCAGTCAGAGCAGCATGGGAGGCCAGTTCCAGTGTCACGCTGCCGTCCTCCGAGTTCTACTGGTCCCTTGTCTCCAGTTGCAGAGCTTATAAGACGAGCTGTGGAGGTGAAGTGGGGGCGATTCCTCCCCATTAAGCAGCACTGCCTACTTTTGAAGGTCATCCACCAATGCTCCTGCCTCCTGTAGCATCCGTTCTGAGCCGAGGGTGTGCTGGAAGCAGGGCGGGAGGTCAAGCCCAGGCCTGGGCATCCCTCATCCAAGGAGCCCTGATGGGGGGGGTCTCCCAGGGCCTAGCTGAAGAGTCAGTTCCGCTCCATAGCAGCACTGATGCTTCAGATCAGTCTCAGGCCCGTAAGAAAAACTCCAGTTCTGCACCAAAACACAGTGGCCTTTGGAGTCCATCAGACTCCAAGCAATAGGAAGGGCCAAGCCCTTCTCCTGTTGGTGGTTCTCACATACCTGTGGGTCCAGAGAGGGGCTACCCACCATGATCCTGGGAGCTGTGGTCTAAGGGGTCTCTGTATACCTGGTACATACTCAGCGGCGATTTGGGGTTTTTCATTAGTGAATGGCTCAGCTCCTCAGCTGGACCATAAACTTCTCAAGGGAATATGCTGTGCCCTTATCTTTGTGTGCCTGCATGGCAGCACACAGCCAGCATGCAAACCATGACCTCATATGCACTTAACACTTAACTATATCTCTTTGGCTACCAGACTCTGCTCCTTGTGGACAGGGACTTCTTAATTCTGTATTTCTGAATGGCCTAGTGCTGGCTGTGACACAGGATAGGTATATAATTGATGGTGTTGGTTTGAATTGTCCAGTTTGAATAAAGAATTTTCTAAATAAGTCGACATTATGACACAATGGACATAGATGAGACTATTAATGCATTTGAAATTTACACTAGTGGACACATGATTGGTAGATGTGATAGATACATGAACCCATGCAAATTCCAACTTCGAGAAACTAGTAACCTATTTAGAAATTAAACTTTCTCCTGTTCTTCATGGGCAAAGATGATCCAAGCATGGAGGACATGACATTTAAGCCCTCTTCCCAGTGGAAGGGATGTGTCTCCAGCTAAATTTTTCTCTCAGTCAACATTTATGGACAGCTACTGTGTGTTAGGCACCCTACTATGGGCTGAGTATTAGAAGAAAAACAAGGCACAGGTGAATCGTGAATGGAGAGCTATGGGTCTAGTGGGGCTAAAGGCACTTTCTCAAGGAACTCACGCACTGAAAAAGCTGCTGCTTGAGAAGTATGGCCTAAGCTCCATGGGAGTGAGAAGCAGTGAACTCTTCCTGGGGCCAGAAAGGGAGGATGAAATTAGGAAAGGTCTCCCAGAGGAGTGGATGTTTGAAGGACGGACAGATCCAGATGGACAATAGAGTATGTATTCTAGGCTGGAGGGTATTAACCAAAACATCGAACCCCCTCAGTTCTTTGGGAGTGGAACAATCTCTTCTGCTCTCATTGTGGCTGGTGGCCTAATTACTGTCCAAGGTCAGGGTGACACCTTTGGCCAAAGAATGGGGCATTTGCTTCTAAGTCAGCCAAGGGCTCTTTCTGTCTGAAAATAGCTGCCTGAATTCATTTCCCCATTTAGTCCCAGAGGCCAGAGATAGGAGCAGGCTTTCTCCACGTGCAGGGCAGAAACTGCAACTAGAAAGCCGGCGCTGCAGCATGAGGAACCCCTGGGGAGCTGGCAGGAGGCCATGCCTGGCCACACTTTGAGGTCTGACCGGCTACGTTTGGACGGACCCTCTCTAGCTCTTTCCCTGTCATGTGACTGAAAACCTTATCATAATGAAAGCCATAAAAATGCCAAACTTTAACCTTATTAAAGTCACACTGTTCTGGTCTTGGCAATCCTAAGAGGATTTTACAACTCAACCTCTCTGACTAGAGTTCTTGAACAGCCCAGGGTCTTTGAGGGTCCATGATGGGTGACTTAATGCCTTCAAGGACTAGTGCCCATTCACATTCCCACCCTCCCTGTGTCCGTCCACCACCCGTGCTCACTGTGGCCTTCCATATGGCCTGCTGTTTTGTTACTCATAGAAACGGATAAATTTCCACTATCCTGGACCCCGGGAAAAACATATGAGCATGCCCTACAGCACTTACCAGCTGACATAGTATTTTCCTCCAGATTAATGAAGCACAGTGGAATTTTAGCGCTTGCTGTAATGATTAATATGTCAAATCCATATTGCAGGAGAGCCAAACACGAAAGTGATGTGAGAACCTAGGAGGAGGGAGGAAAAACAATGGGACGGGAAAAGAGGCGGCAAAGCCAAAGACGGACAGGGAAGGAAGAGAAGAACAAGGGAAGCACAGGGTGAAGAGAGGGACACGGACTCCCACAGGAGCTGGATCAGACAGGCTCGAGCACATTTAGGGACTTCCTTTTGTCCACGGCGACATTGGTAGGAAGGTGGGTCAAGTCAGTTCCTGAAGAGAGGTCTCCCAGGAGCAGTTATTAGCATAAGGTTCTACATATTGAGAGGCCATGGACCTTGAAGATTTGAGAAAAGGTATGGGGTTTATCCCCAGGAAAAAAAAAAAATACACATAAAGAGGTTTACTTAGGGGTTTACTAAGCCCCTAAACCTCCATAAAAAAACACAGAAATGAAAAACCCCTGTGTTCAGCTGATGGTGTTTCTGGAGCTGGGACTGTGTCATCCCTGTCAGCATCCCCTCTCCATGCGATGCCTTTCAGAAACAAGTTTGGAAAGGTGACAGTGGCATCAGCCACAATACACGTTCTTTTTGCTGAGCCTCTGTCTTGCCCTGTGAGCGCCCACCCTCTCCTCCCCACCTGCAGGCCCACTGCCATGCAGTTCCCAGGAGGAGGTTATGCTTACTCACAGGGTCCCTTCCTCCAACTTTAGGTAGTCCAGTCCCCCTACATGAAGTGGTGTCCATGCTGTGCGTGAATATGCTCTGCAGTCTTGAGACCATTACACAGCTAGACAGAGAAATGCCTGGCCAAGCCACCAATGGGAAATACTTCGCAATGCAAATGAGTCCTCCAAAGCCAAGCATTCCCTTCTCCTGCTAATTACTTTTACCTGGTTGCATTAGAAATCCTGGCCAACATGGTGAAACCCCGTCTCTACTAAAAATACAAAAATTAGCCCGGCATAGTGGCACGTGCCTGTAGTCCCAGCTACTCGAGAGGCTGAGGCAGGAGAATCACTTGAACCTGGGAGGCAGAGGTTGCAGTGAGCCAAGATCGTGCCATTGCACTCCAGCCTGGCTACAGAGCGAGACTCCGTCTCAAAAAAAAAAAAGAATGGCTTCATATTTTGTACAATCAGGAGCTGGCTCAATGTTAATGTCATTGTCTCTCCTGAAATCACCTGTCAGTGCAAGAGGGCTCTGAATTTCCTCAAATAAAATCGAGATCTTATTTCTCCATCTAAGCGTGTACATAGTGTCATGGGCCAGGTTAATTAAAGCTCACTGAACATCACATACTATCCTCTGAAAAATCATACATGTTGCTTCTTTAAAAGCAGAAAAGAAAAAATCAGGTTCTGTATGCCCCACCAAGCTTAAATCGTCTCTGTGATGGGAACTGTACAAAAGTCAACAGGTCAACAACAAACACGAATTTACATACTCAGTAGGTGAAAGAGTGAGCCAATTCATAGATTTCATTGCTGATTGTACTTTTTAACGTTTTATTTTGAAAGAATTGTAAATCCACAGAAGGTACCTCAAAGGTGGAAACAACTCAAATGTCCATTGATGGATAAATGGATAAATGTGGTACAGTGGTCTGCCCTTATCCTGGGGGGATACATTCCAAGATCCCCCAGTGGATACCTGAAACTATGGATAGTACCGAACCCAACTGTTGTCAGTGGCAACACGTTTCTGTTCACATATTCCGCCTACATAAATTGTATGTAGGTATGTATGCTTTTTCCAGCTTAATTAAACACTTACCAGTATTGTGGTCGTAACTTGTGGTTTGAGGTGTGACAGCAAAACTAACACGAATTTCTTTTTTCCCCTTCACAATTTCACAGATAGAAGATTCATTCCTAACTATAGATCTTAGCAGCCTCATCATACCATTTTCTTTCTTTCCTGAAGTCAAGAATTTTCACCTTTTCACTTAAAGGAAGCACTTTATGGTTTCTCTTTGGCATATGTGAGTTGCCAGCATCACTACACTTGTGCTTTGCGGCCATTACTAAGTAAATTAAGGGTTACTTGAACACAAGCACTGTGATACTGGGGCAGACAACCTGACAACCAAGACGGCTGTTAAGTCACTACTGGGTGGAGAGTGTAGACAGATGGACACGTTGGACGAAGGGAGGGTTCGTGCCCTGAGCAGGATGGAGCAAGATTTTTTTATACCACTCAGAACGACTCACAGTTCAAAAGGTATGAATTGTTTATTTCTGGAATTTTTCATTTAATATTTTTGTATTGCTGTTGACTGTGGGTAATTGAAACTAAGGAAAGTAAAATTATGGAAAAGGGGGGGTGGGCTACTATACATACATATAATGGAATAGTATTCAGTCTTAAAAAGGAAAGAAATTCTGATATGTTTCTATGACATGGATGAACCCTGAAGACACTATGCTAAGAGAAATAAGCCAGTCACACAAAGACAAAAACTCTGTGATTCCACTTAGTTGAGGCACTTACACGAGTAGTCAAATTCAAAGAGATGGCAATTCGAATGGTGTCTGCCAGGGGCTGGGAGGTGAGGGGAATGAGGAGTTGTTTAATTGGTACGAACTTTCAGTTTGGGAAGATATATAAAGTTCTGGAGATGGATGGTCATGTTTGTTGCATAATAATGTGAATGTATTTAAAGTCACCAAACTGTGCCTGTAAAAATAGTTACAATAGTAAATTTTATGTTATGTATATTACCACAATCAAAAATTGACAAGCAAGTCCCACAGACACTTCACTCGGCCAATCCAATGCAGCAGCTTGCATGACTATAATACATTATCAAAACCAGGGAACCGACATTGGTACAACTCAGACTCATTCAGACTTCACAAGTACTCATGTGTGTGTGTGTGTGTGTGTGTGTGTGTGTGTGTGTGTGTGTGTCTGCGTAGCTCTATGCAATTTTATCACCTATGTTGGGCTGTTTCATCACAAGCCACACTTTGCGCTGTCCTCTGTGGCCACACTTGCTCCTTCCTGACAACTAACCTGTGTTTCATCTCTAGAATTTTTTCACTTAAAAAAGTTACAAAATGAAGTCATACAGTGTGTAACCTTTTGAGATAGGCTTTGTTCACCTCATATCTGCTTTGAGATCCACCCAAGTTGTTGCATATATCAATAGTTTGTTCCTTTTCATTGTTGGATAGGACTCAATGATATGGATGGAAATGTTTGATTATATTTTTAATGAAACAGATGGAAATGTTTGATTATATTTTTACATCTACAATTAATGAATTCAATGTTCTGTCCACATTAAGACCATCAGTGAATGGACTTGATTCCAATGTGGCCACTACAGGAATGGAGCCAAGGGGCTCACCAGAGCATCCTAGCTTCCACCCACCCATGCAGGGGCTTTTGTCTGGGCCACAGGCTGTTTCATTGAAGAAATGGGTCCTATGGGGTCAACTGTTCTGCCTACTGACTTTCAGCTGTGGGGACTGCAGTGAATAGGCAATAAGACAGACAGGAACACCTTCAGTAAATAGAGAAGGTACAGGCTCAGCCCCCCACCTGCCCAACCTCAGGGCTGAGACTCCAGCAGTGGCATCGTGGGAACAGGAAGCTGGGGTTCCTTCAAGAAGAAAGGTAAACTCCAGGAACAGTCGTTTAAAAATATGATGCTTTCCAATTCTCAGAGGGGAGCTTTTATATTTCCACCACTCGCTGTGGCCCAAACTTCACAGTGCTGGAATTTAGCTATTCCCTTGACTGTTGACCCCAACACAGCATCAAGTCCCAGCCCCAAGCCTCACATAGTGCCTGGCCCCCATGAACACACAGTAAATGTTGCTGCAGGAGGTGGTGTTATTGAAGGAGAGAGGCGAGTCAAAGGGGCCTATAGAGGATGACCAACTCTAACAAGCAAGAGCTCTTTTCATTTCATTTTTAAAACCTGCTACCTCAGATCTGGCAGGAGCCAGAGTACGAGAGAGGAGCAATAAAACCGTCCCTTTCTTCCGCTCACTTCCAGCCCTGACTGCCCTCCCCTCATCCCTTCACACCCCAGATCTTCCTGCCAGACTCTGGGGAGAACTTTGTGTTCTGAGGAGGGTGGGGCTTCTTACTGAAGGGCAGGTGTCAGTGTAGGTGAATAAGCAGGTTGGGTGGGGGTTGGGTGAAGGTGAGGTCATTCAAGGCGACTCTTCGGCCAGGTAGAAATGAAGGAGCAAGATTGAAGTCACCCCCTCCCCCAAAACAGAACAGAGGTTCTTTGAGCCTTTTCCTCCAACTCTCCTTCACCACATTCATGCCTTAGCTTCCCCAACGTTGGCCTTTTTGCTACTGGCAACCTGAATAGTTTGCATTTCTAGACAAATAGGTGAAAGAAAAGAGCAGCCATAACCCAACATCCCTGTAACTGCCCCGAGGCCCCAGATCCTGGGACTTTCCCCCATAGCTGGATACTTCCTCCTCTGTGAAAAATAACAGGGATTGGCTGGAGCTAACCCAAAAAGCAAGCAGACATAGACACAGGCTCTTGGAAAATACCAAATGCTATTCAAACCTAGGGATTTGGTTCCCCCACCCCCAAGGACCCCGGAAGAAGCTGCTCACAGCTGGGTGAGGTGTAGCACTTTCCATAGGAATCATCGCCTGGCTCTTTCGAGGGTGGGAGGGAGCAGGTGCCGCTCTTCTCCGGGCATGTGTACCTCCCGGGTGTCCTTCATGGAGCTGACACAGAGTGCCTTACACAGAGACTATGGCCTCTCTGGAAGAGTTCAGATCTTTCTGTAGCTCTTGAGATGGAGTATTTGACACCAATAAAGGCTTTCGCCACCTCCTCAAAGCTTTGAACTTTTTTGTTTTCTAGAGATGGGGTCTTGCTGTGTTGCTCAGACTGGTCTTGAACTCCTGGGTTCAAGCAATCCTCCTGCCTCAGCCTCCTGAGTTGCTGGGACTATAGTTGCCAGCCTGGGTTTTTATCTAGATCTTAATAACCAGAGTTGCTGTGCACTCTGTGTAGGATTTGGCTTACTTGGCAAACTCCATGTCATAAACTCAGTATTTCTTCAATAAACAATATTGATTTACTATGGTCTGGCAGCCGAGGTAGCCCAAACTTCTGGCCTGTATTCTGTAAGGTGGAAGATTGGGCCTTTTAGTAGAAACCTCCAAGACCTAGGAATCTCTATTGAGACCCTGGGGTTAATGCAGTCTCCACCAAATCCAAGTGCTGGCTGAGAGACAGGAGTCAGCAGGATTTCACTGGGATGGTCAATTTTTATCCAGAATAGGGCTATGCCTGCATTAATTTGTCACCAGTGGAATGAAAATACAAACCCGCTGAGTATGATAGTTTGATATGAGGAGTGGTCAGTTATATAGAAAATTTAAAACAGAAAGCCCATGAGAAGTTTGCCTTTGTCAGTGCCCATTAACTCCTTCCTAACAGGGTGACAGAGAGCTGGTGCCACCACAGGGAGTGTGCTGGTCAGAGCAGACCTCCTCCCCAGGTGGACGCCATGATCCTTGACATCCTCCAGATCAAAGCTTCACTTTCCCTTGCTCACAGTGGCTTCTTAGATGACCATGTCTAAACCAGACCCTGCCTGCTATTCTTGGCCAGACAGAGAGAACAGCCTGAGTGAAGACTCTGAGGCGAGAGAGAGCATGGCATTAGTAGGGCCTGGCAGAAGGCCAGGATGATGGCCACAGTGAGTCCTGGGAAACGCAGCACAAGATAAGCCTGGAGAATTGACAAGGGCCGGTCTGTGCAGAACCTGAGGGCCACAGCGAGAAGTCTGCCTTTTCTCCCCATGCCCAGAGCAGGGAAGAAGGATTTACAAGTTTCTCACACACGCCTTGGCTTAAGCAAAGCTTTCTGGCCTCCTTCAAGCCATAGCGCAGGGTGGTGTTTGCCGTGCCTGACTCCCCAAGCTAGGCACTGGGAGTCCGAGTGAACCATCTGGAGGGGTCAACAGTGACGTGAACAGATAAGCCACAGCACAATGGGCCTTGAGTTAGAGGAGGAGAGAGGAATGTGCACGTCCCTGCTTGGATGTGGGGGCCGGAGTGGGAGGGCTCCAGGAAACCTCGCACAGATCTTTGGGCTGCCTAAATCCCGCTGCTCCATGTCTAGGTGGCTGAAGTGCCTCCTGGCCTGCCTCATTCCCTCCTCTGGCCTGTCCTCTTTACCAACCCTGCCACCTGCCCATTCTAAGAGGCTCCACCCTTCCTTGGAACACGGAGTTCTCTGCCACTGGACTCTGGGGAGGGTGAGATTATTGAGTCAGGCGGGTGAGCGTAAGAGAGAAGGAAGACGGAGGGAAGTCAAAGATACGAGATGAGCTGGAGAAGAAAGGGACTGTTTTGAGGATTCCCCCTCACACATTCTGGCTCTTACCTCTAACCAAAAGCAAAGGGAGCACCTTTTACCAATGGAATGAGGCCAGGGTGTGTTGGCTTACGCCCATAATCCCAGCACTTTGGGGAGGCCGGGGTAGGAGGATCACTTGAGCTCAGGAGTTCAAGACCAGCCAGGGCAAGATAGTGAGACCCCATCTCTACAAACATTTTTTTTTTAATTAGCCAGGCATGGTGGCATGTGCTTGTGGTACTGGCTACTTGGAGGCTGAGGTGGAAGGATCTCTTGAGCCAGGAGGTCAAGGTTACAGCAAGCCATGATCATGACACTTCACTCCAGCCTGGGTGACAGAGTAAGACACTGCCTCTAAATAAATTAATCAATCAATATCAATTAACTAACTAACCTATCTGGGTCAGTCAGCTCTTATAGTCCCACCTGACTTCCGCTTTGCCTTCTCCTGCAGCAGCAACGCCATCGAAAGTGCTTACTGTGTGCCAGGCAGGCATTGCACATGGACCGGGACTAGGACTTCCGATGGCCAGCTGGCCTGCTGCCTGGGGACAGGGAGTTTCCCAGGACCTGGGACTTTCAGTACTAAAACCAGGACAGTCCTGGGCAAGCTGGAACAGCTGGTCACCTGGTGGAACTGAGCACCCACAGAGTCAGCAGAGAAGGTAGGTGGCACCACAGTATGGCTGGTGGTGGGAGCAGGCAGGAGTCGTTTCCTTCTTAGCACTGGCAGCGCCACGCTTGGCACTTAGCTCCCTTCCTGAATGGAGCTCCACCTGTTTTTTATGAGGCAGCCCCAGGCCAGGCCCTCAAGATGGGCAGGGGTGGGTTGAGACTGTGCTGTCTCTGCTGTTTGCTAAGGTTGTTCTCATGGTATCACGCTGCCAGAGACTGTCCACTTCGCTCACGTTGATGGAGGTCAGCTAGGGACAGGCTGATTAGCTGGCCCCTCAGGGCCTTTCTCTTGGTGACACAGCCTCTGGCTCAGAACAAAGGCCCCTCATTTTGCCGAGGCACAGACTGTTGAACGTGAGAGTGCTGCCACCTGCTGGTCACAGCGCTGCTTCCAGAAGAGGCGCTGGAGCCTCAGGAGGGAGACTGGGCCATGAGCCTAGGGTCTGCAGCCTCTCTGTGGGCCACAGCACCACCTCCCAGCCTGTCCTGGGCCAGACTGCTGAGGAAAAGAAGCTGGGGACCCCCCTAACAGGTATGCCTTGAAGGGGACTGCAAGGCTTTCTCATGTCAGAACTCTCTCAGGCTGGCCATGGATTTCCTAGAATTCCCAGCCAGTGTGGGCACTCTTAACTAGAATAGAACCCTCAGCCCAGTGGTGTGCTGGAGCTGCCAGGCATGAGGCAATCATCAAATATTCAGGAAATTTACCAGCTGCACTGGCCATGGTGGGAGTATTTACACCATGGAAATTGGTAAAGGCTACAGATTAGAGTTTTCTCCACCCCTAACCCTTCCTCCAGTGGATTCATCAGTACATCCTTGTCAAACCCCTATCAAACTTAAAATATTGTCACCTGGGAAAGGGCAGGTATCAGCCTGTTTATAAAGGTTTTCTCAGATAAAGCATCAAGTATGGAATTGGTGTCATAGAGAAGAAATACATTCTGATAAGAGGGAGATTATGAGGAAGGAAATTTTGTTAAGCTCCCTAAGAACAACTAATGTAATAGTTAAGGGCTCTGCAATGAGAAACACATGGATTCAAGTAGCAGCTCTTCTATGTGCTAACTGAATGACATTGGTCAAATTGCTTCATCTCTAGCTTCCAGTTTCCCTGTCTGCAAGTGGGGGTGTTAGGAGTAGCTGCCTCGTGTAGTTGTGAGGTGATGCGTTTGATGAATCTAAGTGCTTAGAACATCGCGAGGCAGAAAGCAAGTGCTCAATACATCTTAGATATTATCAGTTATTGATTAGAACCTCCACTTCAGCAGGCTGGAACTGATCTTGACATCTTCCTTGTTAAACCAGTTTCACCTCTAGATGTCCTTTACAGGGTTGGGGAATGGAGATTGGTTCTTCGATCCTCCCTCAGCAGCTAACCTTTAACATCAGCCTCAGTTTTGGCTATTCGTTTGTACTTCTCCCCTGCAGTTAGTACATAACAAAATGTATCCTCTAGAATTCCTATGCTCTTAATATGATAAAGTACATCCTGAATGTAAAGTATCTAAGCACTAAACACTTGCCAAACCAACCCAAAAGATTTTGTGTAAATGAGTCACTGGCCAGTTAAGATGTCAAGTATAGAAAGGGCAGGACTCAGATCTGATTCCAATTCCAACACCTGAGTCATCCTCAGTGGTACTGCACCTGATTTAAAGGAAGATTATATTAACAAGACACAAATTGTATAAAATTGGGAAAAATGGGAATCTGAGAGCAGTGCTCTTTCAGTGGAAACGGGCTTAGAGGACATGAGCTCCCCTCTCATGAGAGTGGAGGGCTTGGTTGTGCAGTAAAGAGAGTTGGCGAAGTTTCTATAGAGCTGATAGTCTAAGGCCCAAGACTTGGCCTGATGGACTTGCCTCATCCAAGACTCTGCTCACTCCTCAATCTTTGAATGAATAATTTGGCTTCCTGGGTGCTAAAATCCTTGGAAGAAGTGTCTTTAGAGGAGATACACATATTTATATTTTTAGAAAGCTACAAATGAGTTCGCATTATACTCCTTTGACTTTTGTTATATGGACTAAGATTAGGTTAGATTTGGTTGCATAAAACAGACAAAACAGTAGCATAAATAAAATGTACATTTATTTCTCTCCCATGTCAATGAAATCCAGATGTTGGTAGCCTGGGACAAGTATGGCAACTCTACAGTATCACCGGTCACTATCTTATGGCTCCATTATCTTCAACATGAGTTTTTGTCTAGTGGTTTAAGATGGTCACTCGAGCTCCATCCAGACTATTTTTTGGCCAACAAAAAAATTATATTTTCCCAAAATCTGACACTTCTGATTATAAATCACTGGCCAGGTGTACTCATGCAAACCCACTCTGATGCAAAAAAACTGAAAAATGTCTTTATTCCAACTAGGGGTAGGAGGCATGTGCCTAGCTAAATTAAGGGTTCTATTTTTAATAAAGTAAGGCAGATAGATATTGGTGGATAACACACAATCTCTACCAAAGTAGATCAATTTCCCTAAGCCTGCTCATTTTTGACATCAGAGAACTTCTGTACAACAACCCCGAGGATACACCACCCTGTGAACCCAGGAAGAGAAGATGGCTGGATTCCCTCTCAACACTCTCCTGCCTCAGTGTGAATTTAATCCCCATGCCCCATCAGCCCCAGAGCCTCCATTCTGTTGCTGCTACAGCACCTGTCCAAAGTTTCTCTCCTTTCCAAATTTGGTCTCATCACTGAACTTCAGACCTCCATGACCACTGGTCTGGATTTTTGTAACAATGCCGTCAGTGTTCTTTCTGCCTCTACTTTCACTCTCCAAGCCTTTCTGCTGACAGATTTCTCTTCCTGAGGCACAAGTCCCACCATGATACATCCCTGCTCAAGAATGTCCATGGTTTCCCATTTTCTGCCCTAAAGTCTAAATTCCTTAGAATCCTGAAGGCTTTCTATGACAAGGCCTTTGCCTGAATTTCTAAGCTCATCACTCTTGGACACTTGGAGATCCAGCAAGTGCCACTCCTTAAATATGACTGGAACCCTTCTGCCGCCATGTCTTCCCTCCTGCTCTTCCATCTGCTTGGCATGCTCTTCCTTCATCTCAGCCTGTCTAAATCTTAGCCATTTCACAACGCTCAGAACAAAGGCCTCCTCCCCTATGAAGCTTTGCCCAAGTTAGAATGACCCTCACCCTCCTAAGTGTTGTCACAGGGCATTCTGCTTCCATTAGGCTCAGACTACAAGTATTTCTGTGTTCCCTACTACAGTGTAAGCTTCCGCAGTGCTGGGCTATGCTTGCTTGCTCACAGCATCTCATATTAGTGCCTGCCATATCAGCAACATGCAATGAGCATTGGTAGAACCAAATTGCAGAGTACAGCTGGGGCTCCATGGAAATTGGATGTGAATGAGAACAGCTCACAGAATGACCTGCTATGCCTGCCAGAATTTGAAAAGTTGAGGTGACCATTGACACCACTCTGGGAACAAGTATTTGGGTTCCACTTAAATATACAAACGTAGGCCCAGGACTTCCACCAAAGTGAAGCCCCTTCTGGGCTTGTGTTTGAGGAGCTGTATAGGGTGATAGAGTGGCACTGGTAAGGATTGCTGTCCTCTCTACCTTATTTTTTTTTTTTTTTTTTAAGGTTCAAGATCTGAGTTGCCATAAAAATAAAAACTTTGGCTGGGGGGTGGTGGAGGGATTTGAAAGAAAACTGTAAATTATCAAGAAAAATGATTCATTTTTCAGATGAAGACTCCTCAGTCCCAGAAAAGCAAGAGTGGTATGCCCAAGGTCACACAGCCAGGGTGAAGGCTGGGACTTAGCCTGTCCCAATCCCAGTCTATTGTTTTCTGTTCCACCACCGTAGCTGCCCAGGGTGAAGACGCCATCAGTCAACCTAATCTGGGGAAATAAAAGATCTTGAAGGTTACACATAGATTTGTGCACTGCTGATCTTAATTTTATGCTTGCCGTCATAAAATTAATTTGTGCTTATACAACTAAAGGGGGAAAACATGCATCCAATTCTCGAAGTTTCAGTTCTATGTCTTTGCATCAGTTTTTTAGATTTTTCCCTTCTTTGTTCATTATCACTTTCAACAAAATGTCTTTTTCAATTTTCTTCTGAACTAATTCTTACTAGGATCACTCATTTTTTTCTCCAGTTTGCAACTGGCTTGATTTGATTGGAATAGATAAAGCCTCCGACCATGGGCTGTTGAAAGGCCTTTTGTTTGTGGATCACAAGCGGTCATTCAGTTTATCCCATTCATTATGCTTCCCTACTTTTTTGAGTTGCAAGGTTAAGGCCTGGAGCAAAACGTTGATGGAAAGGAACATTAGGCACCAAGTTGCACCGTGTTTGTGTTCATTCCAATCCACACTCACCTCCCTTAATTGGTGAAGGTTATGACTACAGCCCACTTCTCCAGTGACTCACTTCAGGAAAAGGACATGTGACAAGAACCTGGCTCACATGGGACTGCTTGCCAGGGGTGCCAGGACAGAGATGGCATTGTTCAAGGAAGATTCAGGAAGCCAAACATCCGGAGAAAAGCATGCATGGTTAACTCACCCCACGGTCTGGATGAGAACATATTTTTTTTCTCACTGATCAATCTGTTTATCTACTTCTACAAGGGCACTCAGAGGACTTCTGGAATAATTATTCCCTTTGGTCTCAAATGCAGCTTTCCTAATGGGCCAAGAAAGGGAGAAGGAATAAGTATTCCTGGAAGTGTTTTACCTGTGGTCACATTAATTCTATCCTCCCAATAGCCTTTTGAGATAAACATTATCCACACTCTCAATTTATAAATGGGGCAATTTAGATAGGGCAAGTTAAGGAGTTTGCTCAGGCCTACCTGCTACTAAGTGGCAGACCCAGGATTCAAACTTGGGTCGAGGTTGACATCGAAGTGTATTTCCAATGTCAGAAAATGTCCTCTTTCCATGCTAGTGCCCAGGTTTCCTCTCAGAAAAGTAGCAACTACTAAATGCTGCTGCAAAGCATGGTCTCTCCCAAACACATCTTTGTTCTGACCTCTTTCTCTCCATCTAGCTGTCCTCAAAACCCACACAAATTCCAGCTTCTCCATGAAGACTTCCTGATCAGCCAGTCCCAACAGACTATGTACGGTCGCATACGCGCTCTCTCTTCTACCTCTGTAATCCTCTCTGCTTGCACTCCTGGTTTAGCCCTTAATAGATACAACTTAGCGCATATAAACTTTCACTTGCATATGCAAACTCCCAAGCTGTACTATAAACTCCTCAAGGACATGAACAATGCCTCTGTTGAGCCTTGAGAATTTGTAGCATAACAAATAATACCAAGTAGCTGCTGCAAAATGTGTGTTGAATGATTAACTGGTTAATTTTTAGGAGAGGCTATGGGAGTCCTTGTGATTCTGTTAAGTAGACAAGCATGGAAAACTCAGAGGCAAGTAGTCTCTTTGGCTAAGACTCCCCTTAGCACCACAGTCTGTAATTCACTCCCCATATCTTTCTGGGTGTTTTAGAGAAGACGGACATTGCTCTGCACTGAAACCACGCGTTAAGCTCTCTGCCGGTTTTAGGGCAGACTAAAGCAGCCCGCCCAAAGCTCAGAAGGTTCAGGTGAGTTCAGAAAGCTCCAGCCTTTCTGGCAGCCTAGTACATTCCCTTAGTCTTTTCCAAGTCTGGGCACTCACTCCCAACTCTTCCCCAGGTGTCCCCCTCTTAGCCTCACCCCAGGCCTTAGTGATGACAGCACCAGGCAGCAACTGGGATCTCCTCTGGAGGCAAATATGCCTGCACAAAGCCCAGATCGTATGCTCTTCCCTCCTGGGATTCTGCTTATTTTCTCTCCCCTTAACTTATTGCCCCTTCTTCTGTGTGGTCTGTTAATCTCCAGATCTTTGACAAGGATGACCATGATGTCAGAGCACGGGCCCTCACATGGCCTGTCTGCATCTCTCTCCTCCCCTCCTCCCCACGAGCTTCCTGGGTCATGTGGGGCTTCCTCAGCACCCCCTCTCCATGCAACTCCTCCTCTGTGAGTCTGCCTCCTGCCTTTCCTTCCAGCCCCATCCAGGGTGTGGAGAGAGCTCTTAACCACAGGTGGAAGTGCCCTTCCCCACACCTGATGAGCTCTGTCTGCACTTGGAGACCAGCTTGTGCCCTGTGGGTATGAGCCTGGGCCTGCCTATCCCCCAACCTGGCCATGAGGGCCCTGAAGCCACCGTCACGTCTTACCTTTATTTCTGATGCCTAGATCTGTGACTGTCACAGAGTAAGTAGTCAATGAATATCAACAGAAGGTGGAAATAAATGGTAAATGAGTAAACGGTCTTGGTTCTGCTCTATGAAAACACCCAACACATCAACTCACTCTAACATTTAGACACTTAAAGCAGGCCTCTGAACCAGACAGATTTGGAAGCATCACATAGATCACCAACTACCTCATCTACAAGCTAAGGACCAAGACAGGTAAGTGGCTTGCACAAGGTCATACAGTGCGTGAGTGGCAGACTCAGACTGGATCAGACTCTCTCATTCCCTGCTGAAGGCACCATCTCAGCCATGCCTTCAGAGTAAGAAAGCTTTGCTTCTAAAATACCTAGTAATTCAGACTTTTCTCCCAATTATTTCTAATTAGTAACCTACCTAGCACTGATGAGTTCTTGAATGTATGCATGCATGCATGTATAAGTGAATGAATGAATGAATGAAGGTGAGGTCATGCTGGAGTCACAGCAGCAGCAGTTCAGCTTTTCCAGTAAAAGCACTAGGCACATGTGCAGGATTGAGATGATGCATTTAAGGCATCTCCTTTCTGCCTCACAACCCTGACACTGTGCATCCCCGGGTTCTGCCATCGCCCCTACTCTGCAGACTGACAAAGAGGCTGTTCCGGGCTGTCCTTGCCAGCACCATTCTTGTTGAACCTATTAGGTTGCTATTGTTTTTAGCAAACAGCTGGTGCCTCATGGAAAATTTAGCATTTGCTCATTCCTGTTCCATTTATCTTCTAGTTTGTGCATTTTCTCTTCTTTATTAGCAGGGCACTTACTGGAAAACTAGATCTCTGTCACTTCGTGGTTTCACATGTTTCTTCTGTTCATAACCTACCTGGAGTCAGAATTATGTCTGTGTCACAGAGCAATTGGTTGCTATGGAAATGATCGTGGCACCCCAGGCAGCAGGCCTGCGTTGGAGAGAAGAGGCAGTGCTGTGCCCATGGGGGTGGGGGTGGGTATGGCGGAGGTACTGCAGGAATCCTGACTGTGACTTTTTAAGCTAGGACTGACTTGTCTAGGCCAACCTGGTCCTCTTGACCCTCTTCCTACTCAAAGCTGTGTGTGTGTGTATGTGTGTGTGTGTGTGTGTGTGAGACACTTCACTTATCCACACCCCCCACGCACCACACCCAAATATAAAACAAACGCTTCCCTTAACTTCTCCCTTCTACCTCCAAATCCAACTGAGAGTTCACCTCCTCAATCTTCTGTGGTTAACCACCTCTGAATAACCCCTTCTCCAATCAAACCCCCCACCCATTCCTAGTGAGTTTGCACTTAATTCAATTGCATTGGAATCACTTGCATTCCTTCTGCCGGATTTTGCTTTTTTTTTCTTATCAGGCTCATATGTTTTATCTTCCCAACAGTATCCAGGCCCCACAGGAGCCCATCTGGGTCAGTTGGTTTTATCTTCCCACAGAGCCCAAGCCAAGCTTGGCTGACCACAGGCCCCTGATAAATGCTGCCCTCGACTCTCAGAGAGATGGACAGTCTCAGCCCTCGAGCCCGCCCACTTTAACCCATCCAGTCTTACCTCCTGAGGATCAGTAAACCTAGAGCAATAGGCAAATGAGACAGCTCTGGATATCATTTTAAATATTGTCAACCCAATGAAAGGAGAAAAACTTTAAAGCTTCATTTGCCTAAAACGTCCTCAGATGATAAGGGAAGAATGAGAAAACAGTGTTTAGTTATTTAAAACTGTCTTATTTTGTGGGCTTTAACTCATTTATGTTTCAAGTTTGCCCTTAGTCTTGGTTGCCTGTCGCCTAGAGCAACTTTGACCTCCAGGGCCAGTGACCCCCTTCTGGGTTTCCACTGAAGTTCAGATCCTGCAGGACTGCCCAGGTCAACGGCAGCTGTACATGGTGGGAGAACCTGGGCCTTTTCCAAAGGTTAAGCTCACAAATATAAGCTGTGGAGTCGAGGCCTTCCCTTTGTCTAACAGGCAATATCCTTACTTCCGGGGCCAGGGGTGCAGAGCCTGTGAGCTTCCCCTGCTGTCGGTGATTGAAGACAAATAGCTGTGCTGGCTCCGTTGGCAGAGTTGGTGTTGGTGTTGGTGTCCCAACCTCCTTTTTCTGGAATCTGTCCCATATTCAGTCCCCAGATGGAAGTAAGCTGATACTCAGGTAAGAAGGTGGGGGAAGTCAGGGTGCCTACAGCGTGGGGTAGACACTAGGGCTGGACGCCATGTTCCACATCCCAGAGCCCATCTGAAAGACCTTCTTTGGCGTGCAGCTCAGAGCTGCTCAGACAGCGTGGAGCTCGGCCCCGAGCTCAGCCCAGGGGCTCTCTGTGCACTCATGGAAAGTGGCATCGTACCGGGAAACGCGAGTGGCCATTCTGGCGCGGGGACGGGGCCTGGGCGTCTGTGTGTGCTAGTGCCCAGATGAGAGACCGGGACGGGGTGCGGAGGGCTTGCTTCCTTCCCACCCTCAGGGCTCTTACAGTGAGGTGGTCCCTCTGAGGCCTGAGATGGTGCCGGGGGTGGCCTCAGCAGGAAAAGGCACAAGGCAAACATTGAACAGACAGGTTGGAGCCCCCAGGAGGAGCCGGCTTTGGTCTGCGGTGACTGGGAGAAGGGCCCCTGCTGGGGGCAGCTAATAAAGGAGCTTCCACTCCCTCCTCCAGCGCCCCCCACCCCCCACCTCAGGGCCCTACTGGAAGACAGGCTTGATTTTCCTCATCCCGCACAGCACCGGCTTGGTGAAGCTAGCAGGAACCCTCTCATGCCGTCTCCCAGCTTCTGCTTCAGACTAAACCCTCCAGCCCAGGCTTCAGGACAGGCCTCTGTCCCCACACAATGGGGACTTGGATAGTGAGTTTTAGGATTCTTTCTAGCTTTCTACCCTGACTAGAAAACAGAAGAGGAAATGCCCCGTTGGCTCTCCCGCGGACCAGAAGACCTTCCCCCAGCTGCTCATATTTAGTTAGCAATTACCCAAGGTGTCCAAGGCCCCTCCGACACTGTCACTCACTGCTAGGAGAGGCCAGAACTCCAACTCAGGCTGTGCGGCTGGCTGCAAGAGGATGATGTCTGAGTTAGCTGTTTGGAGACAGAACCACAGGTCAGCTTTAGAGCTGATGCGCCTTCACCACCGGCACAATGGGAAACCAAGACAGGCAGGTACCAAGTGATCCTTCAGCATCTGGGCGAGATGCTTTGTCTTTCCCAGAGAAACTATTTCAATGAGTTCTTCCCGGGAGAGAGGGAAAACAAAGCTCAGATACCAGAGCCGCAGAAACCGCCTGAGGCTGATTTGCTCTGACAGGCGGGCGGCTGCCCTCTCCCACGGACAGCCTTGGTCCAAAAGAATAAAGGAGACCTTGCAGACCAGAACTCAAAAGTGCAAGGTGCAGATTTGCAAAGTGTGTCCCTCAGGCTCTGTGCATCCCCAATCCAGGAGTTGAACACTCACTCACATGATGCCTTCACAGCACATGAAGAAAAAGAGGGGCAGATTGCAGAGGAGCAGGACAGGGGGACGTGTTGCCAAGAGCAGGCAAAGGTCTGAGCTGACCGCAGCTCTGACTTGGGTCTGGCTGGAGTTGGAGGTAACTGCATTATGGGAAAGATTGAAAGGTTAATATGAAACCAGCTGATACTGAAAGAGAACAATTAGGAAGGTTAAGGGGCTTAATATTAGATTAATGGCTGCCAGAGGATAAAGTTCACAACTTTCAGGAAAGAAGTCTGATTCAGAGAATTATTTTTAGTGGACCAGACCAAGGTCTGATTTTGTTATATATTTTTTTTTCTTCCCAGTAATTGAGAGAAAATTACCATTCATTCACATAAGATTCATTTCTTCCTCTTCCTGCTTCCTCCTCCTGCTTCCCATCTCTCTCCTCTTTGGAAGTGCCTGATTTCATTCCAGTTCTGGAATGAATCTTAGGGTCCCACCTTCCAGTCTGCATACCCCATACTCCTCTCCACCTGTAGGGGTCCTTACTCAGTGAGATTTGTGGGACCCTGCAAGAATATTCTTGTCAGTGTTGCTTGTATACTGGAAATATTTCAGGCCACTAAGTGATCTCACAGATCAGTAGCTCAACCCAGGGGAGACATTCTGAGCCAACAAGGAGTTAACCCAAACATGGGGAGACAGGCTGGTGGATTTGAGGTGGCTGAGGAGATTGGGGGAGATGGGGAATTCCCATGGTCTCCAAACCTAGCAATTCCTTCCTGAGAGTTTTTTAACATTCCTTCCTGGGGGAAGGGCCTCTGTTGGGGACAGCTGATAAAGGAGCTGCCACCCCCTCCTCCAGCACTCCCCCACCTCAGGATCCCACTGGAAGACAGGCTTGGTTTCCACATCCTGCCCAGCACGTGCTTGATGAGGCTGGCAGAAGCTTTCATGCAGTCTCTGCGCTTCTGTCAGGACTGAACCCTCCAGCCCAGGCTTCAGGCCAGGCCTTTGTCTGAACAGATTCCCAGGCCCCACCCATCCTGGACTAACTGAATTTGAATCTTTGAGGGCACAGTCTGGGCATCTGCATATTCTGAAGTTCCTCGATGACTCCATGACCTACCCAGTTTGGGAACCACTGGCTCAGGGGCCACATGGAAGAACGGCCAGGCAGGGAGGGGCCGGGGGCCTCTCAGACTTTGGGATGGGCCATTCTTGTGATTCCCTAGTTCCCATCGCAGCCAGTGAGTTTCTTGGAGCAGACATTTCCTCTTACTCATCATTACAATCCCCACACAGGGCTGGCCACATTCAGTACGTGGGAGCTGAATTAAGTTTCCAAATCTCATGGCTCATGTCTGTAATCCCAATATTTTGGGAGGCCGAGGCAGGAGGATCACCTGAGCCCAGGAGTTTGAGAACAGCCTGGGCAACATGGGAAGACTCTGTCTCTACAAAAATTTAAACATTTAAAATATTTCTTAATTAAAATTCTGAAATCTCTCCCCTTCCTAGACCCTGAACCTGTTCAGTTCTCAAGTTGACATGTTCAGAGGCCTGGCTGGTAGAGCCCGGGCCTAGTTCCACAGAATCAGCATGGTCCTGAAACCCAAGAGCACAGGAGCCAAAGCTGGAAGGGCCCTTGGAGAACCTCTAGTCCAATAGCTTTCAAAATGTAATCCTAGGTACCCCGGGGTCCCATGGTGGAACCTCAGAGAGCACGAAAGGAAAGGGCAGAGGCCCAGTGGGAGGAACTGCCAGCCCTCCCCCTACCTTCACCCTTCCTGCAACCAGGCCAGCCCTGCTTCATAGCTTTGTGTAACTTTCGCAACAACCAAATGGCTTCCCAGTTTCTGCCCTTGCCAACCCCACCCCCAGCCCCTGTCTGTTTTCCAACTAGTGTCCAGAATGATCATTTCAAAATATAAGGCTGATCATGGCCCTGTTCTGTTCAAGACCCTGCATTTGGCTTTCCATTTCACTCAACACCAATCCAAGGTCCTCTTCATGGCTGGCAAGTCCCACCTGTTCTCGCCCCAGTTGCCCCTGCCTCATCTTAGCCATGCTGGCCTCCTTTGTATCCTTGAATGCACAGGGATAAGCAGGTTCTTATCCAACACCTGGGCAGATCTTCTTCCTTCTGCCAGAAACGCTCTTCCCCATATAGCTGCATCCCTTGCTTCCTCTTGTCCTGACCACCCTATTCAAAAAGGCATTCTGTTCCATCAGCCCAGCCCCTTCCTCTACTGTACTGACTGTCCCTACTGAAATATAGGCTCCACGAGGGTGAGGACTTTGTTTTTTTTCACTGCTATGTCCCCAGCACCAAGAACAGTGGCTGACACATAGTAGGTGCTCAGTAAATAATCATTTCCTGAATTAGTCAGATTGGTTTTGTTTTATTTTTTTTATTTTTATTTTTTTTTTGAGACGGAGTCTTGCTCTGTCGCCTGGGCTGGAGTACAGTGGCCAGATCTCAGCTCACTGCAAGCTCCGCCTCCCGGGTTTACGCCATTCTCCTGCCTCAGCCTGCGGTGTAGCTGGGACTACACGCGCCCGCCACCTCGCTCGGCTACTTTTTTGTATTTTTTTTTTTTTTAAGTAGAAACGGGGTTTCACCGTGTTAGCCTGGATGGTCTCGATCTCCTGACCTCATGATACGCCCGTCTCAGCCTCCCAAAGTGCTGGGATTACAGGCGTGAGCCACCACGCCCGGCTAGATTGGTTTTGATTCTAAAATTATCCTGTACATTTTTTTCTTTTAAGTAGAAACGGGGTTTCACCGTGTTAGCCAGGATGGTCTCGATCTCCTGACCTCATGATACGCCCGTCTCAGCCTCCCAAAGTGCTGGGATTACAGGCTTGAGCCACCGCGCCCGGCTAGATTGGTTTTGATTCTAAAATTATCCTGTACATTTTCTTCTTTACACATTTCTCTATTTTTCAAACTTTCTGCAGTAAATATGCGTGTTTTTACAATCACAAAAAGAAGTAAGTGACATAGTCTTTTCTCTAGGATCAATCTTTAGGAGACTCAGAGCTGCTAGAGAATAACTTAAGAAGATGAAGGGAGGCACTGCTTTGAGCCCCCAGCTCTGAGCAGCACCAGGTCAGTCCTGGTAGACTATAATAATACCACTGATTCCTAATGGTGGACGGGGGAACTTAGTGGGGCTAAGCAGACCCTACTTACCTAACAGCATTTTGTCTTGGGGTCACTGGGGAAGGGGAGAGAAGGAGTGAAAACAGGACCAGCAGCAACCCCCTCCCCGCTGAAATGCACCAGGCTCTCCCTAACCCCATACAACAGACATGAGGACACCGGCTCCCAAGCACCCTCCAGTAAGGCATTGTGGCCATAGGTTATTCTTTAACCGGCACAACTCGCTTTTCTCAGACAGACTTTCTCTTTATTTTCTTCGGGGACTATTACCCTGAGGCCTAGTACCTGCTGCCTCTGCTTATGTGACTGAATCTAGAACAAAGAAGAAGCATCTTAGCTGAGGGTAGGGCTCTGGACTAACAGAAACCCCGTGGTCTTGTCTCCATGTCAGAGCCTCGTGACTCCAAGTGGGTGGGGGTCCCTGGCTCGCCCATGACTCATTGTTTGAGTTCGTAGGGAACTCAGAAGTTTCACATGGAAACACGGCCTCGCAGGCTAGAGACAATTCAGGAAACGAAAACCCCATTCACTTGATTATTGGTTCATTTTCTGATGGAGGCTGTTCTGATCCTCTTTCATAAGACCCATCTGAAATAGACAACTGAAAAGAGAACTAGGGGGCCGTTTCCCTTCCTCCCTCTAGCCCCAGAGCTCGGTCATCAGAGTCACGTGGACCCTAGCCCCTGGAGCTGGACAGGGCCCAGGGTTCATCTGGCCCATCTGTTTCATTGTGACTTACCTGGCAGGCCCCCTGATACTCAGGGACATAGCTGCCTGCCTCCTGGCCTGACTTTCCTGCGATGCTCTAGAGCAGAGTCAACTAGCTTCTCCAAGGAGCTGGTGGTAAATACTCGCTCTGGGGCCCTGTCACCTATTCTTTGTTTTTTCCTTACAGCCCTTTAGAAACATAAAACCATCCTGAGCTCACAGGCCTCACAGAAACAGGCTGTGAGGATGGGCAAAGTACAGCCCACAAGCAAGACCCAGCGCACTGCTTGTTTTTGTAAAATAGAGTTTTAGTGGACACAGCCCTGCTGATCTCTTGATGAATTGCCTATGGCTGCTTCCACGCTATTACAATTGCGGAATTCAGTAGTTGAGACAGAGCCTATAAGGCCAATAAAGCCAAAAATAGTTTCTATCTGCCCCTTCATAAAAAATGTTAGCTAAGCCCTTCTCTAAAGTAAAGTTTCATATGCATTCATTCCTATTTAACACTCAAAACAATTTTTGAGATTAGTATTAGAGATGAGTATTCCTAATTTTACAGATGAAGAAACTGAGAACCAGAAAGGACAAGGTTTGCTCAAGGTCACACGGCTAATGAGGGGCAGAATCAGAACCCAAACGCAGATCTCATCTCTAAACCAGGGCTTCTTCACCTGGAGAAGCTGCTCCCGGAAGGTGGCAATTGTGAAGTGTGGAATATATCTCCTGTTCAGCCCCATCAAGTAGGGTAGCAGCAGGTCCCTTGATGCCACAGTCTTTGAGAGGCATTGGGCATAGAAAGCAACCAAACTGACCTTGAACAGAAACCTTTAAGATTCTCACCAAATCCCACACTCCAAGCCCAGTGTGCTCTCTGTGCACAGGAAAGATGCCTTTGGCAAGCTGACTGGCTGGCAGGAAAGCTGTCCCCTAAAAGCCAAGTCTGGCTTCTGTTAAACATTTAAAAACAGGTCATCACATCACTGTGAAGAGCCACTGAGCTGCTGCCATCTTCCCACTGAGACGTGGACTGGCCTTCGATCCCCCCAGGTCCCAGGGCTGCCATTTCCTCTACAGCCGGGAACAGCTATGCCATTATTTGTATGAGAGAGACCCCCACTGGATATTGCTGGTATCACCGCCCCTAAGAGCAGCTCGGCAAACACCTCCAAGGCTCCCAGAGCTGTGGGTGTGAACATTTGAGTAATTGCCCCAGTACGGAAAACCTAATGAGCCTTGTCGTCTTCAAAATCCTTCCCGAGGGAGGTTGGTGCATGCATGTTCTAAAAATGCTGGCATTTCACCGAACGTATTTGGAATGCTTCCTTTGCACCTGATTTTTTTTTTTTTTTTTTTTGTGAGACGGAGTTTTGCTCTTGTTGCCCAGGCTGGAGTGCAGTGGCGCGATCTTGGTTCACCACAACCTCCGCCTCCCGGGTTCAAGCGATTCTCCTGCCTCAGCCTCCCAAGTAGCTGGGATTACAGGCATGTACCACCATGCCCAGGTAATTTTGTATTTTTACTAGAGACAGGGTTTCTCCATGTTGTTTAGGCTGGTCTCGAACTCCCAACCTCAGGTGATCTGCCCGCCTCGGCCTCCCAAAGTGCTGGGATTACAGGCATGAGCCACCGCACCTGGCCTGCACCTGATTTTATTATGACCTTTCACATGCTTTTAGAGTCTTTTCTGTGGGGCAGATCTGACTTCCCAGAACAGCTTGGCCTTTGTGAAACTTCGTTTTAGCTGCTTTCAGCCTAGCTTTGCTCCAGAACCTGTTTTGTGTGTTCCATAGTGTTGTTAATTCTGGTGGTTGTTATTGTTTGCAGTTTTTTATTTTAATTGGATAACAAAATTATGCATTAGGATTTCCAGCATTTCTGGAAAAGTCAGAAAGCACTTGTTTTGAGTTCTTGCTCAGTAGCTAATAGCTGAAACTAAAGAGGAGCTCTTTGGATAGGCAAGGATTCTCCAGTTTGCCACAGTCCCCACCACTCCCTATTGCCCCTTATTGGCTGTGCTGGTGTTCGATTGCATTGCCTTGTTGGTCCCTAGAGAAGTTTTAAAGTTGTATTATACATACAGAATAATTGCCATGAAAATAGCTGCTGCCACAGGTCCCAGACACTATGCTAAGCACAGTATGTACATGTTCTCATTTAACCTGGTGAGATAGGTATCATTATTCCCAATTTACAGACATAGAAAGTCAGGGTCTGTAAATGTCAGTGTCAGAAAATGTCTTTATAAGGGTTGAACTGAATTTCAGTTTGGACATCTGCACTTTACCATGTCAGAAAATAAACTCCTCTAACTGGTTTAGGGGATGTGACTGGCTCAGTAAAGGCCTCAAATAATCACTTGGTTTTCCTCTTTTTCCACCTGCAACATATTCAAGAATGGCTAACCCTGATCTCAGTCATGGAGTAAGCAAAGCGTCTTTGATGTTAAAGACACTGGAATATCCTCCTCTTTCTTCCTCAGGATATCTGTCTTGAACCCCACACCCATGTCAGGTGCCAGGTACTCTGAGATCTTCTCACAGGGCCCAGGGACCCCACTGTGACACAGTGTCTTGGCCTCAACTCTAAGACAGCACCTCACCTTCCAGATTTTTCCTATCCTTTTTTTCTACCAAAACATTCTTTGCTGTGTCCCATACATTCAAGCTCTTGATAAGTGACTACTTAATTTGATAAATGATTTGGGAGATAAGGCATTAACGGACCCATTTATTCTTCTAAAAATTACTTATTGAATGTCTATCCCCTCCTCTTAAAACTATATGAGGGCTACCCATTTCTCCTAAGAGACTAAATGACTGAAATCCTTCATAAGGCCTAAAAGGCTTTGAGACACTGTGTCTGCTGGCCCCTCCAGCCATCCTCTCTGCCCAGCACTTCCCAAGCCTTGTAGTTCCTCAAGCATCCCTTGACTCCATCTACTAAGACTTTACACTAATCCCGTCCTTGGCTTGGAAAGCTCTTTCACCCCTCTTAGCTGGTAACTGCTTTTTTGTCCTTCAGGTTGTTACGAAGTCACAACTTCATCAAAATGCATTCCCTGACCTCATCGACAGGTTCAAATTGCACTGTGACACATGCACTGGCACCATGAACCTATCAGATAAAGTGACCTGAGGGCTGCAGTCCTATATTTATTTATTTGATGAACATACCTCTACCTCATCAGACAGTGAGTTCCATGATGCCATCGTGGAGGGATTTTATCTGTTTCTACTCACTTTTGCATCCCCAGTGCCTAGATGCCTAATTCATATTTGTTGAAGGGAAGTGGGGTAGGGTAGAGGAGGAGGGAGGAAGAAATTTCTGTTGCTTCCTACAGTTAAAATGGAGAGAATCTAAAGAACTTTCCCAAGGACCCAGAGCTAGGAAGTGACACAGCAAGACACTCAACTCAAGTTTCCAAGGCACATTTCTTTTCTACCCTATCATAACTTTCTTCTAGGGCCTTGGCAGGCCTCTGTGCGCTGTGATAATCACACCCTGAAGATTATTATGACGTTGGAGGCATGCCTGGTCTGGCTCCAGACGAGGTGGTGCAGTATAATGGAGCTGCAGCAGAGTCATTTAGCCACATGTAAGGCAGAATGATGCTAGGCATACCCCGACAGATCTCTGGGTGACATAAAGATGACTTCAACTTGGCGCTATCCAGGTGGATTCCTGGGGGTGCCACACCTAGACTTAGCAGGATTGTAAGATTTGGGATAATCAGCCTGCTAGAAGAAGAAAAGCGACCATCTATTGTGCCCTTATCATATGCAAAACTTTAATGACACTATTTGGTTGATTCTGACATAAGACCTTCTAAAGAGATACTATTTTCCCCATTTTACAGATGATGAAGCTGAGGTCTGGAGACTGAGCTGCCCAGAAACACACAACTAGTCAGTAGCCATGGAGGAATTGGCTTTGAAATGAAGATGTGTCCGATTTTGAGCAATTTTTTATTCCAAGATGGAGTGCAGCCTCAAAATAGAACAGAATGCTCAACTACCTCATATAGAACGTGAGAAATAACCCAAGAAGAAGAAAGAATGAGAGGGAGCTGTAATGAATGATCATGGCTAGAGGTTCAGTAGAAGGTTGCTGGCCGTGGGAGCAAGGCCCAGGACCTAAGGAAGAAGAGCTGGCTGGGGCCATAGGAAGCAGGGGATGCAGCCAGATCAGCACCACAGCTGACTGTGGGGGGTGCAGAAGAAGCTCAGACCCAGGCAGGAAAGGACCTGGCTTACTTGTTTAGAACACTACACAAAATGCAAGGCACTGTCAATTCTTGGGTCATCCCCTCCCTCCGCGTTCTTTTTAGCAAAAGGAGTCATTATTTCCACTTTCTATGAAAACATTCATTTCTTCAAAATCAGATGTCCTAGATCTGGAAGAAAAAAGTGGATAAAGAGAACCAGCTGTACAGTTCAAAGGAAAATGTAGTGATGCTCTATGTCCTTTGTATTGTGTCTCTGCCACCTGCTTCTGAGAAAGGGGCAAGAGGAGAGGAAGCATGGGTTCCCCAGGGCAAGAGAGGGGCGGGGGGCAGGGGACAACCCTCAGGAGCAGGCTTCTACTGGGCGGCTTTGGCACTCATTCTGGGCTTCAGTTTCCTTGCTCTTAGAGCAGGAGCTGGATCAGACGATCTCTAAGGTATCTTGCAGTTTTGTGCTTCTCCAGCATAAGTCTGGGTGTGGAGCCAGAGTGAGATAAGAAGGACAGTGATGACCAGGGGTCATCTAAGAGATGGTTTAATGGGGGATAACAGAGTAATTGAATAATAGGAGATTGTGTTTGAAACTTATCTCATCTGCATGAATTTCCACCTTGAGATTTTCTTGCATTGTCAGTCAGAAAAAATAACTGTAGTTTTGAATAGATTGTGGGTGTTATAATCGATTGTGGGTGTCTATAAAAGGTATAGATTTTTGGTGTCAGGCCTAGGTTCACTAAGGTAGATAGCTTCCCCTCTCTGAGCACCAGGCGCCCATGTGTAGAGTAAGGATAAGAGTACACGGCTCACAGGGCAGCTGTGGAAGGGTCAGATGAGTCTCTATACAGAGAATGCAAAGCACAATGCCTGGCCAAATTCCTGCAAATGTCATCTGTCCTCTTCCCCTCAAACCTCTTCTCCTCCTACTGAGGAGGGAAGCACCCAAAGTGGAGAATAGAGTTAAACAAGTTCAAATTCTTCAAGGATATAGTAAGTGCTCAAATGTGATTTGTCCAGTTCTTTCATATATAATATTCACGACAATCACATGGACCAGTTATTGCTATTCTGTTGCACCAGTGAAGAAACTGAAGGTCAGGGTTGTCTTCAGCTCATAAATAGAACTGAGATTTGAAACTCAGTCTACTGAATCCAACCCTAAATACTCTTGTCACAGACTCAAAGCTACACATCAGGGGCAGATATGGTGGCGGAGAATCCACTGGGAGAGGCTCCTGCTTGGGGGTTGCTCCAGAAAGCCCCAGTGGTTTATACAATCAGACTTGATCCACCCCCATGTTCTTAGGCAGCCCTGGTGCCAGGACCTTCTCACCCTTCATCCTAGCTGAAATGCAACCAGCATCACTGTCTCCCTGTGCAAGTGGATCTCTCAACTTCCTCCTATGGTTTGTCAAGTCTTTTACATCATGACCACTCCAATTCATCAAAGCGTTCATGCTTATTTTGTGCCTCAGTGTTTCACAGTGATTTCACTCATTGTGAGTGGAGACAGCATTATTTTCCTCATGTCGCGGTTGGGAGCAGGCTCAGAGTAGGCTCAGGGAGCTTTCATCACTTGATGGAGGCCCCACAGTAGGGCCCGTGTGGGCAGCCCAGGACCCTGCACTCATGGCGCCTGCCACTGCAGAAGATGCCCTTCACCAGTCACTGGGTCTCAACAGTGTGGCTCCAGCAGGCCTCTCAGTGGGTTTGTGTCACCCAAAGGCTGATGAAGAACAGGGGAGTGGGGTGGCAGTGAGAAAGCACTTAGGAAATCAGTGATAACAAGGCCACCCATTCTCTCTCTCTCTCAGCAAGTAATAGTGACAGTTCCTTGTGCATAGTCTTCCTTAAACTTGCAGTGACATTTATTCCACCATGATTAGCCGAGGCTGTGGGGTGACAGCACGGTGATGAGTCACTTTATCTAGCTGAGTCTTACATCCGGGGCGATGTTCTGTTGCATTCGCCACCCTCCCCTGCCCCAGCTCAGGGTCCTAACAGTCTAACAGGGCTGGGACTTTCTCAAAGGCTCCCCTGACCACACCAGTTCCTCAGGAAGCTCTCAACCCCAGCTTTAGCTCTACTGACATCGCCCTACTTCCCTTTAACCCTTTTTGAGGCCCTGTTTAGAATTTGTATCTCAGCCAGAGCTCTTTCCATGACAGCTTTGTCCATGCTGTTTACTCCTGGATAGTTCTCAGGCCCAGCCATCTACCAACCCAGTGCCTGGAGTCAGGCAGACCTGGATGGAAATCCTGGTTCCGCCACTGACTAGCAATGTAACCTTAACCCTGTTACTACTACACTTCTATGAGCTTCTGCTTTTCCATCTGTACAGTAGGACTAATACTACTTACCTACTCCTACTGAAGGGTGAGATGCAGCAGGGAATGTGCTTAGCACAGGGCCTGGAAGAACATAGTAAATGCTTAATGGTAATTCCAGCACTTTGGGAGGTCAAGGTGGTCAGATCGCTTGAGTCCAGGAGCTCAAGACCAGCCTGAGCAACACAGCGAGACCCTGTCATTAAACAAAAAAAAAAGAAATTGCTCAATGAATGATTGTGTGTGTGTGTTCCTCCTGAGCATTTGACTTTTCTTTTCTGTATTTTTCCATCATATACCAATTACAGACCACACGGCTCACATAATTTCTATCTTCTCAAGCATCCTGGTTTCTTTTCATTCTTTCTTTCGTTTTTGACTTTTTAGCTTCTTTTTTCTGGACTTTTTTTTTTTTTTTTTTTTTTTTTGAGACAGAGTCTTGCTCTGTTGCCCAGGCAGGAGTGCAGTGGTGTGATCTCAGCTCACTGCAACCTCCGCCTCCCAGGTTCAAGCAATTCTCCTGCCTCAGCCTCCTGAGTAGCTGGGACTACAGGCACCCACCACCATGCCCAGCTCATTTTTTGTATTTTTAGTAGAGATGGGGTTTCACAGTGTTAGCCAGGATGGTCTTGGTCTCCTGACCTCGTGATCTGCCCGCCTTGGCCTCCCAAAGTGCTGGGATTACAGGCATGAGCCACCGTGCCCGGCTTCTGGACCATTTTTAATCATCCTTTGAAGCTTTCATTTACTCTGTTAAGTGATTTATGATAGCAAAATGTCAATATTTGTAACATTTTTCTGTCTTACCCAACAGGACAAGGAATAGAAGCTGACAGGCTAGCTGCAAAAATTAATTAAAGTGATGAATTATTTTTTAAAACACAAAAATGGGCAAGAGGTACAAATAGGCAATTCATAGAACAAGTTCATATGATCAAAAACATATGAAACGATTTTAGACTAGTAATCAGAGTAATGTTTAAATTTAAGAAGCAGTGAGATATTTCTTTACTTCTATCAGAATGATCAAGATTTAGAAAGACGAATATCTGTTGCTAGTGAGAATACAGGGAAAAGGTTACTTTAGTAATTGTTCTTGGATGTTGTCTTAGTTCATTTTGTGTTGCTATAACTAAATACCTGAGACTGGGTAATTTATATAGAAAAAATTTAATTTCTCATATATTGGAGGCTGGGAAGTCCGAGGTCCCAAGTGGCCACTTCTGGTGAGGGCTTTCCTGCTGGTGGGAACTCTGTGCAGAGTCCTGAGGTGGCACAGAGCATCACACAGTGAAAGGGTCCAAGAGAGGGCCAAACAGGCCTTTATAACAGAGCCACTCCTGCAATAACTAACCCACTCCTGTGATAACACATTAACCCATTAATCCATTTATGAGAGCAAAGCTGTCATGACTCAATCACCTCTTAAAGGCTCCACCTCTTAATACTATTACAATGGGGATTAAGTTTCAACATGAGTTTCATAGGAGACACATATTTAAACCATAGAGGGTATTATAGCCTTTTTGGAAAGCAATCTGGTGATATCTATTATATAGTTTGGATATGTGTCCTCTCTAAATCTCATGTTGAAATGTAATCCTCAGCATTAGAGGTGGGGCCTGCTGGAAGGTGATTGGATCATGGGGGTGGATTTCTCATAAATGGTTTAGCACCATCCCCTTGGTGCTGTCCTCACAATAGTGAGAGTTCTACCAAAATCTGGTTGTTTAAAAGTGCGTGGCACCCTCCCCCGACTTGCTGCTGCTCTTGCTGGGTGATATGTCTGCTATTGGTTCACCTTCTGCCATGAGTAAAACTTCCTGAGGCCTCCTCAAAAGTAAAAGCTCCCTGAGGAAAAGCAGATGCCAGTGCCTCGCTTGTACAGCCCGCAGAACTACGAGCCAATTAAATCTCTTTTCTTCATAAATTACCCAGCCTCAGTTATTTCTTTATAACAAAGCAAGAACAACCTAACACAATCTATTAAAATTGAAGTTTCTGGAAGTGGTGGCACGTGCCTTTAGTCCCAGCTACTGGGGAGGCTGAGGCAAGGGGATCATTGAACACAGGAGTTCAAGGCTCCAGTGAGGTATGACTGCATTTATGAGTAGCCACTACACTCCAGCTTATGGGCAACATAGTGAAACCCTGTCTCTGAAAAAAAGAAAATTAAGTTAAAAACACATACACCTTTTGACTTAGCATTTCTATTCATGGGAATCTACCCCATAGGAATACCTAAATGTGTGGCTATATAAACGAGGATGTATAATAAATTATTGTTTATGGTGGAAAACAAACAAAATCTAGAAGCAAAGCAAACGTTCTTCAAAAGAAGAATGGTTGAATACATTTAGACTTGCCAAGAAATATGCTGCAGCCATTAAAAAATAAATTGGAGGCTGGATGCAGTGGAACATGCCTGTAATTCCAGCACTTTGGAGAGACTGAGACAGATGGATCATTTGAGCTCAGGAGTTTAAAAACAGCCTGGGGAACATGGCAAGACCCCATCTTTACTAAAAATACAAAAAAGAAAAAAAAATAGCAGGGCATGGTTGTGCATGCCTGTGGTCCCAGCTACTCAGGAGGCTGAGGTGAGAGAATCACTTGAGCCTTGGGGTTGGAGGCTGCAGTGAGCCAATATCACTTCAGCCTGGGTGACAGAGTGAGACCCTGTCTCAAAAATAAAATAAAATAAATTGGAGCTACGTCAGGTGACTCATAGAGATTAGAATGAATCATTGATGAGACAAAGCTGAGTGAATAAAATTAGGCATAAAATTATCTCAATTTTACAAAGAAGTAATGCCACTCTCCCCATCCCATGTGTGTATGGGAGCCAACACACATGAGCACGGAGGATCCAGAACACATTGGATCCTGATCAATAGGGCAGGATCCAGACCAAGCTTTCTTCATGGGTTTTGGGGGCTGGACAGTCATATGATGCAGACTAGGGTGTCAGGGAGTCTGAGAAAATGAGGGAGGACCCAAGCAGAAGAAAACAATGGCATCAAAATCAAAACTATATATATGTATATAATATGTAATTACATAGTAATAACATGTTATATATAAAAAATCACGTAGTGATTATATATTAATATGTATTTTCTTCTTACATCTACTCATACATAGACTTTTACATTTATGTGTTATGTATTAATGTAAAAGTATATTTATTGTGAGTAGATGTAAGAAGAAAAATTTTAAATTATGTATATATATCTTAAATATTTTTGTTAACCTAAAACATAGAGATATACATTCCTTCACTAAGATTTTGACATAGTCAAAGTCTTTTCATTGAGACTACGTACATTTTTCAGAGTTCTTCCTTATTCTTTCATAAAAAAATCACGTCCTTAATGCATTGTCTACAATTTCTAATTTCAGTTTCTGCAGAGTGGAGTGAGAGCTTAAAGATACTTGCAAAGCAATTTTAGTACAGAAACCTTATAGATGTGGTACTTTTCCCACTGTCTTTTCAGCTGTCTTGCTTGTACCCAATCCACAAATCCAATTTTAGCATCTCTCCTTTACTAAGTCTTTGTAAAACTGTCAACTTGTTTCTTATAAAAAACAGTAACTCTTTCTCTTTTGCATTCACACTTCACGAGCTTACGTGACAATGTTAAAGTATAGCTAATATAATAGATTCTTGGGAACAAACACATCTCATTGTAGGCAACATTCATGTCAGCAGGTAGCCACCATTATCTGTGGCATCCTGGAAGGCATGGGCATCCTTCTGGCCTGAGCATTCAGTGAGCCCAGGAACTGAGTCAGTTCCTAGTAGCAGCACTGAAAATCCTCATGTGCCATGAGCCGATGAGTGAGTAATTAGCCTGTCAGGATATACCTAGCTCTCTGATTTTACTGTTATTCTACGATTAAAATATCTAGGGCTGTGTGTGGGCATAGGCTGGAAGGCATGGAGGATTACATCCTCCTTTTTCAAATTGTGTAGCATTTTGCTAATGTGGCAAAGTTTGTGATGAGTGGCATGGCTTGGGTAGGGCAGACAGCATACTACAATCCTGTCTTGGGAGCAGCAAGGCAGTGCTGGGACAGGACTATGACCCAGACTCATGTCTCCTAGTCACTGCTAGGTGACTGTGGACATGTCGTCTCAATTCAGTACATCTGTTGTCTTCAAAATGGGGTGATGCTATCTGATTCACCAAGATGTTTTGAGAGATTCAAACGAGATAAACAGTTTTTAAAATATTTGCCACAATGACAGGGCCATCAGAGTTACTTTCATACCTACACACCCTGTGTACACTTGTAGCAATGGGATGGAGTGAGGGACTTCATCTCTATGACAAGCAGCAAGGTTCCTGGGGAAGAGTCTACTTTTTGGAGGCAGGCACAGGAGATCTGGATACTGCTTTCACCCGCTGCCCATTGCACATCCTTGGTCAAGTCACTTAATCTCACTGAATTTCAGTTGTGTCACCCAGGAATAATAGTAGGAAAATTCCATCTAGCTTGAGCTATTGTGGTGAGGATTAAATAGAGATTATGGGACCAAAGGTGTCTGGAACACAGGAGAGGCAGAATAGATTTTATCCTTGTAGGTATGACTCAGTCCACAAACTAAGATCTGAAAAAAAAAATATGCCCTCTAGTTTTGGTGACTCAACTTCCCATTTCTCTTGGTTGGTGAAGAATTTAAACCCCACCCCTTCCTGGGGAGCCCGCTGCCCTGGCACTGTGGACCATGACTTCACATTATGAAGCAGGGTGGGGATTTGCCCTTGATCTTCAATCTACACAGCTTAAGACCAGATGTGCTTTGCCCTGTCTTCCTGTCCTGTGTCTCTCTTGCTCCCAGGACATGTTCAAAGCACACAAATTATCCCCACAGCTTGAGTTCAGAGCCAGGAAACAAATGAGTGCAAGAAAATAGGGAGGAGTAGAGCTTGTGAACTGGAGAGAGATGCCCATCTAAAGGCATATCATTTTTTTTTTAAGTTTAATACTCTGAGGGCCAAATAAAACATGCCTCTGGGTTGACTGGGCCATGGGCCTCTTCACTGCTCTGTGAATGTGCAGGGCCTGCTCTCACTTCAGGGCCTCTGCTGGGAATTCCCAACTTGGGATCCCATCTGTGACCCCCTGACAGCTCTGCTGGAAGATCCCTCAGTGAGGTCTTTCCTTGTCCCTTCCTACACTCCCCACCCCTTCCCTGTTCTATTCTTCTCTATGGCCCTTCGTGCTGTGGTTTATTTACCCTGGTTAATGTCTATCTCTATCCAGTAGAATGCAAGCCCCAAGCAGGCAGTCAAGAACTATGTGTTGAATGAATGGGTGGATGGATGGATGGATGACTTCATTGTGGGATGAGACACTCACCTTAGGCAGAAATTGTAAGGGCAACATCAAAAACCTCAGTAATCAAGATCAATAATATTTTAATGCGATTTTTTTTAGTCACAGTGCAAAAAATCTGTGATGAACAAACTATCAAATTTTTAAATAAAGGCATATCCAAAAGAAGTTGCAAGTGAGCTAAAGTTAATTTAAAATTATTTAAAATCATCACTTGTTCAAGAAAAAATTCTCAAACACGGCAGTGTTCTCAATTGAAAACAAAATAAGTAGATTTTGAAATTTTTACTAATGAGTGTTCTTCCATCAAAGCCAGGAAAGTAACATTCTAATAAATTCTGGGGCTTTTGTTTGTTTGGCTGGTATAAGTAAAATATTTAAGCTTAATATAGAGTTTTAATGTACCTACTTTTCAATTTTCCAACTTTTTTTTATGCTACCTCAATGTTCTGAAAAAAAATAACCAATTAAAATACATCAAGGCCAGGTGTATGACTCACACCTGTAATCCGAGGCACTTTGGGAGGCTGAGGCGGGAGCATCTCTTGAGCCCAGAATTCAAGGCTAGCCTGGGCAACATAACAAGAACCTGTTTTTGTATTTTTTAAAAGTAAAAAAAAAAAAAGAAAGAAAATTTTTTTTAAAAGGGAAATACATCAAGACCTGAACCACAGAGGCCCACATTTTTCTTTTGCTCCAGGCTACATGTGGGTTGCCAGGGCAATGGTTCTCAGCAGATGCATGCTGATGAAGTGGTATCATGAGCCATCCTTCCCAAGCAGACTGTTGTAATGTTCACAGCCTGAATTGCTTTCATCTACAGCAGTGAGAGATGTGGGATTTCAGGAGCCTGCTGAAGGAGACTGCCTCTTTGGGGGTGCTTTTCAGTCATCCCCAAATCAAGCCATGTGGGCCTACTCCAATGAGCACTAGTTTTTCCTTTGCATGGAAGGATCTTGAAAAAGAAAAAGAATTGTTGAGATCAAGAAGAGGAAAGGCTTGGGGAGAGAGGAAGGACTCGACCTCATTTTCTAGGTATCAGACGTCAATACAGGCGGCTTGGGCAATCCACACATTTGTTCACATTGAATTTCCTTCTGCCATTATCCACCACTCCCACTCTGACCCAGAGATGCCTCCCAAAACGCCCAGCACCACAAGCCCTCACCAGGTGCTGGGCTGCAGCTGGGCTCACACCCAGCGACCTAGCAAGGTCACTGGCTTGTAGGTTCTAGTGGGGTTGAAGAATTTTTGGAGTTGGAGCCCTCAAGGGAGTGACATGGAAGATATGAAGTAGGGACTAGCGAAGTCAGATGCTTGTTACAGAGACTATGTGGGCATGCTGCAGATATAGGACAGGAGTATGGCTATGGGGTGGCTAGCTGAAAAAAGAAGAAAAGACCATGCTAGGCTATTAGATTTGTAGGTTTTGAAAGCATTCAAAATCTGGAATAAGTGATGTCACAGAGAAGACTTTGACATAGTGCTAAAACCTCCAAGGGATGGGGAATAACAAAGATAACTGCAACAAGGGATGTCAGGTGGTGATGATTAGCTGGCATTAGCATCAAAGTCGAGGAAGGAGCACTGGTCTGCAGGCAGAGAAGAGCAAGGAGGACATCTTCTTTTCCCCAATCCCTGAATACAAGGGATGCAGGAAAGAAAACAGCTACCCCTTGAGAGGCTGTGGGAGGCAGCATCCCCGGGGAGAGTTGGGTTTCGATTAGAACAGCGAGGCGAAGGAGACATTCACACAAGAGGACATCAGGGATGTTGCTGCTGATGGATGGGGGCAGAAAGCGGAGCATACAGAGCTACATGGGACAGAAGTCTCCAGGGGAGTCATGGGCTTCCTACAGGGCCTGGGATAAAGGGTTTGATAAGATTAGTCTGAGACAGGATAGGAAGCCATGCCACCTGGAGACAGGGGAGCTGGGGAGATGCGGGTCTTCCCAGAAGCACTCAGGGCTCCTTTCCCACCCTTGCTGAGGCCTGTGGAGGCTCAGATGCAGGCTGTTCTAGAGAACACGTAGCCCGAGGGCTTTTTTTTTTTTTTTTTTTTTTTTTTTGAGATGGAGTCTCATTCTGTCCTCCAGGCTGGAGTGCAGTGGTCCGATCTCAGCTCACTGCAAGCTCCACCTCCCGGGTTCACGCCATTCTCCTGCCTCAGCCTCCCGAGTAGCTGGGACTACAGGAGCCTGCCACCTCACCCGGCTAATTTTTTGTATGTTTAGTAGAGTCTAAAATAACAGGGTTTCACCATGTTAGCCAGAATGGTCTCAATCTCCTGACCTTGTGATCCACGCGCCTTGACAGGCCCATCTTGGAGTCAAAAAATATTGATTCCTTCCTTCAGGCTGGAGACTCTCATGTGATAGGAATTCCAGTGCAGGCACAAGCTGAAGCGTCTGTGTATTGACTTGGGTTTACATGCTGCTGGGGGCAACTGGCAGCGTCCACCTCCTCAGGAGTGGTTGCCACTCTGTATTTGTTATGACTACGGTTTTCCAGCTATTGTCTGCGTTGACCTCCCAGTGTGACAGCTAACCAATGCAACAAACTAAGTAGGCTAATGAATGGCAGCGAGAGAAGTCTCCCCGCCCCACCTGTGTTATACAACTGCACTGGATGGTGGTGATCTGGTCTTTTCAAAAGCAGCAGAAGTAAAGACTCATGTGTTCACTTGCCTCCTACCTACCGCAGTGGAACCCAATGAGGGACAGTACTTTTCTCCCTCACTCCATGAATGACCCTATAATGAATTATTTTCCCCCTAAAGCAAGGGAGAAAGAGTATAGATTTTAAAAGGGTATGTGACCCTTATTTTTCTATCTTAGGAAAACAACAGACAAACCACCTAGTCACTTATGTACATATTTACATTTATTTACAAAAGTCTCTAAACAATTTACTGACAAAAAAGCAAGCACCCAGTCATATAATAGTTGATGACACTTGAAAGTAATGCATGTTCTTTGTTAGTGGGTATTTCTTCTTAAAAAAAATAGCTGCTTCAAGTTACATTTCCAACAGTTCTTCAAAAATTGTAATACTCAAATGAGAAATCAGATGGCTTTTTAGTTTTCAAAATAATTTAGCTGTTATGCTGTTGTCTTCATCTTCCGTTACCAATCAATTGGAGCTACCAAAAAAAAAAATTCATATTATTAACGTGTAAAATGCAGTAAATCTGGGCTGCAGACCAGGAGTCTTCATTACCCTCCTATTCCAATGTGAATAGCCCTTTTGTAACAAACTCATCAAAGCCAAGGGAGCTAGGGAGCAGGGATGGAGGAAGAACCGCCTTGAGTGCTCTTGGGATGGTAGTCTGAGTCCCACCTGAAGAACAGCCTTCAGGATACTGCACTCAATAGCAGCCCCAAGGCTCCTCCCGCCGACTCTCTGAGTATAACTGAAAGACTGAAAAACAGAGCTGAGACTGTTAGACCCCTATGTAAACTGTCACCCATTTCTAACAGCTACTTCCTTCTTCGCTACATGAAACTCCTGGGGATGGTTTTCTTCCTACCTCAAACTTATCTTCCTCTTTAGTCACCTCTGTGGCAATGACAGAACAATCTCTGGCTGTCTTGGAGTAAATCCGCCAAAAACCAAACCCACATCCTTGAGCAAGCCCTCAAACCGAGTCCATTTCCTGGCCTTCTCCCCCATGGTCTGCGTATTTCCATGGAGCTCAAAATCAGACCAGGCCAGAGCTCCCCAAACATTTGTATCTCATCAGTAACAAGAATTCATGAGAAATTAGTGCTGGGGTCACAGGGGTGAGGTAAAGGAGAGCAAACTACAAGTTTCCCTCCTTGGGAGCCTCACAGAACATGAAATGCGTGGTGTGACTTTCTGAGGGGGATAAAGACAGTGGGAAATGTTTTTAAACCAGGTTGGCAGGCACAGGATTCTTGCTGGGACAGCTTTTTGCCAGTCTCTGCTCCCCTGCCCTCTCCCAGCAGTCTCCTCACCCACTAGAAGGAATCAAGCCGGCTTCTCCAGCTTGGCTCCTGCCTGAGATCCCACCTGTAAATCATTCTTCTCAGAGAAATAGGACTCCCTGTTTCCTTTTTAATTTGGCTGACTTTGTAATCTGTTTTCTAGACACTTATACAAAAAATACCAGGGCACTCAGAAATTGCCTACATTGAACTGCCGGGGTGAGAAGTGTGGCATGGTCATTTCCCGTCAGATGTCTGCTATCTACTCATCTGTCCTCTGTTGTTCCTAATTGGGTTTAGTTCTTCCTGGTCCTGCCCTCATGCAGCTGGCGAAATACCGCATTTGTTCCTGGTTATGCTTGCCCCTTTCTCATCTTCTCCCCCAATCCCCTCCATCTCCACCATATATAGAACCTTTTAACATTTTAATTTAACTTAATTTTTTGGATGCCCAGGCTGGTCTCTAACTCCTGGGCTCAAGAAATCCTCCCACTAACTCCTAAGCTCAAGTAATCCTCCCACCTTAGCCTCCCAAGTAGCTGAGACTACAGGTGTGTGCTACCACACCCAGCTTCATAACCCTTTAGTAACTGAGCTTAGGGAATTCCCCCTGCTGCCACAGTGGGTTCTTTAAGTTTAAAACTGATTATTAAATAGGCAGTAAACACACATGATGCAGAATTTGAATAGTAAATAAAAACATACCAAGAATGTAAGCTCTTCTCTCAATCTCAGCCCCAAATACTCAGGTCTCTCCCTAGAATGTCACCTTAGGGAGGTCAGTGTTACCTTTCTAGACTCCTCATTCCAAAGCAGTGCTTTTCATGCAAAATGTTCCTGCTCAAGAACCTACAATGGCTGCCTATTTCCATATCACTCCATTCCAAGGACCTCCTTGCAAATATTCAGTGTCTTTTGCCTCTACTTCAGCTCGATGCCAGGCAGGTCAATCTTACTATCAAATAAATCACAACAGATTTAATTCCCTCTCATGTATTTGCCTCTGCTGTTTATCCCACCTGGAAAGGCTTTTCTACTCCACTCTCATTCTGAAAATGTAGGTCACATCCTACCCCCTCCAAAGCTTTTCTGATTATTCTGGCCTCTTCAACTCCCCTGCGTTGGTTGCTCAGCCCTCACCATCGTATCACACATTCTGCCTATCACCTGTGCTTCCTGCCTAAGTCCTTCTAAGAGTTTCTTACGCTCACGTGCATCCATTCTCTCTCCCTGGTGTGGCCACAAGCTTCTTGTGGGAGGAACCCTATTACATGCTTTCTCTGAATCCCACACAATGTCTAGCCTCTCTGGGTACTCTGACCCCACCCTATCAGCTCGCACAGTGCCTGGTATCGCCTAATCTCCATAATGTTTGTTGTGATGAAAGGAACAGATGAAGGAATGAGTTCTGGAATGCCCATTGCCTTTCCCCATGGCTCTGGATGATGCCCCTCTCTCCCCATCATTGGTGGTGGTGGCTTTGCCTCCCCCAGCCACTCAAGAGTTCCCCTCCACTGTAACCACCTAGATCTCAGCAGAGATCTGACTTGGCTCTCGCACTCTCACTGGGGCTCACGCATATTGCTCAGATCTGAAATGCCCTCCTCTGACCACAAGCCTGGAGGTCCCTACCTCTCCCACCTCACCTCATCTCCAGCTACTTGGTTCCTCTCTGTCTGGCCTCCTGGCCCATCAACCCCTCACGGCCTTGGGTCCTCTCAGCTTGGGCCTGTGGCTGACTGAGCTGCCCCTTGGACTCCCTTGCCTCCAGGCCTCCTGCCATGGCTTGTTTCTCCTGCACTGTTCCACCTGTCAGCTGAGGAGAAAGGACACCTTGTGGCCCATCCATCGATCCCACCTCACCTAGGCCCTTGCTGCTGCTTAGCCACCCTCCCTTCATCCCTGCACTGACCACAGTAACTGACTCAACAAAACCAAAGCTCTTAACCCCTCGCCTACCTCCTTGTCTTTGCAACTTTAACATGTAGCCTCCTTCCTCAAGTCTCTAACGCGGAGCTACCCTGGCTCTGATCCTGGACTTTGCTTCCCCATTCCTGCCTCCTCTGCTTTTTCCCATCACCCTAGGGCATCTAGTTTTTCTTTCTTAGTGACCTCGGGTGTTCATGGCATCAATTACTGTCCGGATGAAGAGGGGCCCCAATCTGTAACTCTAGCCTGAAACCCACATCTCCAATTCTGTACATGGACATCACTATCCAGGTAATACACCAGCACCCCAAAATCAACTTGTCAAAGCAAAAATTCACAATTTTCCTTCCCAAGCAAGATTCCTGTGTGACTCCTCTGGGACACTTGGTCCTGTCACTTTTATTTTTCTTGAAAAATAATAGTAACAATCATCATAATGGCTAACATTTATTGAACACTATTACGAGCCAGCCACTATTATAAGCATTTTACTTACATTACTATATTTTGACACAGTTATTTCTGTGTAATTGTCTATGCTATCATTGTCATTTCTATATTATCATTATGCCCATTTTCCACAGAAGACAACCAAAGCACTGAGAATTTAAGTGACTTGTCCAAGGCCGGTGAGAAATGGAGCTGGCATCTGAACCAGGGGGTTTGGCACCAGAGCCTACACTGCCAGATGAAAGTTTTGCTAACAGGACCTCTGCTGTTTTTCTCAAACCTAGCTCTGCGTATTCAGTTCTGCCACCATCACCCCGACTCAGCCCCTCTTCTCTGCTTGGCTGGATTATTTCATTACTCTACTAACCAGTGTCCTCATCTCATCTCCTATTAATTCGTCCCATGCTTTGCCAGCAGAGTGATCTTACTAAAGCATAGTTCTGCTAGAAAACTCTGCGGTTCTCCCCAAATGACGACTCAAAGCCTCTCTCAAAGTCTCAGCCTGGCCCAACCTGCTGTGGCCCAGCACCATCTTTCTCTAACGCCTCAACACTCGCTGCTCCAAAGAGGATGGCTTGCTACTTCTTCTGCCCTTCACACCCTGGGCCTTAACTCTTCCCCTCATCCCTCAATACCCAGCTCGTGCTTCTGCCTCCTGACCACCAGTGGGATCTGCTAGGAGGGGGCCTCCTGGAGCATCCTATGGCAGTTTACTAAATCAACATTGCTGCTAATTATGTTTGTGTCCTATCTTTTATTTGCGACTACAGGCCCAGCTCTGACCCTGGCTCCTGAAGTGAACCCTATCCCTGATCCAACTTTTCCTGGAATGGGAGGTGGAGGGAGTGTATTGTAGTGGTTAACAGTATAACTCTTGGAGTCCAAAGACTTAGATTTAAATCCCAGCCCACCACTTACTAGAAATGTGACCTTGATATCTCACTTGACTTCTACGAATCTCATGTACACTGTCTCTAAGCAAGGGGTAGGATACTTCTCCTGCAAGGTTCATTGAGAGGGTTCCAGGAGATGACATGCAGAGAGTGGCTAGTGCAGTGCATGGTACACAGTTGGTACTTAATACACTATGGTTCGTATATCTGCTGATGTTACTTCTTATTACTGTACAAGGCAACCAACAGATGAGTAGAATCTGGCTTCCCAAGTAATGGGCATCTACAGCAGGGCTGCTGTTGTTCTGGCACATAGTGCGCAGCCTGCAGGGTACTTACTTGCTTCTGTCTGGTTTTCTGTCACATTTCCGAGTACCTAAAAATGAATAAATTGTCTTCTCAATTAAAGAACTGAAAAGAAAAGCTGAAATGTGGGGTTACTGACTGCCTATTAGAGGCCTAAATATGGAAAACGAAGCCAGAGCCCATCACCCTGGGATTTCCTGCTATCCTGTATGCTTAAATCAAATTGGCTACAGAGCTGGTCCAAAGAGTTGTTCAAAATTGGTCAGAACATGATAGAAAACCAAATGCAAAAACCGTTGGCAAAATAGCTAATTTTACCTTATGCATAAGGCTGAAGACGCAGGGTAAGGCTAGAATGGGTTGGACCAGTGCTGTCCAATAGAAATATAATGCAAGCCACATAAGCAATTTAAAATTTTTGGTAACCACATTACAAAGTAAGAAGAAAAAGGTAATTTTTAATATTTTATTTAACACAATCTGCCACAAATATAAAATTATTTCCACATGTACTCAATATAAACATTTTCTAATGAGATATTTTACGTTCTTTCACACACGGTCTTAGAAACTTACTATTTTATACTCACAGCACATGATAATTTGGACTCCCACATTTGAAGTGCTCCATAGCCACATGTAGCTCATGGCTACTATTTCAGACATCAAGACAGTGCTCCCACACACGCGTGCATTGCTTTCCTGCCCACAGTAGGTATCCGCCCTACCCTAGAGTATGCTAGTGGTCCAGAAGCCTAGTCAATAGGGTTCACTAGAGCTTATAAAGTTGTCTGTCAACTACAACTAGGCAGCTAGGCAGCTGGAGCTGTTTTCATTCAACTCTTTCCTCTTCTGAAGGTTCCATGCCAAACATCTCACTGTTTCCCAATTAATGACATTAGGTTGCTTAAAGGTTGAGATGCTTGCTGAGTTTTTTTGTTTGTTTTTTGAGACAGGGTCTCACTCCATCACCCAGGCTGGAGTGCAGTGGCACAATCTCAGCTCACTGCAACCTCTGCCTCCCTCCCGCCTCAGTCTCCTGAATAGCTAGGACTACAGGCATGTACCCCCATGCCAGGCTAATTTTTGTAATTTTTTGTAGAGATAGTGTTTCACCATGTTGTCCAGGCTGGTCTCAAACTCCTGGGCTCAAGTGATGCACTCACCTCAACCTCTCAATGTGCTGGGATTACAGGCATGAGCCACTATGCCTGGCCTCCAATTTTTTTTTAAGAACAAATTTTTTCAGATTATCTGGGGCTAACAGTACTGACCATGGGAGTAATTTTCTGTATATTGAATGAACTTTTTTTTTTTTTTTTTTAAGTTAAATCCAATTGTTTTGAAGTTCTATGGAAACTCAGTGCCACCTCTCTTTAGTTCAGACATCCTGGGTTAGTCCTTTAATTGAGATCTACAACAACAATTAGATCTGAGTGGAAAATGATTTTGGATTCTAGAACCAACCTGTTCAGGAGATAATTAACTATTATACTGCTATTTGGGGATTAAAATAGATTTTTTAAAAATTTGAGCTCCCAAAATATTTTATGCACCGGGTAATAGCTGAAAACTTTCTTCAGCTGATTGTTATAATACTGTTTAGTGGAAAGTCAACTGATTGATAATCTATTACTTAGGGATGGATTTTCATGGTATTTACAACTTATAATATGAAAATATTATTTTTAGGAAATTATATTTAGCACTGATATCCCAAAATAGTCTAGGTCTGCAAGGACCAAGAAAACTTTCTGCAATGATAGGATTATTCCTTATCTGGGCTATCCAGTATGGTAGCCACTAGCCAGATGTAGGTATTGAGTACCTGAAAGGTGGTTAGTGCAACTGAAGAATGAATCTTAAATTTAATGGTATTTCATTTTAAATTCTATATTTAAATAATCACATGTGGCTAATTGGCTACTATACTGAACAGTGCAGGTCTAGGGAAACCGAAACTAGTTTACAAACTTGATTCAAGACATAATGGGTCCTAGATGCTATCACTTGTAGAAAGTTTACTTTTTGGCATTCTCTGTCTGGTCTATTTCTTTTTGGTGAAGGCTGATATGGAAACTGCTGTGGCATCAAGCATATCTACTGTTCAGATTTACAGCCTGCTCTCTGTCCTTTGGGATTTGAGAGGGATTACTCATTACCAGGAATGAACAGGCTGGGAACAAATTCTCCAAGTCATCAGTTCTCCAAGCTGTGTGACTGGCCCACAATCGCTGGGGGACTGAGAAAGGCTCAGGAAGTAATACAAGCGTGATTACTTGTATTACACAAGTCACTTAACTCAACCCAAACTCCTTTCCTACCTGGGAGCCCCATTCGTGGTATATGACATGAAAATTACAAAGGTGGCAGCCTAAAGAAGTCTTTAGCAAACTCCGACTTGAAGACCAGAAGTTTAACTATATTTTGAAGCAGATCACAGGTAAAAGGAGACTATGCAACAGGTCCAGGCTGTGTTCCCAGGCCTGTAAAGCTCTCTGTGGCCCAAGGATTCAGTCTACCTTGAGATAATGTAGGGTCTTTGGAGGAACCTAGCATGCTCAGCAGTCCCACACAAGTAAAGCAAAAGAGTTTTTGTTTCTTTTCAAATATCTAAAATTTCAAACTTTATTTTCATCCTTAAACTATTTTCTGGCCTTTGGAAAACCAATGCAAGTTTGAAAATTATTTTGTTTTAAAAAACATACATACCACGCACATACAGCACAACACATGTTACAATTACTGGTAATGGTACAGGTATAAGTCCATATCTGTATCTTGAATAACCTATAAAAAAAGAAAAGAAATTCAACTAGTTGAACTGATCAAAATGGATCCTCATTATTTGCAGATTCCACCTTGCAATTTGCTTATTTGCTGAAATTTATTTGTAGTCCACAAATCAATACCCATAGCAGTCATTCTCAGACATAAGAACAGTGATGAAAACTTTTGAGTCACCCAATAAGCAGATTCCCAGCAGAGGTGGAAAAAAGTGAAGCTCTGCCTTCTTGTTTCAGTTCTTACACTGTTAACAAGTGTCCTATTTGCAGTCTATTTAGTGCCATGATTTTGCATTTTTACGCTTTTTTGTTGGTGATTTCACTATTTTAAATGGTCCCAAAGTATAGTGTTGAAGTGCTGACAAGAGTTCCTAAGTGCAAGAAGGCTGTGATGTGCCTTGCAGAGAAAACAGGTGTATTAGATAAGCTTCACTTTAGGCATGAGTTATAGTGCTGTTGGCTATGAGTTTAATGTTAATAAATCAACACTATATATTAAGGTTTATTCAAACAAAACACACATAAAACAAGGATATAAACAGATCATTAACAAAAATGTTATGACTAGAGGCTTACAGGAACCTACCCCTGTATTTCCCCCAGGAACATTACTTCAGTACTTGCTATTTCAATGTTAACTTGACTCTGTAGAACTACTATGAATAACAAGAGTCGACTATTTCTAAACAAACTTATATGCACAAGCTTGATACATTCCAGACCCTGTGTTATTTAATAAAAGAAGCAAATGTTCCACTAGAAGGTTTGTTTCTGACCATTTCATACTGCCAGTGGAAGCAGAACTTGGCATTGTGTTTGGTAGGGCAATTCTGGCAGTTGTATATAATAAACCTTAAAAATATTTATCATGAAGCATCTAGGCATTGTACTAAGTCATGTGACTATAGTCTCACTAAGTCATTACAATGTTGGGCAAGTGCCTTAACCTCTCAGTGCCTCCATTTTCTCCTAGGGTAACTATACATGGGACTAATAAATATACTTATCTCATAGGGTAGTTGCACTTAAGAACAGCTGTTATATATTGTCATTAACCTATTGAGTAGATGTTATTGGTATCTCTATTAATATTTTGTGACTCTGCAATTCCATTTCTAAGATGTCATCCTGGGGAAACTACCAATGGTGTGCCCTTCTTCTCCCCCTAAAAAGGCACAAAGATTATTTACTGCAGCCTTACTTAGTATACCATAAGGCAAAAATAACCTAAGTTGTTTTCACAGCAGCCCCTTGTTTTCACAAAAAAACTGTGGTATGTTCACGAGGTAAACTCTATCCAGCTACTGAAAATCCAAAATCAGAGTTCACAATGCACTGCTAAAGGATTGGGGAGGGGTCACTAAGAGCAAATGTGATATGGATATGGGAGAGGAGGGGAAAGGAAGGGAGAGGAGGAAGAGAGAGAGAAAATGAATGAATAAATAAGAATATGATCACACTTTCCTTTTATTAAGAACACAGGTGTCTTGGAACAAATAGGCAGTCACCTATTGGTCAGATTTGAGAAGAAACTGATAGGTGCCCCTGAACATCATTTTCCCTTCTTTAGTAGCAGAATTCAGATTTTCTTTGGCAATAATACTCCCCAAGTAGTGTTTGTATACTTTCCTCAGGTGGCATACAATGCCTGGTTGCTTTTCTTTTCATGATGTCAATGTCATTGAAGATCATTGTCTAGAGCCATAATTTCATCAAGGGTTTGCAGAGTGGTTTAGTCTATCATTCCTTCTTTACTAACTACAATCTTCACATAAAGATAAACTGCCCCCATCAACAACGTGGTTACTCTGAGGTTCAGTTTATAAAGGAAAAACAGTGTTTGATTCTTCTCTTTCTTTACCGTTTTTTCAAAATAATGAGTTAGCTCCCAAGCATTCTCTAGAGATGACCAATGAGTTTTTAAATTTGTTTTTAGTACCAGTATGAACTCATGAACTGAGCACAATTGATGTGTTTCAATCTACTGAAGTTGTTATTCTTATTGATGTTCCAATTGTCTTATTTTTGGCCAGAGGGAACCTCTTCAGAGTGGCTCCTGAGTCCTGCTGGTACCATCACAGTAAGTCTTTTTGATAGCTTTCTTGTTGTGTGGTAAAACAAGATATTCAAGGCTTATTTTAATGCATTCCATGCGCCAGATATGGAATCAGCCAATTGTCCCAAAGGCCCTGGTTCATTTTCATGGGAAATGGTAATTAGATACCATAATCTGGGTGAAGGTGGCCAATCATCCTGGTTTTCCTGAAACTGAGGAGTTTCCTGGGATGTGAAATTTGGGTGCTGAAACTGGGAAGTCTGGGCACACCAGGTAACACTGGTCACTCAAATCTGGGTCTAAGAATCAAGAAGCATGCAAATTGCTATGAGATTGGCTCTTGTTTCTAGAACATTTCAAAGGACAGAACCAGGAAATACATGATTTTCTAAGAGACAAAATACATTGATAAGTCATGCTGGCATTATGTTGAACCCTATTCAGTTGCCAAGATTCAGTGGTTTTTGACTAGAGAAACAGCAATTTCATATGGTTCAAATTAATACCTTTAAATAAATCCAGGGCTACAGTTTTTACTTAACCTAATCAATTTACAGCTGAATCTCCTTTCTTTCATGCCAAACATCCCAATATTCAATAACAACAATATAAATATTCACTTGCACTTTCCTGCAGTACATACTCAATAGTAACCAAATACCAGCATTACCACTAACTATATAATTACTTAAAACATTACATTTTTTTTCTTTGTAGTTCTTTTATCCTTAGAATGCAGCCCCGTGAAATATGCACCCAAATTACTATGTTTTTAAAACGCTTGGAATTGGTCCTCTATTTGGGGTTATTCCACAAACTTGACTCATGGCTTAGTACATTAGCTTCATTTGGCTTTAAATATTTTTGAGTTTCAGGTTCACAATAAAACTGAACAGAGGTTACAGAAAGTTTGCACATATACCCTGCCCCTATACATGCATAGCCTCTCCCTTATCAACATCCCTCACCAGAGTGCTACATTTTTTAGAATTAATGAAACTACTCTGATACATCATTATCACTAAAAAATCCGTACTTTACATTAGCATTCAGTTGTACATTCTGTGGGTTTGGACAAACATATAACATCGTTACAGTATCATACAGAGTATTTTCACTGCCCCCAAACTCCTCTGTGTTCCACCTATTCATATCCCCTGCCAATCACTAATCTTTTTACAGTCTCCACAGTTTTGCCTTTTCCAGAATGTCATATAGGTAAAATTACATAGCATGTAGTCTGTTCAGATTGGATTCTTTGACTTAGTAATATGAATTTAAGTTTCTTTCCTTCATGTCTTTTCATGACTTGATAGTTCTTTTCAGTGCTGAATAATATTCTACTGTCTGTTTGTGCCACAGTTTGTCTATTCATTTACTGAAGGACATCTTGGTTGCTTCCAAGTTTTGGCAATTATTAATGAAGATGCTATAACCATCTGTGTGCGGGTTTTTATGTCAACATAAGTTTTTTTTTAATGCCTTTGGGTAAATAGAAAGAAGCATGACTGTTGTGCTGAATGGTAAGAGTATGTACAGAAACTGCCAAACTGTCTTCCAAAGTGGCTGTACCATTTTGCATTCCCACCTGCAATGAATAAGAGTTGCTCCACGTTCTCACCGGCATTTGGTGCTGTCCAGATTTTGGTCAGTGTGATAGGCGTGAAGTGATATTTCATTGTTGTCTTAGTTTCCATTTTCCTGATGCCTGTTGACATAGGACATGTCCAACTAATTTTTGTAACTTTAGTAGAAATGGGGTTTCCCCATGTTGGCCAGACTGGTCTTGAACTCCTGACCTCTGGTGATTCACCTGCCTCAGCCTCCCAAAGTGCTGGGATTACAGGTGTGAGCCACCGCGCCCAGCCCAAGAATATCTTTTTATATCCCTACTTGCTATCTGTATATCTTCTTTGGAGAGCTGTCTGATGAGGTCTTTCACCCATTTTTTAATTGGGTTGTTTGTGTTTTTCTTGTTGAGTTTTAAGAGGCTTTTTTGTATATTTTGAATAATAGTCTTTTATCAGATGTGTCTTTTGCAAATATTTTCTCCCAGTCTATGGGTTGGCTTCTAATTCTCTTAAAACTGTCTTTCACAGAGCAATGCTTTTAATTTTAATGAAGTACAGCTTACCAATTATTTCTTTCATGAATCATGTCTTTGGTGTTGCAGCTAAGAAGTCATCACCATATCCAAAGTTATCTAGGTTTTCTCTCATGTTTTAGGAGTCTTATGGTTTTGTATTTTACATTTAGATCTACAGTCCATTTTGAGTACAATTTTGTGAAGGGCATAAGGTCTGTGTTTAGATTCATTTTTTTGCATGTGTATGTCCAGTTGTTACAGCACTATTTGTTGAAAAGATCATCTTTGCTCCATTGTATTGTCTTTGCTCCTCTATCAAAGATCAGTTGACCATATTTATGTTGGTCTATTTCTGGGCTCTCTATTCCGATTCACTGATCTATTTGTCTTTTATTTTTCCACCAGTACCACACTATGTTGACTAGTGTAGTTTTATAGTAAGTCTTGAAGTTGAGGAGTATCAGTCCTCCAATTTTGTTCTCCTTCAACATTTTGCTGGCTATTCTGGTCTTTTGCCTGCCCATTTAACTTTAAAATCAGTTTGTTGATATCCACAAATGACTTCTGATATTTTGCTTGGGATTGCACTGAATTTATAGAGCAAATTGGAAATAACCAACATCTTCACAATAAGGAGTCTTCCTATCTATGAACATAGAATCTCTCTCCATTTATTTTGTTCTTTGATTTTGTTCATCAGTTTTGTTGATTTTCTCATATAAATCTGGTATGTATTTTGTTAGACTTGTACCTAAGTATTGCATTTTTGGGGTGCTAAGGTAAATGGTGTTGTGTTTTAAACTTCAAATTCCACTTGTTCATTGCTGTTATATAGAAAAGTGATTGACTTTTGTATATTAACTTTGTATCCTACAACCTTGTTATAGTTTTTTATTAGTTCCAGGAGGTTTTTTGTCAATTCATTTGGATTATATACATAGATATTCATGTCATCTGAGAACCAAAACAAGTTTCTTTCTTTCTTCTCATCTGTATAAATTTTATTTCCTTTTCTTGTCTTATGGCATTAGTTAGTGCTTATAATACAATATTGAAAAGGAGTGGTGAGAAGAACATTCTTTCCTTGTTCCTGGTCTTAGTGGGAAAGCTTCAAGTTTCTCGCCATTACAGATGACGTTAGCTGCAGGGTTTTTTGTAGGCATTTGTTAACAAACTGAAAAAGTTTCCCCTCTATTCCTAGTTTACTGAGAGTTTTTATCATAAATTAATGTTGGATTTTGTCAAATGCTTTTTCTGTATCTATTGGTATGATCATGTGATTTTTCTTTCATAGTCTGTCAATGTGATGGATTAACTGATTTTCATATGTTGAACCTGCCTTGCATACCTGAGATAAATACCACTTAGTCATGATGTATAATTCTATCTATATGCTGTTGGATTCAATTTGCTAATATTTTGTTTAATATTTCTACATGTATGTCATGAGAAATATTTGTCTTAATTTTCTTTTCTTGTATTGTTATTTGGTTTTAGCACAAGAATAATGCTGGCCTCATAAAATGAGTTGGAAAGTATGCCCTCTTCTTCTATCTTCTAAAATAGATTATAGAGAATTGATATTTCTTCCTTAAATATCTGGTAGAATTCACCAGTGAACCCATCTGAACCTGGTGCTTTCTGTTTTGGAAGATTATTAATTATTGATTTGATTTCTTTAAACTACCAGGCTCATGTGATCCTCCCACCTCAGTCTCCCAAGTAGCGAGGACTACAGACACATGCCACAACACCTCAGTAATCTTTTAATTTTTAGTAGAGATAGGGTCTCCCTCTGTTGCCCAGGCTGGTCTCAAACTCTCAGCCTCAAGCAATCCTCCTGTCTTGGCCTCACAAAGTGTTGGGACTATAGGCATAAGCCACTGCATGCAGCCTTCTTTCCCAATTTTTAAAAGCAGAGTACACATTCTTAATCACTATTCTTCCTGGTGGAAAGTCATAAAAGTCACAAAAGACCAACTTAAATCAGTCCAAAAATTCTCCTACTTCTGTTTCTGCCTGTTACGTTTCATCTGGTTCAAACTTTGTTCAAATATTCTTAACATTCTTCATTTCAGTCTACATAATATTATTTCCTATGCTGCATTTCTTTCCTTCTTCTCCTTTTTCCTACTTCTCCATATTTTTGTGTTTCTATGATGAATTTTTCCAATTTCTCCCATTTTTTTTTAGGAGTAAGATCAAAGGGTGTTTTTTTGAGGCTCTACCTTCAGGGTCCTTCAGTGACTTACTCCCTGCAGGTAACATAATGTCCACCCCAGCTAACAAAGAAAAATCATCTAGTTGAACTCAGAACAATGTTTGTTCTACATAACTTCAGGTTGGAGCTGAGCAATGTTTCTTTTATGTTCTTGGTCCATAAATGTGGACAACAGTTGGAAACTGGTAGAGAATATCCTCTTGCCTACTCCTTCAAAAAATATGCACTTTCCCTGGGCTCCCGATTACAGTTCTGTGTCAATGTGGAGGGTGTTACAATCACCCAACTTCTTCCCAGCAGTTATCTAAAAGAGAATGATGAAGTCCACTAGGTTTCTTTATCTGGAAATAACCTTTGACTCTCAAAGGTACTCAGATTTTCTTTTCCTCTTTCACAGCCAGATATATAACTGGCCTATTGGACTATCCCTCTTCTTACTTAAAGCCCAGGAATCTGGTTCCTACCCTCATCTATTCACAAGGTCTGTCAACAATGACCTCCGAAGTGCAAATCCACAACCTCTTCTACATTGTCCTCCTTAAACCATTGGTTGTATATAATGTTATACCAAATGTCCTGTCTCTTGAAACTCTTCCTGTATCCTGAATAACAACAACCAGTTTTATGGTGACTAACCATCATCAATACCCTTTCCCATATGCTATTTTATTTAATTTCCTCAGCCCTTATAAAGTAAGTGTTATTATCGCCCACATTCACACTGCCAGTAAGCAATGAAATCAGGTCTAGGACCCAGGTTTTCTCACTCCCAATTCCATGTTCTCTTCTATCCAGAATTTTCTCCTGCCCTCAACTTCTCAATTTTCTAATCTGTGTAAGTCCGTCTATATTCACATGCTGCCATAAACCAGCTTTCTGACCTTGAGGTCTCTGAAAATCTGTAACATGGGCATAAAACCTCCATGCTATCTCCTCTGACCACAGATAAGGAGATGAGGAGGAGCAAACTGTAGGAGCATGACACAAAGGCAATAAATAATTGCTCCCTAGCTTTCTTTCCATCTCCCAATGCGTTGGAGCTGCAGTTTTCAAATGGTTTATCAAAGAAAGTAAATTCCAATTCCAGATTATAGTTCTACATCTTTGAGTTATCTTCTTACTTTCACTTACCAATACAGTGGGGAAGACACAGTGCTTTGAGTTCAGATGGAGTTGAATGTCAAATCCTGGCTTTGCACTTAATAAATGTGTATATTTGGTCAAGTTATTTAGCCTCACTGTGCCTCAGATACCTCCTTTATAAATACCCACACCATTGGTTTGTTGTATGGATTAAATGTGACACATTTATGTAAATCATTTACAGGAGTTTGTTGTGGAGGAGGCCTTCAGTAAATATTAGTTCATTCCCTCTATACAATAGGAGGTGGACAAGAACTCCGTCATCAATCTTAACTATCTCTAAAATTCTCCTTTAGATTGTGTTTAACTAGTTAATAACCCCATCACCCCATTTCTGGGTTGCAGTGATGGTATAACAGTAGATGTAACGGCTAAAATGACCACAAACCACAAAAAGGTCCTACTAGACAAAATGTTACAAGAAACATGAGAAAATGAGATTTAAAATCAAGTAACATTTGACTAATATCTACTATGTATATCTACATGGTATGGGTTTCTCTAGCTCACTCCTATGAATAAATCAAAGAAAACTTTAAACTTTGATTTGAGATATATAGTCAGGATGGTATCATACAAAAACACTCTAGAATTCAAATACCTAAATTTTAATTCTATCTCCAATACTTAAATGACCTTGGGCAAGTCACCCCACCTGGTTCAACCTGTCTCCTCATTCTTTTTTTTTTTTTGAGACGGAGTCTTGCTCTGTCACCCAGGCTGGAGTGCAGTGGCGCCATCTTAGCTCACTGCCAGCTCCACCTCCCGGGTTCACACCATTCTCCTGCCTCAGCCTCCTGAGTAGCTGGGACTACAGGTGTCTGCCACCATGCCCGACTAATTTTTTGTATTTTTAGTAGAGATGGGGTTTCACTGTGTTAGCCAGGATGGTCTCAATCTCCTGACCTCGTGATCCGCCTGCCTTGGCCCCCCAAAGTGCTGGGATTACAGGTGTGAGCCACCACGCCCCACCACCTGTCTCTTCCTTCTTAAAAGGTAAGTAACAACCGTCTGGCCAATCTAAAATGACAGTGGTGAGGAGGAAATGAGGCATTTATTTGAAGGGTTTGCTAAAGAAGAGCAGGCTAGTCAATGTGAGATAGTTTGCTTCACTGACAAAGCATTGGAAAGTTTAGATGAGAAATCAAAACCTGAAAAAGTAAGATCTAGTATTTAACTGTCATACTTTCACGGATTTATATCTGTTATGATGCATGTGGTTCCACACAAAAGCATTCAAAAATCATCACAGGAAAAAAAAAAAAAAAGATCCTAGACTGTTATTGTTCAAAAGAACCATTAAGATCGTTAAGTTCAGTTCCTGGTTTGTATTTTAAAAGAAGGTCCTCCAACATGTGGTTAACAGAAACCAGGGTCAGAAGCCCAGATGTATGTCTCAGATGTCAACACTACTCCAGGATTTAAACCTAAGACCTATCAAGCAACATTCCTCAAACTTTCAAAATCTATTGTATATATGTGAACTATCAATTTGGAAGAAAATGTAAAAGAAGGATGGATGAATCACCATTATTTAATAATTAAAATAATTTTTTCAAATTAATAGTACTTATTTCAAATCAATAAGAGGAATATTATTCCCTCTTATGATCTTTTACCAGACTATCTACAAGGAAAGTAATCTTACTTTCAGTAAGAGTAATCTTACTTTGTGTCTTCAACTCTAATGGCAAACATAAAGTTAAAACTGGTGCCAGGGCAAAACCTTTAAAAATCCCCTAAAATATTCCATGTAATTCTGTAGAGGGATCTTACTCAGAAATTATTTCCTTCAAGTATTTTGTCTCTTGGAACACTTAAAACTTTTCAAGATTTCAACTTGCTTGCTATGTCTATATGTGGTCATCTTCTTCCTCCTTGTCAGTTAGATGCAGCATACATATACCAAAAGGCAAAAGCATACTAGTTTTATTTTTTGTTCCCATTATAAAGCAACTATCTGCTTTTACAACAAATTGCATTTCCATATTGTATGCCTTGGGTATTATGTAACACTCAAAAGGTAGAATTAATAAAGGAGTGTTTGCTCCAAGCTTATCTATTACAACTTTGCAGCTCGTTTTAAAAACTTCTTGCCATTGTGTGACTTGTACAAACAGAGTGACACTTCTGTGGGTTTGATCTTTTCTCTGTCTTCACGAATCAAATCTATCAGTTATAAATTGGAACTCATTTGCACTTTTTCTTTTTTTTCTCCATGTTTCATAACTTTAATAGAATATTCTAACTATTATGTGCAAATTGAAAACACTGTATTCAGTTATAAATGTGTTCTAAGGTTAGGCTGAGCACTCTCTACAGGCCTGGTCAGTGCGGACACGGCCATCCCAGGCTGCTGGAGAGCACTGTCATCCACTTGGAAACCCCACTCGCCAGCCACCAAGCGGCCACACCAAACCAGGACCTTCAGACAGGATGAATGGTAGGGCTCAGCAAGGGGGCTACTGAGAAAGCAGGACTTGACGCTCATATGCTCAAATGAAACGCACGACTTCCCAGCCCAGTCCCTCACTGGAGAAGATCGCCGAATCCCGGCTCCGGCAGCAGGGCGGTGCCTATGTCACGAGGACAGGCTCGTGTCTTCAGCCCTGGTGGCAGGAAGCAGTGTTTCTTCCGCACAGCCCTTGCTCCTGCTAAGAAGTGGCACATATTCCTGCTCAGGTCACCAGGGTGGCTCAGAAATGGCAAGGACGAGCGACAGCAAAAGGCCACAGTCCTCACAGGCAAGAAGGGATAAATAAATATGAAGTGACCTATGGCAGCTCTCACCTGAGGTGGTGTGCCACAACCCTGACCCAACCCTAAAAGAAGAAAATCAAGAAGCAACATCCTAAGGAGAACAGGGCCCTACTCTACACAGCCCTTCTGAGATGATTAGTATACAGCAGGTGATGCAGGCTGCACACTGGGCAGATTAAGCAGCTGGAAACAGCCAGTGGATTTCTTCAAATGAAAGGGAAGAATTCAGTCCAACTGCAGGAGCGGTAGGAGAGGTTCTCGATCCCTGGAACCTCATCACCAGACCTCGGCCCTTTTTACCAAGTGACCCCCACACCACCCTACCCCGACGTGGTCTATGGGGCCCTCCCCCAGGGAAAGGCCCAGGTAAGTCCAGAGCTACAGGTACCGAGGCTGCAGAGGGTAGTGGGTGAAACCTCCTATTTTTGAAATGCATTTCAGTTGCCACTGTACAAGTTAAGCAAAACAATAAGGATAAAAGGAAAGTGAAAGTGAAAATCATGCACTTGAAAACGAACTAGATGGAGTAAGCGCTGTTGATGGGATTGTGCCGCATGCGGCAAAGACTGAGGCCTCCCCGACAGGCCCGGAGTCCCGACAGCCGGTCTGCCAGGCGCCCATCTCCACTTCGTACTGCTGCTTGCATTCCGCCAGCTGGCTGGGTTCCTTATTGGGGTTAATTTCCGCATCATCCTCATCTTCTCCCTCCTCGTCACCTTCTAATTCCTCCTCTTCTTCTTCACCTTCGTCAAAATTGTCATCGTCCTCTAAGGCCTCCCCAGCGAAGTATAGCACAGCCCATGGAAAAAGTGTCCAATTTAGACTATCTGCTCACGGAAAAAGAGTCCAATTTCCAAATCAGAGGCTAATACGAATTCAGAATCTTTATCCAGTGATTCTCTATCCCCAGACGCTTTCAGTGGATTGAATAAGTTGAAAAATGACTCACTGGATACTTGTTTAGTAATTGTTCTAACAGTGCCTCGACCCTTATGCTTCTGCTTTTTCTTGATGGTTTTGACAGTAACTTTCTTTCCTTTCTTCCAGTGAATAATACACCCGTCAGAGTCCATGATCTCAGGACCTGCAAATGAAAAGGGATCAGCCTTATCTGGTTCTGATTTCATCTTGCAGGTTTTCCTCAGGACTGAGTTGGTAAAGTAGTCGTTGGGTTCAAAGTGGAACTCTAATATAAAAGACATAGGCTGTCCAGGGTTAGAAAACTTCACTATAATATCCTGCAGGTGTTTCAAGATTGGTTCATCATACTCCTAGACTAATTCTAAAGATGGTAAACCAGAACTCTGGAATTCCTTTGGGATTTGCCTCTTCAGCTGTTGCTGCTGCTTTTTCTGTTATGACTACTTTATTTTTCACGTCTCCAGCCAATTTCTCCTCCTCTTCATTTTCACTGTGCCATTCTGATTCCATATCAGATGTTGGTTCAACATCACGGGTGATAAATTCTTTTCTCTTGTCAAAGAGAGGCTGGTATAATGCTGTGTACTTTCTTCCCAAGTCACGAACTTCTTCATAGAACTTGGCTTCTATACGAGCGCATCTCACCTGAATTTGTTTCAATGCATTAATTCTTCTTTTTACTGCTTTAGGTAAAGTTTCCATGTAGCTGGAAGGGGTGTGAGGGGCACTGTCAAGTCGCTCCTGTAAAGCTGCCACAACTCCAGGATTCTGCATCACCTGATCCATGAGCTTTTCCGTATTACTTGCATTTTTAGCAGCTTCCACGGAATCTGAGGGAACCCCATCTGAAAAACTGTTATCTGCCATCTGAATGTTTTTATCCCCTTGTCTGGTAAACCAAGTCCCGTGAGTAACTAGGCTAAGGCCACTCAGGCCAGTCCTCGGGGAGTGCACGCCACCCATCTCGCTCGCACCGCACAGCTCCCAACAGCTAAGAAGTAATGCCAAGGACTTTCTTCCCAGTCAGACATGTCCTTGGCCACACGAAACTTACAATCGAAACCCCAGTTAGCCCAGCCTGACCCCACTGAGGCTCACGATGACCACTGCCCTACGGAAAAACTGAAATTCCTAAACATCTAATAAAGAGGTCCTGGACGTCTCCACCTTAAAAACGAGAAGTCTGAACTCTCCTCCCGGCATGCCGCTAGGGCCGCGGGGTACATGGGCCTGACCAAGCTAGCGGGCTCACCGCAGTCTACGCCTGCCTCCTCCGCTGGGCCGCCGAGGAAGCCGCCCGCAGTGCAGAACAAAGCGCCTTGACCTTCAGGACGGTGGGCGGCAGGGCTGGCCGCGCTGGGTGCTGGGAGGGGCCGCCCGCCCCCGCCCCAGGCCGAGGCTCCAGGCCCCAAGCCCCAGGCCCGCAGCCGCGGCTGCCGCTGCCCGCCCTGACGAGGACGTCCACTTTTTCTTCTTGAAAAATGTCTTTCCCAAAAGTTACTCTGCTTTGTCTGAAAACAACATAACTTTAATGGCTTTACGTTATTCTTTGAAAGGGTTCGGAAAAGACAATAAACGGGAGACTTAGAGTGGCTCACCAGTTAAAATCCAAGTTTCTTATATTTCTTGTATTTGCTAATTTCCCTTATCTGTTTCAGCTGCTTGTTCAGAAAAATTTCATTCATAGACTCACCTTATCCCAGCCCTAGAGACCCATATTCTCTATTTGCCCTGGAATCCTGTTCACTATTTACAATTATATTATTCTGAATAATAATATTTACTATTTTCATCTTTTCTTTTATATTTTAATAAACCACTTTCAAGTCACTGACCTTTTTGTTTATTAAACTGGGGATATAATGTAAAAAACATAATAAAAATTGCAAATGTAAATAATACTAAACCAACATTAGAAAATCATAGCCAAGACAGATTGTCATGATATTAACTTAGTGTTAGGCCTAAGGAAACATATCAAATGCATGTTCCTGTAGTAGATACGTAACCTTTGAGAACATAATGATTATTAACAATATTATAAAGCAGCACTGTGAATAGTTAAAACCATGGGCTCTAGAGCCAGACAGCCTCTACTCAAAGCCAGGTTCTGCCACTTACTAGCTGTTACCTTGGGCACACAACTTAAACTCTCTCTCTGTTGGTTTCTCACCAGGAAATAGGGATAAGTGAAGACTGAATTAATTAACATATGTATTAGAATGGTGCTCAACACAGAAAGTGCTAAATAATGTTATCTTTATATCTATAATGGGGTTTCTGTTAAAAATTGTAACTTGTTTTACATTTCAAAATTGTGAACCTTATGTTAGTCACCACATCTGTGGTTTGAAAGCCTCCATGACACACTTAGTTATTTACTCACCACTGCCTGGGATACAGGTTTCCGGAATGATTGATGATGTTCTTTTAAATAATGGACTGCTAGCAGTACACTGTACTTTTTGTAGAAGATCATTTTCCATCTTAAAAAATATCCTGGTTGAGTTACGTTTACATTGCTCCAAAGGACAATCCCATGAGTACGTGTTAAGTTCTGGATGAGTGTTGTAATGCTCCGGTATCATGCACTGGACTTCAATGCTTCCATTAGTCAATGCACAAGTTAGTGTAGGAGATGGAAGAGGCTCTGGCAAAAAAAGTGTAATATTCAGTACAGAAAATAGTAATATTTAGACTCATCATCTGCAAATTTATGAAGAGCTCCCAACTTCCTTACGAGCTTGAAAGGATGAGCTGACAAACTCCTTGAGCATCAAGGACTGAGAATTCTTTCTTTTGCTAGGTCAGACTACCTGTTCAAATTTAACAGAATAAATTCAGACCCTTATATGGTTTCGCTCTGGGTCCCCACCCAAATCTCATCTTGGATTGTAATCCCCATGTGTCAAGGGAAGGACCTGGCGGGAGGTGATTGTACCATGGGGGGTGGTTTCCCCATGCTATTCTCATGATAGAGAGTGAGTTCTCATGACATCTGTTGGTTTAAAAGTGTGTGGCAGTTCTCTCTCTCTCTCCTGCTGCCTTGTGAAAAAAATGCTTGCTTCTCCTTCGCCTTCCGCCGTGATTGTGTTTCCTGAGGCCTCCCCAGCCATACGGAACTGTGAGTCCATTAAACCTCTTTTCTTTATAAATTACCCAGTCTCAGATAGATCTTTATAGCAGTGTGAAAACAGACCAATACAGGCCCCAAATCCCTTATCCTCAATTCTGAAATCAAAAAATCTCTGAAGCCAAAAGAGTCTTCACAAGTTGGTAGCAAAATCATTAAGCTGCAAATTCTGACCTGACCTGAATTAACACAAGGATTTATAGTCTTTATTTTCTCACTTACTTCAAATATTCATTATCGTTTCACCACAAAAATATTCCTGTGCTTGACAGGACACAGTGGCTCATGGCTATACATACTCCCAGCACTTTGGGAGGCTGAGGCAGCAGGATGGCTTGAGGTCAAGAGTTCAAGACCAGCCTGGGCAACATAGCAAGACCCTGTCTTTATAAAAAGTTTAAAGATCAGCCAGCAATGATGGCTCCTGCCTATAGTCTCAGCTACTTGGGACTACTTGAACTAAGCAGTCTGAAGCTACAGTGAGTTATGATTGTGCTAATTCACTCTAGCTCACTGCACACACTGGGCTCTGACTGTATCAGACTGAGACCTTGTCTCTAAATATATAGGAATGAAATAAATACTTGTTCCTATGCTTGACCCACAGGGTGCTCCCCATAATTAAGTGGGGTGCTTAATATGCAGAGGAAATACCTTGTATTACCTTTCCAAAATGTAAAAAAGAAATTTTAATTCCATAACACATCTGACTCAAAGCATTTTGTGAAAGGTGGAGCTACACAGAGCCTTGTCGGGCCCTGCCTATTGGTTGGGCTGGCCCTATTAATAGGCAGCGCCGGGTGCAGCATGTGTCACAGACCTGCCAGTCCAGAGGCCTCACTCCCACCCTTCCTCTAAGAAGCGCCTCCTATTGGCTAAGGCAGCATGGATCTATGAGTTAAGACACTAACATGTCAAATTCTGCCATTGTTGCCCTTTACAAGCCTCAAGGCTAATTACTTTGTCCTATTGGTCATTTATTTGTTAATTCATATGCCTTCTTGCATTTCAGCTACCCTCCAGCAATTAATCATAAGAGGCTTGAGGAAACATGCAAAAACATATGTAATATACAACAATGGTCATGGTAGCACTGGGATAATAAAGTATTGATACATTATAAACATCCATTAGAAGAGCATCTAAGTAAATTTAGGTTCACCAAGATAATGGAATACTATGTTGCCATTTAAAATGATGTTTTATAATATAAAACAAGTTAATAGCTTATGCTCCAATTATAATCTGAAAAATAAAAGTGTTTAATGGTTCCCCCATCTTCTCCTCCTCCTCCTGAATTCCTTCTCGCTCAGTTAAATAATGTACCCAGCTGCCTTGGTAGAAACCAGAGGCACACACTGACTTCCCTTTCTACTTGGGGCTTCCTAGCTTTTAAGTTTAATCTAGCTCACATAAGTCCTTACATACTTCCCTAAGATTTTCTTAAATTAAAAAGACTTTTAATCATCTTTTAAGCAGTGGAATTTCTCTGAATTAAATCTTCAGTGCAATCCAGTCCAATGGATAAGAAGTTGCTCTAGTTGACTCAAAATTGAAAGCCTGGAGCCCTGCTCACCTAACTTCCTGTGGTCCCTTTTGCCAACCCCACCCCATAGCAGCCCTCAGGGGACTTCCAACGAACATGCATCCCCAGAATAGTTCAAAAATGCCTGTTCTCAGTATTTCATATACTTATGCCTGCCTCTGTAACTAGGCTGGGCATTTCTCAAGGGGAGAAAGCCAAGCTTTCTACTTCCTTAGAAATGGTCCTTTGAAGCATTTCTCAAATTTTAAGGTGCATAAGAATCACCAAGGGTGCTTGTTAAAAATACAGATTCCTGAGCCCCACCATCCCAGGTGCTTCTGATGTGTGTGCCCTGTTCATTCTGTTACAGATTCTAATGTATTGATCTAGCTCTGCCAATGTCTAGTCTTTAATCCAGCACTTTCTGAACTGAACAGAGGTGTATCATCAGCCCCAGAGACTGTGCATCTTTGGAGGACAAAGACTAGGTATGCCTCACCTTTCAACCACAGCACCTGACATAACACAAGGCACACAGATGGCTCCTCACAAGTAGTACTGGACAGATGGGGAGACAGATGGATAGAAGGATAGCTTCAGAGAGACAGTCTTCAAACAAAATGTAAATTCTTCTACCAGCTACCGCCAAAGAGGTACACTATGGTGTTTACCATAGACTCAGAAGCCCAACTGCCTGAATTCATATCCAGCTTCATGACAGCTAAGAGCCATTTGACACTGGGCAAGTTACTTAAATCACCTGTGTCTAGGTTTCCTCCTTTCTACAATAAGGACACAAATAGTACTTACTCTATTAGACTGTAATGAGATTAAATGAGTTAATACAGATAATAATCAATATATGAATTAACATGTAGTGCCTGCACAGAGTAAGTAGTTAACAAATGCTAGCTGTAATAGAGCACATGGCCATTGGCTGTGAGTTTCCAACTCCAGGAAGCCAAGGCTCCCCAGAGGGTATATGTGATATGATGAGAAGAGTCACTGACTGGGAGTTGGGACGTTTGATCAAGCCTTAGCCTTGGCCTGCTATGTGACCTGGGGCCACAGTCCTTTTAGGAGCTGGAAGTTTTAAGAAAGCATCCATCCAGGTCTCTTGTTCTACAAACAGAGAAACGGACTCCTAAACTGTCTTATTTTCATCTGTGAAAGGGAATGCTGTATCAGGCCATTGTAAAGGTCAAACAGAATATGGCTGAATGCCACATGCAGGGTTTGTAAAAAAGAAAAGAAAAGAAAAAAAAACAGAATATGAAAGTAATTTGAGGGGAAACATAGAGAAGTGTTAGTATTATCTTCTAAGTTGCTAGAACTCCCTTGACTATATAGAAGCTCTTTCTAGCTATCTCATTACACAACAGTTGCCAGATAGCAAATGTAGAAGGGCCTATCCAACTCATCTAAAAGTGTGCAAGCCTTTCTCCAGCACCTAGATCACAGTTTCTACACCTCAGATCTTTTCCTTCTATACATCTTTCACATTTTCTTGCTGCCCGTGGGACTCACCACAGCTGTATCTAACAAATATTGGTTATACCTCTACTTTAAGCAGCATTAAACTGGCAAGAAATGTGTCTACTTCCTCCCTAAGACAATTAGTCAATTTATAATTAATGAATTGAGTTCACGGCTGTGTAAAAAATGAGAATTTCTTACACATATCTGATGACATTTTATAGAAATATGTGTATATTTTCACGAATTTTAGTAAAGGTCAAGTATCAATTCAGCCCAGTTAAGGACAGGGCAGTTAATTCTACTTACATAAAAATCATTATCTGAGATGTGATGAAGGTCCATAAAAAGATGGGAAAGGACTAATAAACATCAGAAGTAGAAATTTTAAGGGGACTTTTGGGTATAGAGGAAAGCCGGATCTCAATGTACACACAGAAGGAAGTGGATGCCCTGAATTTAGGAAGTGCCAGGAAATCCCCGTCCAAAATATACTCGCTAGAAGTCTCCTATTAGGTCTGGTGTCTCTAGAACATTACCAGGTTACTAAAACAAGTGTTAACATTACCTCAAGGAAGTATGACTTCCTCATTTCTTAAAAAAAAAAAAAAAAAAAAAAAGTTGTATGACCAATCATTTTATCATGCAGATGTGAAACCTAGAGTCATCTTATGTCTTTTTACAACCAAAACCTACATCTTGCAGACTCTTTCTTAGACCCTCTATCTACCTGGATGATCACAGTAGCTTCTAACTTGACATCTCCTCTCTTTAATCCATCATAAGTATTCACCATCACATTAATCTTCCAAAAATGTATTTTATCAAGTGACCTCCTTGCTCCAGTACAGGATACAATGGCTCCCCACTGCTACAAGCTGATGTCCAGACTCTCAAACCAGGACTTTAAGTCCTACACTCAATACTATCAATATTACTGCCTCCTGATCAAAACTCACCTCCCCTGTACTTTCCCCCTCTGCAGACTTCCTAAGGTCTATCCAGTTGGTCTGACCACCAAAACCATACCTTTGCTGAGTTGTCATAGAATATTTTATTTAATTAATGTATTTAGCTAGTTAGTTATTTTAAGGCAGGATGTTGGTCTGTCACCCAGGCTGGAGTGCAGAGGCGCAATCACGGCTCACTGCAGCCTCAGCTTCCTGGGCTCGAGGGATCCTCCCACCTCAGCCTCTTGAGTAGCAGGGACTACAGGCATGCACCACCATGCCTGGTTAATTATTTTATTTTTGTAGAGATGGAGTCTTGCTATGTTGCCTAGGCTGGTCTTGAACTACTAGGCTTAAGCAACCCTCCCTCCTTGGCCTCACAAAGTGCCGGGATTATAGCCTGAGCCACAACGCCCGGCCTAGAATATTTTAAATTAAATTATTTTAAAACATTTCATCAAGTTTAAGAGGAGAAACTTATTCAAATGTTTTGAACTTAGTTTTACAAACTCTATAAAAGGGGCTCTTAAAATGTGTGATCTATATTCTGACTCAATCTTCTTGTTTGTTGGCCCTGTCTATAAACTACCAGATCCCTAATGTCCATGTTTCAAAGATTCTACTTTTTCAAAGAAATCTTCTAAGAGTATGCTTTGACATCTTAGCAAGCTGTATTTGTCTAAATAGAGTCCATAGGGGTCAGACCTCACACAGCTTTGCAGGTCACTTTACACATTTTAGCTTTAACAGTTAGATGGGGCCATTAGAAAGTTCCACACAGATGAGTGACATGATCTGACTTCTGTTTTAAAAAGATCATTCTGGTAGAACCAATACAACTTCCTGGTGGAGTGAATGTGGTGTTCAAGAAAAACAGAAGTATCAAGGATGACATCAAGGTTTCAGACTGACCAACTGAAAGGATGAGCTGCCATTAACCAAAAGGGAAAAGATTTGGGGAGGAACAGGTTTTAAGGGGAAGATAATGAGCTTACTTTTGGACATGGGATATTTCAAAGGCCAATTAGATATCTGAGTGGAGATGTACAGTGGGCAGTCAGGTATACACATAAGGAGTTCGACGGGGTACTCTAGGCTAGAGCTCTAAATCTGTGCATTATTAGCACTGAGATGATATTTAAAGCCCTGACATAGGATCAGCTCACCCACTGGCTATGAACACAGGCAGAAAAGGAAAGAGACCCAAGGCTTAAGCCTTGATGTTTCCAGTGTTAAGAGGTTGGGGAAATGAGGAAACCAGCACAAGAAGATGAAAAGGAATAGTCAGTGTGTTAGAAAGAAATGTGAAGCCAGGCGCAGTGGCTCATGCCTGTAATCCCAACACTTTGGGAGGCTGAGGCAGGTGGATCACCTGAGGTCAGGAGTTCAAGACCAGCCTGACCAACATGGTAAAACCCCATCTCTACTAAAAATATAAAATTAGCCAGGCATGGTGGTGCATGCCTGTAATCTCAACTTTTCGGGAGGCTGAGGCAGAAGAATCGCTTGAACCGGGGAGGCATAGGTTGCAGCGAGCTGAGATTGTGACATTGCACTCTAGCCTGGGCAACAAGGGCGAAACCCCCTCTCAACAAAAAAAAAAAAAAAGGAAGAAAGAAACGTGAATAGGGTGGTATCCTGGACATCAAGAGAAGACAGTACTTGGAGGAGTGAGTGATCAGCTATGTCAAAAGCTACTGAGAAGTCAAGAATGACATGGACTGAGAATGAACCACTGGATTTATTAACAAGGAGGTCTAGAGGAGCTTTGGCATAGCAGTGCAGATGGAAGCCTACTTGGAGTGAGTTAAAAGTGAATATAAGGGATCAGAATAAGTGAATATGGACAACTTCTTCAAGGAGATTTTCTATAAAGTGAAGACAAAGAGTTGGTGGTGGTTGCTGGAGGGGTAGGGGGATCATGAGAAAGTTTTGATGACAGTGTATATGTATGCCACTTAAAATGAACCATCAACTTATGGGGGAAATTCTCATCAGGAGAGAGTGGGTAGAAGCACTAGGGTGATATTCCCAAGGATGGTGAGAGGAGGTGGGATCCAGGGCATGCGTGGAAAGTTTAACCTCAGGTGAGAACTCAGAAAGTCCATTCATATCAGGAGAGAAAGCAGGGCCCACAGGCTCAGGTACAGGTAGGAAGGTAGGCAGGTGGTGAGAGCTTGTGGAAATTGCCCTCTGCTTATTCTCCTTAGGGAAATAAGAAGCAAAGCCTTCAGCTCAAGAGTGAGTCTGGAGAAGGAGGTATTCAATATTTGAGGAGAGAAAAAGTAACTGCTAGGAGAGTGGGTAAGTGAACAGGCTAGGAAATACCAGACTTAACTGAGGTAAGTGATTAGAAATTAAAAGTGCAGGACTTTGCAGGGTGGTGTATTTTTCTGCAACCACATGAGTGTGAGCACAGAATAGGCAAAGCACCAGACTTAACCTAGCTGTAATCTGGCCATGTGAGTATGACAAGCCAACAAAGGAGCAAGGAAGCTAAATGTGTCTGCAACGAACTGCATCCAGTAAGTGACAGCAGCACTCAGGCTGCATAGGGAGGGAAGCAGGGACATCAGGTGTGTGAAGGACTGTCATCATCAGCATCATCAAGGACAGGGCATGGTGGCAGAGTGCAACACCTGACATTGAGGTAATGATGAGTTCTCGGTTACATGCATGGGTAGTGGGTAACGCAGAGGACAAGATCCTTACAGGAGAGGAGATCAAGGACAATACTGAAAGAATTTTAATTTAAATATTGCAACCACCAAGACACCAAGAATGTTAGAAACCATGAAAATCAGGCAGGCCTTAAAATGACCAAGAAACACTGGCATGTGAGGCAGGGGCCTATACAAGACTGCAACACAAAAGGGGCTTTAGAGACCAGGGAGGAGTGTTAGTGAGAAGCAGGGAGAAATGTGTCCCCTGTATCTATATTCAGTTTAAAATGGTGCAGGAGCCGGGTGTGGTGGCTCACACCTGTAATCCCAGCACTTTGGGAGGCTGAGGTGGGTGGATCACCTGAGCTCAGGAGTTTGAGACCAGACTGGTCAACACAGTGAAACCCCATCTCTACTAAAATACAAAAATTAGCCAGGCATGGTGGTGCGCGCCTGTAATCCCAGCTACTTGGGAGGCTGAGACAGTAAAATCGCTTGAACCTGGGAGGCGGAGGTTGCAGTGAGTCAAGATTGTGCCACTGTACTCCAGCCTTGGTAACAGAGCGAGACTCCTTCTCAAAATTAATTAATTAATTAATGAAGTAAACTGGTGCAGGAGGAAAAACAGTCTCCCCGCTGTGTGGGGAAGCAGGAACTTTGTAGAGTAACATCTATCAGTGGAGCCCAAAGAGTTCTAAGCTAACTGCTGTCACTACATCTCTTTCCAGAACATTCCTACTAAGACAACTGATACTGTTCTCCCCGCCTTGCTTAGATTCTCTCCTCACCCAGAGGAATGACAAAGGAATTGAAAGTAGCTAGCTCCTGTATACCACCAGAAAAGGAGAAAACCCTGACAATAGGTAACGTCTAATTCTTTTCTCATAGACCATTAATTTGTGTTAGTCTCTGAAAACAGACTAAAAAAATGGAAATTTGCCATTTTAAACAAATCAACTTATGGAATACTCACCAAGCACATAAAGAAAGAACTTCATGGTATCGGTAATATTTGGCGATTCCATTTCATACTCATCTTCATCTGATAATGTTAAGTTGTAGATAGTGAGGCTACCTGACACAGTGTCTAAATAAACCCTATTTTTAAAAGATGAGAAAGCTCTGAATTCAGAATTTTCCCGTTCTGCAACTTTATCCTTTTGTTTTTTCCATAGGATTTCTGTTAAAGGTATATTGCTTGGTACATGGAAAGTAACATTCTTATGTAGAACGCCATATGTTTGTTGGGAAAAACAGCTGATGAAACCTAGAAGAGAAAAAAGGATGGTTAGAAAAAACAACATGACTTTAGTGGCAGAAATTACTCATCAGGCACTTTTTGTGCTAAGCTGACAAACTGCTGACACAAAGTACAGGAAGTAAGAACATGTGTGACCATGTAGAGCTTACTCTTTAATAGAAAACTGGGACCTGCATAAATCCAAGAAATGGACTCGACATTCATGGAGCACCAACCATGTGCCAGATACTATGGGCTGTGCTGGGAATATGGGGTTGTTCCAGGCCCTCCAGGAGCCTCACCTGTGGAGAAGACAAGGAGCAGGCTCTACATCAAGAGCTGCATGAGGGGAGCTGCCTGGTCTAGGGGAGCTTCCCCAAGGAAGTCATGCTGGAACTGACACAATGCTCCAATCACTGAAGGATAAAAGGCAGTTAGGCCACAGGGCTGGGTAGGTGAGTGGGTAGGGAGTGAAGGAGAGATGATCATACAGATATAGGAAGCAGCTCCTCCAAAGGAAGGCCCTGAATAGAGAAAGAGCTCGGTGTGCTTGAGGATACACGTGTGATTCCTAACAGCTAGAATGAAGAGGGCAAGGGGTGGGTGGTGGGGAACAAGACAGACAAAGACCAGCCCACAGCCTATGTGTGGTAAAGTAAGGAATGCTAAGGGTTTGGACTAATCCTAACGGAGAGGAAGCCACAGAAAGGTTTTTAACAAGACTGGCCTAACATAATATAAGTGTCAGTAGGCTGACTGTCTTTAGAGTAGAGAGCGGCTGACAGGGGCCAGCACGGAGGCAGGGAAATTGTAATGAAAGTCAATGCTGTAGCAATGAAGGCCATGGGCAGGACAGACCAGACCAGGGTGTTTGTGGTGGGGACGGACAACGGGACAGACTCAGGAGACGCTGGAGAGAGAAGTCAACAGGATCCAGTGATGAGGGTGGGGGAAGTGGATGGAACTGTAAGGTCTCCTTCTTGGCTGACTGAGAGGCATCGTTAACTGAGATCAGAAACAATGGCTGGGAAGCAAGTGGAGGTTGTGATGAAGATTAAGAACTCGGGGACTGGGTGCAGTGGTGTGTTGGAGCTAGGCCCATCTGCCCTCATGAGCCAATTGTTAGCATCTCTGCCCAGCCCTATTAGGGGACGTCTGGTAATAGCACAAAAACTGACTAATGGTTCACATCAGAACCTCCACTCCGCCTCCATGCCAATCTAGTTGTTAAACATTTATTAGAACCACAAGATTGGGATATTTTTGATACCCCAAAGTGGGTTTAGATGCATCTTGCTCTAAGACTTGATTCTTGTTAAGAGAGAACAGTAGCAGCTGGGCACTGAGGTTCATGCCTGTAATCCCAGAACTTTGGGAGGCCAAGATGGTCAGATTGCTTGAGTTCAGGAGTTCAAGACCAACCTGGGTAAAATGGCAAAACCCCATCTTTACGAAAAGAACAAAAAATTAGCTGGGAATGGCACACACCTGTGGTCCCAGCTACTTGGAAGGCTGAGGAGAATTACTTGAAGCCGTGAGGCAGAGATTGCAGTGAGCCATGATTGTGCCACTGCACTCCAGCCTGGGTGACAGAGCAAGACCTGTCTCAACAAACAAACAAAAAACTGCAGCTATTTTAAGTTAACATTAAAGATTAATTAAAACTTGACTGAAGTTTCTACCTAGTAGCAATTAGGGTAATTGAAAGAATACAGGGGAAATCAAGAACACTGAAATGACCAGTTGTAGACAATTGTGTTAGTAATTTCAGATAACAAGCAAATATCACCCATTTGTTTATCTACAAGGACTTTTTAGAACCCATCTCCCTTAATTAAGGGGGACTGCCCTCAAAAACACACCAGCATCTTTCTATTGCTTTGCTGATTACGCATTATTTCTCCCACTCAACAGAGTATGTGGGAAGGCACGAGAAAAAGAACAGAATTTGAGGGCTGAGAGTCTACCACACACAACAGTGGAAACCCAAAAATGTCTTATAAATGTAAATGAAACAATAAGTGATAGAGGGTAGGGTGGTGGTGAAACAGTAGGTATGAGATAAACTGCCATACCCTGGCGGCATGAAGATGGCTTTTGTCTTTCCCAGGGAGAGTTGATGTATCCTGGGCTTGAGAACAGAAGAAAGTAGTCAGGAATGGAGCTAATGGTGGAGGGAAGTAAGGGTAGAGAAAGGGGAGACTGTAGCTCAGAAGAAATCAAAGTACAGCTGACCCTTGAAAAACATGGGTGCCGGGCGCGGTGGCTCAAGCCTGTAATCCCAGCACTTTGGGAGGCTGAGACGGGCGGATCACGAGGTCAGGAGATCGAGACCATCCTGGCTTGAGAACAGAAGAAAGTAGTCAGGAATGGA
>NW_012113586.1:3929247-3951763 GCF_000951035.1 Colobus angolensis palliatus | reverse complement strand
ACGCCATTCTCCTGCCTCAGCCTCCCAAGTAGCTGGGACTACAGGCGCCCACCACCATGCCCGGCTAATTTTTTTGTATTTTTAATAGAGATGGAGTTTCACCATGTTAGCCTGGATAGTCTTGATCTCCTGACCTCGTGATCCGCCCGCCTCGGCCTCCCAAAGTGCTAGCATTACAGGCGTGAGCCACCGCGCCCAGCCTATTTTGTTCCTTTTTATGGCATATTCATATATATACACCACATTTTCTTTATCCACTCATTGACTGATGGGCATTTATGCTGATTCCATATTTTTGCAATTGGGAGTTGTGCCACTATAAAGATGTTGTGTGCAACATGTTGTGTGTTGTCTTTTTCATAAAGTGACTTATTTTCCCCTGGGTAGATACCCAGTAATGGGATTGCTGGATCAAATGGTAGTTCTACTTTTAGTTCTTTAAGAAATCTCCATAGTGGTTGTACCAGATTACATTCCCACCAGCAGTGTCAAAGCATTCCCTTTTCACCACATCTATTATTTCCCTTACCAACATCTATTACTTTTTGATTTTTTAATTATGTTTATTCTTGCAGGAGTAAGGTGGTATTGCACTGTGGTTTTGATTTGCATTTCCCTGATAATTAGTAGTGTTGAGCATTTTTTTCATATGTTTGTTGTCCATTTGTATATCCTCCTTGAGAACTGTCCATTCATGTCCTTGGCCCACTTTTTGATGGGATTGTTTGCTTTTTTCTTGCTGATTTGTTTGACTTCTTTATAGATTCTGGGTATTAGTCCTTTGTCAGATACATAGTTTATTAATATTTTCTCCCACTTTGTGGATTGTATGTTTACTCTGCTGATTGTTTCTATTGCTGTGCAGAAGCTTTTTAATTTAATTAAGTCCCACCTATTTATCTTTGTTTTGGTTGCATTTGTTTTTGGGTTCTTGGTCATGACCTTTTTGCCTAAGCCAAAGTCTAGAAGAGTTTTTCTGATATTATCTTCTAGAATTTTTATGGCTTCAGGTCTTAGATTTAAGTCTTTGATCCACCTTAAGTTGATTTTTGTATAAGGTGAAAGATGAGGATCCAGTTTTATTCTTCTACACCTTATACTTTTCTTAGTAAGTTCTTTTCTCTAGCTTACTTTAGTGTAAGAATACAATATATAATGCATATAACAGAAAATATGTGTTGTTTATGTTATTGGTAAGGCTTCTGGTAGGCTATTAGCAGTTAAATTTTTGGGAGTCAAGAGTTATACATAAATTTTTGACTGCTCTAGGGGTTGGTGCCCCTAGCTGCCATGTTGTTCAAGGGTCAACTATAATTTTGAACTGGAAGAAACTCTAAAAATTATTTAGTCAAATTATTCCCATTTCACTGGTGAAGTGACAAGACACCAAGAAAAATAAAAGGCAATTTTATTGAATGCTTACTCTCTGCTGGTTATACATTCACATCGTCTTGTATCCCTTTTTATCCCTCTCCATGTCTACATGCAGTAGACACGGTGTTGTTAACCCCATTTTACAGGTAGGAAAGCAGGCTCCAAGAGGCATATCACCTTGCTCCACGTCTCTCAGCAAGTTTATGGCAGCACAATGACCAGAACACACATTGTCTGACTCCTTGGTCAGTGCCCTTTCAGAACAGCATGGTCCCACATTCAGGATGGGTTTCATTCATTCATTTACTCAGGAAGTATCCACTGGGCATCTATTCTTGAGAACAAGACAGACACCATCCCTTCCTTCTTAGAGATGACATTCTATTAGGGAAGGCAGAATTTACACAAATAATTAGACTACGCCCAACTGCAACTACGATAACTGCTGCTAAGTAAAAGCATCAGGTGTCAATAAGAACATTTACTTAGGGAACCAACAAGGGGTTAGGGAAGGCAGTTCCCTTCACTAAAAGAAGTTCTGAGGCATGAGTAGCAGTTAACTATGCCCAGGAGAGCAGGGCAGGTCCCCATTAAGAGAACAGTTATGAAGACCTTGAAGCAGGAGGGGCAATGGCATGAGAAACGTGGCATGAGCCGGGCTGCATACACAAGCACAGACAGCCCTTGTAGGGCATCAGACAAACACAATTCTGGTACTGAAGTAAAGAAAGCCACAGAAGAGTTTTAAACAGGATGGTGACAAAATAAGAGTAACTCTTTCTTTAAAAAATGTATTTTAAAACATAAATTATACATAGACACATACATACAACTTTACGCTAATGAAAAATGATCATGTAAGTATTTTTTCAGTCCTCTTATCTGGGTGCCTTACCCACTCTCTTAACCCCATAACAATCTCCAGTTCTATAATCTACATTAACAAATCAGAATACATCTTTCAATATTTTTCTCTCATATAGTCAAGTAGAGACAAATATATATCATATATAATGGATACATACAGGCATAGCTTGAAGACACTGTGGGTTTGGCTCCAGACAGCAGCAATCATGTAAATATCAGAGTAAAGTGTGTCACACAAATTTTCTGGTTTCCCAGGGCATATAAATGCTATGTTTACACTATACTGCAGTCTATTAAAGTGTTCAATAGCATTATGTCTAAAAACACAATGTACATATCTTAATTTTAAAATACTTTATTGCTAAAAAAAAAAAAAAAAAGACCTTGCTAACAATCATTTGAGCCTTCAGCAAGCCCCAATATTTTTGCTGGTGGAGGGTCTTGCCTCGATGTTGATGGCTGCTGACTGATCAGGGTGTTGTTGGTTGCTAAAGGCTGCGATGGCTGTGGCAATTTCTTAAAAGACAATGATGAAGTTTGCGCATCAATGGACCCTTCCTTTCACAAAATATTTCTCAGAGGCATCCAATGCTGGTTGATAGCATTTTACTCACAGTAAAACTTCTTTCAAAATTAGAGTAAATCTCCTTAAATCCTGCTGCTGCTGTATCAACTAAATTATGTAATACTCTTAATTCCTTGTTGTCATTTAAACAATGTTCACAGCATCTTCATCAGGAATATAGATGCCATCTGAAGAAACCACTTTCTTTGCTCATCCATAAGAAGCAACTCCTCATTGGTTCAATTTTCATCATGAGATTGCAGCAACTGAGTCACATATTCAGGCTCCACTTATATTTTTCTGGCGATTTCCACCCTTCAAAGTCATCCATGAGGATCGGAATCAAATTCTTCCAAATTCCTGTTAATGTTGGTATTTTGACCTCAGGATTGGAATCAGATTCTTCCAAACTCCTGTTAATGTTGATATTTTGACCGGAGGATTGGAATCAAATTCTTCCAAACTCCTGTTAATGTTGATATTTTGACCTCCTCCCATGAACCACAAATGTTCTTAATGACATCTAGAATGGTAAATCCTTTCAGAAGGTTGTCAATTTACTTTGCCCAGATTCATCAGAAGAATAATTATTTATGGCAGCTATAGCCTTACACAATAAGACTTGAAAGGCAAAATTACTCCTTGATCCATGGGCTGCAGAATGGATATTGTATTAGCAAGCATGAAAACAACACTCATCTCCTTGTACATCTCCATCACAGCTCTTGGGTGATTAGGTGCATTGTCAATAAGCAATAATATACTGAAATAAATCTTTTTTTCTAAGCAGTAGGTATTAACAGTGAGCTTACAATATTCAGTAAACCATGCTGTAAACAGATGTGCCATCATCCAGCCTCTGTTGTTCCATTTTATAGAGCACAGGCAGAACAGATTTAGCCTAATTCTTAAGGGCCCTAGGATTTTCAGAGTGGTAAATGAGCACTGGCTTCAACTTAAAGTCATCAGCTGCATTAGCCCACACACCAAGAGTCAGCTGTTCTTTCAAGCCCGAAGTTGACTTCTCCTCTCTAGCTATGGAAGTCCTCGATGGCATCTTCTTCCAACAGAAGGTTGTTTTGTCTACATGGAAAATCTGTTGTTGAGTGCCCTCCCCACACTTGGCTGCTGCAGCCCTGCGCTGGCACCGCGGGGACTGGGAGCGCTCGCGCCTCCGGTATGCCGCACACCCAGCTGGGCACAGCGGCACGTGGAGGTGCCCACCGGGCCTCAGCCCGGGCATTGCCGCTGCCGCCAGCGCCCTTCCCCAGTGCCACGGCTCGGCGCCTGCACTCGTTTCCTGCAGGAGAGAACTAAATCTGTCTGCTGGATACCTGCAGCTGAAGCGCAAAAGGAGCCTTAGTGTGCTTACTGGAAGACAATGGGTTTGCTACTCAACAAGCAAAAATCATTGTGTTTGCATTGGTCAAGATCCTGGAAGCCAACATGGCTTTCTTCCTAAGATCTCATGAACCAACCTCTGATAGCTTCAAACTTTTCTCCTGCAGCTTTCTCACCTCTCTCAGCCTTCATAGAACTGAAGAGAGTTAGGGTCTTGCTCTGGATTAGTCTTTGGATTAAGGGAATGTTGTAGCTGGTTTGATCTTCTATGCAGACTACTCAAACTTTCTCCATGTCGGAAATAATGCTGTTTCACTTTCTTATTTTTGTGTTCACTAGAGTAGCACTTTTAATTTTCTTCAAGAACTTTTCCTTTGAATTTACAACTTCACTAACTCTTTGGCATAAAATGCCTAGTTTTCAGCCTATTGTGGCTTTTTTAAATTCATATTTTACTTTTGAGACAGAGTTTTGCTCTTGTAGCCCAGACTGGAGTGCAATAGTGCCATCTTGGCTCACTGCAACATCTGCCTTTCAGGTTCAAGCGATTCTCCAGCCTCAGCCTTCCAACCAGCTGGGATTACAGGTGCCCACCACCACAATCAGCTAATTTTTGTAATTTTAGTAGAGATGGGATTTCGCCATGTTGGCTAGGTTGGTCTCAGACTTCTGACCTCAGGTGATCCACCCACCTTGGCCTCCCAAAGTGCTGGGATTACAGGTGTAAGCCACCACACCCAGCCACCTGTTGTGGTATTTCACATGCCTTCCTCACTAAGCTTAATCATTTCTACTTTTTAATTTAAAGGGAGAGACAATGCAACTCTTCCTTTCACTTGAGCACTTAGAAGCCATTGCAGGGTTATTAAATTGGCCTAATTTCAGTATCATTGTCTAAGGTGATAGGGAGGCCAGAGCAGAAGGAGAAAGATGGGGAGAACAGCTAGTCAGTGGAGCAGTCAGAACATACATAGCCTTTATCAATTAAGTTCACCATCTTATATGGGCATGGTTCATGGCACCCCAAAACAATGACAACAGTAACATCAAAGATCACTGATTACAGATCACCATAACAGATATAATGAAAAAGCTTTAAATATTGTGGGAATTACCAAAATGTAACAGAGAGACAAAACATAAAATTAGGCACTGATAGACTTGCTTAAAGCTGGGTTGTCACAAACCTTCAATTTGTAAAAAGCACATTATCTGTGAAGTGCAATAAAGTGAAACGAATAAAATGAGGTGTGCTTGAGGGATTTACCATTCTTTAATAAAAATGGTCTTATGCACACTTCTCTACATGCTGCCTTTCTTGTTAATAACTCATAAAAGCCCCTTGAAATAAACTGGTATAGCTATACTTTATTCTTTTCAATAACTACATAATATTCCAGAGCATGAGGGAACCGTAATTAATCTGCCATCCACCACTGATGAACACTCCTTTTGTGCCTAGCCTTGTCTATTGCAGTTACACCGCAATAACTATCCTGTATATATGTCCTGATGTATTTATGATTTCATATTTATGTGGGAGTCGAGTGGAGCTGGGAGTTGCTACATCAAAGGGTAACAAGATTTTTTTATTTTAATAGAAGTTGCTGCATTGTTTACAAAAAAGACTTTGGCAATTTATAACTCCATCAGTAATGCCTGAGTTGCCCTTTCCTTGGACTCTTGCCAGCATTAGGTAATTTTTTTTTATGTTTAACTTTTGGACAAACAGTGACATTTCATTGATATTTGAATTTGCATTTTCCCGACCTTTAAAAATTTAAGCATCTCTTCTGTTTGTTGATTTGGATTTCTTTTTCTGAGAAGTGTCTTTTCATATCATTTTGTTGTTGTTGTTGTATTAGATTGCCTATCTTTTTCTTCTCAAAGTTTAAAAGTTCCTTATATGTTATAGATAAATTTTTATCTGTATTATAGTTTTTTTCAAATACAGCCTTTGCCTATTGAATTTACTAAATGAATATCTTCCATACAAAGTTTCTAAATTTTTACATAATGAAAGTGTTTATCTTTTTCTGGCTGTGGTGTGGAAGATTGATGGGAGGGGTAAGACTAGACAGCAAGAGATCCATCAGACAGGAATTTCAGACAGGTCAAGAGGCAGCATTGTGCTAGGGAAAGTGGTTCAAGAGTTTTTAGGGAGGTAAAACTGGGAGAACTAGATGATTAACAGCATACGGGGCAAAGGAGGAGGAGGGGAGGTGCCAGGAGTGCCAGGATGAATCAGAGCTCTTACTTCCTCCTAGCTGGGTTGTGGTGTCTTTCTCTAAGAAAGGAAACACAGAGGGAGCACTAAGACTGGCCTGGAACATCATGCTTTCAGTTTGACACTGTTAAGTGTGAGGGGTCTGCGAGACATCCAAGCAAAGATGCCCAGTAGCTGCTAAGTACACGGGTCTGGGACTCACAGGAAAAGATACAGATTTGGGAATCCTAACATTTCTAGTGGCTCCAATGGAGGCCATTAGGACCATCACCTAGGGAGAGCGTATGAAATGGGAAAAGGCAGCCTGGACCTGTGCTTTAAAGCTTGGCTGGAGAAGAACATACTGGCTAAGGAAATCGAGAGAGATCTTGGAAGTAGAAGAAAGGCCAGGAAGGGGATGGCATCGTAACTCCAAGACAAGAGTCAACATCTGGAGACTTGACTGAATAAAAGGCACTAGTGATATTACTCAGATAGTAGGAAAAAGATGGAAGAAAATTCAAATGTAAGCAGAATTAAACACACATACAAAAGCACATGCATACAATTTATTTTTGCTTATGCTCTAAAAGAACCTGTGGTTTCACTGAATACTGGGATCTGGGTGATATATATTCAGGATGTAACAAATAAAACAATAGTATAACCTACATAAAGAGATATGCATAATAATATTCATTTTAAAGTTATCTATACTAGTAAAAAATAATCTAGTGTAATAAACAATTTAGTATTACACCATAGCTTACTATGTGGCTATTTAAAAAAAAGGAAAAAGAATAGATTTAGTCTCCTTTTATTAGTGGGAATTTGGAAAATTTCTTAATATTAAAAATAAAAAGTTATAGAAATATATATGCAGAATATTCCTGTTTTAAAAACAATAAAGAGGCCAGATGTAGTGGTTCATGCCTACAATCCTAGCACTTTGGGAGGCCAAAGTGGAAGGATCACTTGAGCCCAGGAGTTTGATACCAGCCTGGGCAACGTAGTGAGACCGTATCTCTACCAAAATATATATATATTTTTAACTATAAAAAGACATGAATACATGTGTACATGCATTCTCACTTGTTCTTTTTTTAGACTGGAAAGAGACACCCTAAATGATTAACAGTGGTTGCTTTTAAAGTAACCACTGTTACTTTAGAGATTGTAGTGATGGTGAGATTTCAATTTATTACTTTACTTATTACTTAATACAGGTCACATTGAAAAATATGTTACTTTTGAAGACAAATCTCATATTACTATTATAATATCAAAACTATGTAAATTTTTTTAAATATAATTATTCAACAAAGAGGAGGAACTGTTAAGAACTGTCTCTAAAGCTAATATCTACCTCTACTTTGTGTGCATGGGTATATCTATTATTTCCTTCCTACAGGAAAGTCTTTCCTGTTGCATTTCCAAGACTAACACTAAAGTAAGTTGCTAAGATAATTTCTAATGAAAAAAGAACAATAGAAGAAAGGGGAATGATTTTGTTGCTTTGCTGATACCACTGAGTGGTCAGAAAAGGGACTATAGGGATGCTAATAACCATGCCAGGGTGCAGAACAGAGAGTGCCCAGATTTTGAAGCCAGCAAGGCCCAGGGTGAACTCCCAAAGGCCTCCCCACACTAAGTCTCCTCAGCTCTAATGTAGAAATCATAATGCCTACCATAAAAGATTGTTTTGAGGTTTGAGGTTTGAATAAAATTGAGAGTCTTTTTAACTGGTTGACATGGAATAGGCTTTCAAAGGTTTTCTCTCTTTTTCTTTTAATGAGTTAGGTCAACATCAAGGTATTCACACTATCTGAATTAACTGGGTGAGAACTGGGCATAAGCTGAGTTTTTGCTGTTTAAAAGCAAAGAGAGATGGAGGGAGGGAAAAAATTTTATCAGTGATCACCTAAAAAGATTTTCTATGCTAGCCAGATAATTTTTTAAGGTTTTATTGTTTTGAAGAATTTTTAATTTTTTTAAAATAAAGATATGAGGGTACCTAATGCCTAATCAGCACTACATGTATAGAGTGATCATATATCTAAAAACAGGTCTAATCTCAAATATTCTGTTGCAATGTTGCTACAAAACATCAACACCTCGATTTTAATAGTTCTTTTTCTATGGCCTGAAGTTGTAACCGGAACCTAAGTTTTACAGATGAAGTGTCCTGATTTCTTATTTAGAAAATTTGGTCACCGTTAACTATGGGTTAATGAAAAGGAACTGTCAACTCCCAGCACAAATTCCTCTGCAAACTTTTACTCAGGTCCTGAGATTCAGATTGACTGATATATACATTTTTTTACTTAATCTAACACTTGTATGGCCCTGGCTCTGTGCCAGGCACTGTTGCAAAAGCTCTAAATAGGTATTCACCGCCAGGAGCAGTGGCTCATGCCTGTAATCCCAGCACTTTGGGAGGCCGAGGCAGGTGGATCACTTGTGGTCAGTAGTTCGAGACCAGCCTGGCCAACATGGTGAAACCCCGTCTCCACTAAAAATACAAAATTAGCCCGGCCTGGTGGCACACACCTGTAATCCCAGTTACACGGGAGGCTGAGGCAGGAGAATCGCTTGAACCCAGGAGGTAAAGGCTGCAGTGAGCCTAGACTGTGCCACTGCACTCCAGCCTAAATGACAGAGCAAGACTCCATCTCAGAAAAAAAAAAAAAAAAAAATAGGTACTCACTGAATTCTAAAAACATATTAAGCAGGTTTTATTTCTAACCCTATTTTGCAGATGAGGAAACTGAGGGACAAAAATGTTAAGTGACTTGCTAGTTAAGTAGTGAAGCCAGATTTGAACCTGGACAATCTGACAGCAGAATCAGTGCTCTTAACCATTGTTTCTTATTTAGCTTGCTACATGGCATAAGGCTCTTAAAGACAGTGACATGATGCAGGGTTTCAGGATACAATCTATAGACAGCATTGGAACAGCAGATGTTGCAAATGAGAAAGTCAAACTGAGTCAAGCACACCTCCAAACCTACAGGTGAGCCACTAAGCTCTGTGGTTTCCAAATCATTGAATGTTAGAGCTGAAGAGGGCCTCAGAGAGCAAGAGTCCAGCCCTGGAAGAAAAAGCCAGACCAGAAACAAAAAAAAGAAAACAAGGAGCAAACAAAGGAGTCACAAAGAAACAGAACCGGTGACAGGGGCAAATGATGCATTAGACGAAGACCAGCAATTCCACCCACAAACGAGATACCAGCGGGCCAGGTGTGACTCAGAAGCGGGCCAGGTTGGTGAGGACTTGAGCACCAGTGAGCCTATAGGGAGGGGCCCCTCAGCTCCTGCCATGTGAAAATGGGCCCACTATTGCCAGGTCTCTTAATTTTTCAAGAAAAGCCAGATATTCACATTTTGTGTAAAAATTCCTGCTCTTGAAAGTTGGCAACTAATTCAAATCTTAGCTTAGGGGTAACCCCCAGCCAGGCTAGACCTATCAGGACAAGGACAAAGCTGTTCCTGTTTTTGGTTGTATCCCCATATGTCTGGCATATGGACATTCAATAAATACGTGTTGAATGAATTAACTAAAATGACTAAAATACAACTTAAATGTAATTCAAAAGATAAGGCTTCCTGACAGAAGAGCAAAATTGGACAGTCACCCCAAACCGCTTTGTGAAATCCCAAATTGCTGTGGAACCTGGCTGAAGAAGCAGGACTTCGTAAGGAGAGGTGAAGAAGGAAGTTTAACTGGAGCTTAAAAATAAAATGGCTTGGGAGCCCTCATATACAACCAAAACAGACTCTGTTTTTCAGCCCCACTTTCTGCCTCATCACCAAAGCAAGACAGGAGGACCTGCGGGCTCCCCTTTCCCAACTCCACAGCTGTTCCTTTTGAGATGTTGCCTCTCAAGTTTAAGTAGATTTTACCTACTAAGTGTTATAGGATGTAGGACACCGCACCAGATAAACTTGGACCCACTCAGGGATGTCAGCCCCAATCAAACAGCCTCTCTATGGTTTGAGGAGGTTCATTGATACCATTTCTTTCTTTTTCTTTTTCTCTTTCTTTCCTTCCCTCTCTCCCTCCTTCCCTCCCCTTCCTTCCTTCCTTTTTCTTTTTGGAGACAGGGTCTCATTCTGTCACCCAGGTTGGTGTGCAGTGGTGCAATCATGGCTCGCTGTAGCTTCAACCTCCTGGGCTCAAGTGATCCTCTTGCCTCAACCTCCCAAGTAGCTGGAACCACAGTTGCATGCCACCACGCCCAGCTAATTTTTATACGTTCTGTAGAAACAAGGTCTCACTATGTTGCCCAGGCTGATCTCAAACTCATGGGCTCAAGTGATCCTCCTGCCTGGGCCTCCTGAAGTGCTGGGATTACAGGCATGAGCCACCGTGCCCAGCCAATGCCATATCTTAGAGACAAGCTAATCACTCTTCTGGGATTTGGAGGAAAGGGTTTTCTTGAGTTTGTTCTTGTACATATTACAAACAATGTAATTTCAAGATACTTCTCTCTCTCTAAAATATCTTAAGGCTCACATTGCCTACAGATTTTAGCAGTTAAAGTAAAAATTCATTTGACAAAAAAAAAAGAGAGAAAAATTCCCTTAAAAGTTTCAGTACCTGAATATATGAATATTGGTATTTCCCTCTGAATATATGACATCATAATGGTGATTCAGTTAAAGCCTTGTGCAAACCCAGAGATAGCAGGGTCTTGGGGCATTTTTGTTCCCAAGTGGGTTTATCTGGATATGGGTCACTGAGCACAGCCTTGTTCATCTCACTTCTCTGCGTTTCATCTTCACATCACAGCACACTTTCAGTGAATGCCTACTTGCAGTCTCAGGGTGTGTGGCAATCTGGGAAGCAACATCTCTATCCATATACGCATTTATAGTATTGAGGAGTGGCCGATCTCCTAAATGTCTGGGCTAGTATTGTATCAAATAACCTGTTCTATTAAGGCCATAATATTCTCATATTAGTCAGTCCCAATTTTGGGGGTAGGAAATGTGCTTACCAGACATGGAGATAATAAAGAGGAGTAGCACTGTTTGTTTTGTTTTAACTCCAGCAAGTTTCATACAGTTGTGTCTCTTGCCTAGTTCTTAGTAAGTCCAATCCAAGGAGCCCTAGGCCAGCTCAGCCTCAGTAATAATATTTAACAGTAGCAGCAGCATGAAGATTCACTGCAGGCTTACTATGTGACAAGTACATGTTCCAAAAGCTGTTTGTGTATTAACTCATTTAATCCTCAACTCAAATCTGAGGTAGTTCTTATCATTCATTTATTTGTTCATCAAATGTTCATGGAGTCCTGCCTCAGTGCCAGACACTGAAATAAGCAGGCAGAATACAGCATGGAACAAAACAGACAAAATCCCAGCTCTCTTGGGTTCTATTTTTCAGTGGAGGGAAGAATATAATAAATGAAAAAGTAAATACCTTTTATGTTGGATGGTGTTAAGTATTGTAGAGAAAAAGAAAGCAGAGTATGGGGCCTGAGGAGTACTGGTAAGGAAAGAAGTTGCATGGCATGCGGGGCGGTCAAAAGTTGGTATCTGAGCAGAGCCCAGAAAAACAGGGGAGTGATCCTAAGAACATCTGGGGTGAGAGTGAGAAATGAGATATTTCTTGAGAACACGTCTATCAGAATAACTTGGTTTACTCCGCTGGACACCTGGTTGACAGAAAATATCAAAGAGTCAGAAGCACCAGGTTACAGATGAGGAAACGGACTGAGAGGGTCAGCTGATCGCAGTCACTCAGCTAGCAAGGGACAGAGCTGGTGTCCAGACACAGGCATTCGGCCCCAGAGCCTGCACTGTTGGCCAGAACATCAGATGCCTCGGCTGGGGCCATTCTTCTTTCTTCCTGGTAGATTCTACCCTTAGCCAGTCCCAGTTAGTGATTTCTCTGTTTCCTTAAGGCAGAGATTTACTGATTTCAGTCACACCACCACCAGTTTCCCTGCCCCCGTCTACTTCATACTGAAACTGCAGCCACCTGTCTCCCAACGGTTACAAGCCCCCTGGTCCCTGAGGCCAGAAACTTCCCAGACCTTGCTCTCAGCTATCTATCTGCCTCGTTGATAAGTTCATCAAGAATTAAGATGTTGGTTCTCTAAATCAACTTATTTCTACACTTTCTTTCTAATATTATGCTCAAATAGTTTCCTTTTTAATTCTTGTTCTTGCACTTAACCTCTTTCTCCTTTCTCAAGATGTTTCCCTTTAGACCTGTGCAATCCAACACAGTAGCTATCAGTCACAAGTGGCTAACGAGAACCTGAAATGTGGTTAGTACAAACGGAGATGTGTTCTGCGTATCAAATACACACCAGAATCTGAAGACCTGGTGTTAAAAAGTGGAACATAAAATCTCTCATTAATATTTTTTTGTAGTAACTATTAGGTTGGTGCAAAAGTTATTGCGGTTTTTGCCATTAAAAAATAGCAAAAACTGCAATAACTTTTGCACCAACCTAATACATGTTGAAATGAAAATATTATGGATATATTAGGTTAACTAAAACATATTAAAATTAATTTCACATGTTCCATATTATATTTCTATTTGAGAGCACTTCTTTAGCCCGTCCTTTCAAGACACTCACATCCCACCATGCTCAAAGGCCACATTTTCCTTTCACTGTTCTCTTCTTAGATAGGACACAGCTGAGATCCACAGCATACTTTGGGGAATAAGGCTCTTACTAGATCGGTTAAGAATGTGAGTCTTTTAAAATCTATTCTCCAAAGTCTGATTGAAGGTATTTCAATACACTATTGATCATTTCACTAAAATTCCTTGAAAATCCTTGTTATTTTCTAGATACTCAGTTCATCGTTGGGAAACTCTACTGCAAGTAGTTAACGATGGCACAGCCTCATTAGTTTCTTATTAATCTGATTTTGTATTATTTTCTGAATGTGTATGTTAAGCTTCAATTTTCTTCTAATTTTTAACAGGCATATGAAGAAAATGTTCAAGAAACTACAGACTGGTGAGCCCAATGGAAATTGAGGCACTAATCTCAACAAACATTTTGGGGAACATTGTAAAGTAAGCGAAGTTCACTAGAACCTATAAAAAAACCAAAAAGCATTTTCCTTGGAGGCTAACAGGCAGGCATTGAAAGTTATCTTTAAAGAGGAACAGCTAAAATGTTTTCCCCTCCTTTTCTAGGGACAGTCTCTGCATCTTAGAGTCACATTTTATATCGAAACCTGAGCTTGTCTGAGAAAAGCAAAACGGCTGCATCCTGGTTTCACTTACAACCCTGAGATGGAAGGTGCGATTTGTCATTGCAGGATTTAAGGGTCTATGTCCTTAAGTAAAAGCTTCTGGTCACCCCTCAAGTAAAGCTTCAAAAAAGCTTAGGCACTTGTGCAGAAACACCATGAGAAGAAACCGAAAGGCAGAAAACTTACACATATAAAGGCTGATTTACGCAGACAAAGTTTCTACTTTTAAACAGAGAAACCAATACCTACCCTCAAAGCCTGTATTTACTAAAGAAATGTTAGAGTAACATGGAGGTCAATAAAATAAATTATTCAAATCTGGTTCTTAAAAGAGGTTCTAAGACTATTTTAAAACTTCTGAAAGATGCCCATCAAAATTAAATCAAAAACACAGCAATAAATACAATGAGTGAAACTTGATTAGATCTGGGTTTTTTAACAAAAGACATTCTTGTGACAATTGGGGAAATCTGAATACGGGTAAAAGGTGATATTACAGGATTAGTGTTAATTGTTATAGATGTTATCATGTTATTGGGATTATGCAAAAGTGTCTAGGAGTGAAATGTGGGTACCTAGAGAGTGTAAATATAATATGTTAATAATAAATATGTCAATAAATTCCCATTGCAAATTCTATGTCCCAAAGAAGCACCCCTCACCATTACAAATTATGATATTAAATGCAATTTTGCATGACTGGTAACTGTGCTGACCTATATAATTTCACATGTTTAGCAAAATTTCATTGGACAATGTATACATGTCGCATATAAGGAATCTTCAAAAAGTTGCTTAGTGGATCTCAGGCTAGGGATACAACAGAGCATATAAGGGAATAGGTTTTGATTCAGACAGAATCAAAATTCAAGTTCACTCTGCCACTTATTTGCTGTGTGAACTTGGACACATTACTGAGCCTACCTAAGCTTTGTTCTCCTATTAAAAGTTCCCTATGTAATAAAATTAATGTGACAATTAAATAAAAACATCTCAAATCTGAAGCATAGCTCCTGGCACACAGCAGGTGGTTACCTCCTAGCGGCTATTATTATTTACACTCTGTTATAACACTGGACCTAGTTTTCCTATAGGAACACACAACACTATTTTAACTTGGATTATCGTTGCTAAATAAAAAAACACAGATTGTCTAAATCTCAATTCCAGCAAAGCACATGAACAAGTCTCACATAATAATGTGAGATAATTACAAATGGAGAAATGCTTGACAAATACATTGTCATCTAATGTCCAGATTTAACAATCTGTACTATTTAAAAAAAAAAAAAACAGATCAATGTAAGGAAAATTTTAAAAAACTAATACATGACTTCACTCCTGCTTACAAGGAACTTAAAATCTAGTTATGCAGATAGTTGGCAATAAAGGATCTGTAAAATGTCAACAACAGCAGAATAAAGCAGACTCTGTAAATAATAAAATAATTCCTACCTTTTTTATTTTTTATTTTTTTTGCTCTGTTACCCAGGCTGGAGTGCAATGGTGTCATCATGGCTCACTGCAGCCTCAAATTCCCAGACTCAAGCAATTGCCAGGCTCACCTTAGCCTCCCGAGTAGCTAGGACTACAGACATGCACCACCACACCAGGCTAACTTTTTGTAGAGATGGGGCGTATTAGTCGATTCTCGCACTGCTAATAATGACATACCTGAGACTGGGTAATTTATCAAGGAAAGAGGCTCAATGGACTCACAGTTCCACATGGCTAGGAAGGCCTCACAATCATGGCAGAAGGCAAAGGAGAAGCAAAGTCATGTCTTAAATATGGCAGGCAAGAGAAAGTGTGTGTAGGGGAACTCCCCTTTATAAAAACCATCAGATCTTGTGAGACTTGTTCACTATCACAAGAACAGTATGGAGGAAACTGCCCTCTTGATTCAATTATCTCTACCTGGCCCTGCCCTTGACACATGGGGATTATTACAATTCAAGGTGAGATTTGGGTGGGGACACAGCCAAACCGTATCATTCCACCCCGGCCCCTCCCAAATCTCATGTCCTCACATTTCAAAACATAATAATGCCCTTCCAGCAGTCCCTCAAAATCTTAACTTATTCCAGCATTAATCCAAAAGTCTAAATCCAAAGTCTCATCTGAGATAAGGCAAGTTCCTTCCACCTATGAGCCTGTAAAATCAAAAGCAAGTCAATTACTTCCTAGATACAATGGGGTATAGGTGCTGAGTAAATATATCCATTCCAAATGGGAGAAATTGTCCAAAACAAAAGGGCTACAGGCCCCATGCAAGTCCTAAATCCAATAGGGCAGTCATTAAACCTTAAAGTTCCAAAATGATCTCCTTTGACTCCACGCCTTCTCATCCAAGTGATGCAAGAGGTGGGCTCCCACAACCCTGGGCAACTCTGCCTCTGTGGCTTTGCAGGGTACAGCTATCCTCTTGGCTGCTTTCATGGGCTGGCATTTAGTGTATGTGGCTTTTCCAAGTGCACGGTGCAAGCTCTCAGTGGATCTACCATTCTGGGGTCTGGTGGATGATGGCCCTCTTCTCACAGCTCCATTAGGTGGTGCCCCAGTGGGGACTCTGTGTTGGGGTTCCAACTCCACATTTCCCTTCCACACTGCCCTAGTGGAGCTTCTCCATGAGGGCCCCACTCCTGCAGCAAACTTCTGCCTGGACATCCAGGCATTTCCTTACATCCTCTGAAATCTAGGCAGAGGTTCTCAAACCCCAGTTCTTGACTTCTGTGCATCCACAGGCCCAACACCATGTGTAAGCCACCAAGGCTTGAGGCTTGCACCCTCTGAAGCAACAGCCTGAGTGGTATGTTGGCCCCTTTTAGCCATGGCTGGAGCTAAAACAGTTGGAATGCAGGGCACCATGTTTGGAGGCTGCATAGAGCAGGGGGGCCCTGGGTCCAGCCCATGAAACTATTTTTCCCTCCCAGGCCTCCGGGCCTGTGATAGGAGGGGCTGCCATGAAGGTTTCTGTTATTCCCTGGAGACATTTTCCCCATTGTTTTGGTGATTAACATTTGGCTCCTCATTACTTATGCAAATTTCTGTAGCCAGCTTGAATTTCTACTCAGAAAATGGGTTTTTCTTTTCTATTGCATCATCAGGTTGCAAATTTTCTGAACTTTTATGCCCTGTTTCCCTTTTAAACATAAGTTCCAATTCCAAACCACATCTTTGTGAACACATAAAGCTGAATGCTTTTAACAGCAACCAAGTCACCTCTTGAATGCTTTGCTACTTAGAAATTTCTTCCACTAGATGCCCTAAATCGTTTCTCTCAAATTAAAAGTTCCACATATCTTTAGGGCACAGGCAAAATGCTGCCAGTGTCTTTGCTAAAACATAGTAAGAGTCACCTTTATTCCAGTTTCCAACAAGTTCCTCATCTCCATCTAGAATGAGCAGCATTTGGTCAAAGCCATTCAACAAGTCTCTAGGAAGTTCCAAACTTTCCTACATCTTGCTGTCTTCTTCCAAGTCCCCCAAACTCTTCCAATCCCTGCCTGTTACCCAGTTCCAAAGTTGCTTCCACATTTTCAGGTATCTTTGCAGCAGTGCCCCACTACCCAGTACCAATTTACTGTATTAGTCCATTCTCATGCTGCTAATAAAGACATACCCAAGACTAGGTAATTTATAAAGGAAAGAGGTTCAGTGAACTCACAGTTCCACATGGCCATGGAGGCCCCACAATCACGGAAGAAGGCAAAGGAGAAGCATGGCACATCTTACATGGCAGTAGGCAAGAGACAGCTTGCGCATGGGAACCCCCATTTATAAAACCATCAAATATTGTGAGACTTATTCACTATCTGAGAACAGTATGGGGGAACTGCCCTCATGATTCAATTATCTCCACCTGGCCCTGCCCTTGACACATGGGGATTATTACAATTCAAGGTGAGATTTGGGTGGTAACATAGAGCCAAACCATATCATGGAGTTTCAACATGTTGCTCAGGATGGTCTCGAACTCCTGGGCTCAAGAGATCTGCCTGCCTCAGCCTCTCAGTGCTAGGATTACAGGCATGCGCCACCACGCTCAGCCCAGTTCATACTTCTGAACTCTTGCTACTTGCCCAGCACTACCCAGGCCCTATCCACATGTCATTCCACTAATGCAAGCCCACACCAAATCCTGCCAGCTCCACCCTCAAAGCACATCCAGATATCTCTTACCCCCAATGATTCCTTTCCTGCATTGCCCCTGCAGCCTAACCAACCTCCCTGCTCTTCCTTTTCTCTCCTCTACAGACTATTCATCCAGCAGCCAGAATAATTCTTTTAAACACCCAAGTCATCATAATTTCACCCCTGTTCAAAATCCTTCAAACTTTCCAGTCACTGAAAGCAAAAAGGTCAAAATCTTTAATAGGCCCTAAAAACTTTATCTACAGGATCCATCCCTGACTACTTTTACAACTTCATTTTCTACCACTCTGTGCCACAATGGTATCCTTGAAGTTCCTTAAACATGTGAAGCCTATCTCAGGGTCCTAAGTAGTATACCTGGAATATCACTCCCCCAGAAAGCCTTGTGGCCTATCTCTCACTTCCTTAAGTGTATGATCAACTGTCACCCTATTAAAGAGACCCTCCCTAACTAAGCTATGTAATACTAACCAGCAGAGGGTAGCTGAATTAAATACCATATAGCCACCCTATGGGGGACTGTACAGTTGTGAAAAAGAATGAGGATGATCTCTATCAAGTGATGGGGAATGATTTTCCAGATGTACGGTTAAGTGAAAAAATGAGATACAAAAAAATACAGAGTGTTACCTTAAGAAGGGTAGTTAGAAAAAAAAAAAAGAATCCAAATAACTTTTTTTTTTTTTTTTTTTTTTTTGAGATGGAGTCTCACTCTGTCACCCAGGCTGGAGTGCAGTGTGGTGATCTCAGCTCACTGCAGTCTCTGCCTCCCGGTTCAGGCCATTCTCCTGCCTCAACCTCCTAGGTAGCTGGAATTACAGGTGTGTGCCACCACGCCCGGCTAATTTTTTTATTTTTAGTAGAGACAGGGTTTCACTGCATTAGCCAGTATGGTCTCAATCTCCTGACCTCATGATCCGCCCACCTCAACCTCCCAAAGTGCTGGGATTACAGTCATGAGTCATTGCACCTGGCCAGAATTCAAGTAACTTTTGAATATGGTATTGCATACATCTTCACTGGGATATACAGAGTTTCCTTATTATGGAGTTATGTCTTGAAAAACTCATTGTAGAGTTGAAAAATCTTAAGTCAAACCATTGCTAAGCTGGAGACAATCTGTAATGAAAAATAAAAGGAACTGTAAAGAAATCTTTAACTGTATTTAGTAAGTTTGTAGTTGGTAGTAGATTGGTATAACAACTGTAAAATGATTTGGGGTTTAACGTAGATTAGGAAAATATACTGATGCTACTAAGAACAGAGTTCTCACTGTGGGAGTAAAGAGATGGAAACATGGAAAAGCAGAAGACGGAGAAGAACTGAGCAGTAAGATTATTAGTGTTAAAGGTATCAGGGTGAACTCCTGACTTTGTAAAAACTTCATTTCTTAACTTTGAAAACTGACAAGGCTGAGAAGCAATGACGCCAGTACCTGTGGGCATACCTAGCACCCAGAACTTGATTTCTAAATACCATCTCTCACTAAAAGAACCCCAAGGAACCTAATGATTTCAAGGCTGAGGCAGGAACACTACAAAATGAGTCCAGAACATCTTTCTGTGCCAGAAAGTAAGGAAGTGTTTAAAATCAAACAGGAACACAGCAAAAGGACTCTGAAGCTTGAAGGGGTTCCTGCTTGTCAAATATGGGGTCGCTGAGCATCAAAATGGATGACAGGAATGTCATATTTAAAAAAGAATCCATGAATCCATACAACCTTCTAAAATAAAAGAAAAAAAAAGAGAAGATGTGTGTGCAAAAGCTATTCATTATGAATAATGTAAATCAATAAATATACATAGCAAAACAGAATAGAAAATTGCTGGGTGGCTCATGCCTATAATACCGACACTTTGGGAAACTGGCTTGGGAGGATTGCTTGAGCCCAGGAGTTCGAGACCAGCCTGGGCAACATGGTGAAACCCCGTCTCTATAAAAAATACAAAAAAATTAGCTGGATGTGAAGATATGTCCCTGTAGTTCCAGCTACTTGGAAACTGAGGTGGGAGGATGGCTTGAATCTGGGAGATCAAGGCTGCAGTGAGCCATAATTGTGTCACTGTACTCTAGCCTGGGCAACAGAGTGAGACTGTGTCTCAAAAGAACAGAGAAAAGAAAATCAAACAAAGAAGGAAAGAAGGGAAGGGAAGGGAGGAAGGATGGAAGGGAGGAAGGATGGAAGGGAGGAAGGATGGAAGGGAGGGCGAAAGGGAGGGAAGAAAGAAAATTACTATTTGAAAATATTTTAGTGGCTGGATGTGGTGGCTCCCGCCTGTAATCTCAGCACTTTGGTAGGCCAAGGAGGGAGGATCACTTGAGCCCAGGAGTTTAAGACCAGTCTGGGCAACATAGGGAAACCCTGTTTCTACAAAAAATAAGAAAAAATTAGCCAAGCATGGTGGCATGTACCTGTAGTTCTGGCTACTCAGAAGTCTGAGGTGGGAGAATTGTTTGAGCCTCAGAGGCTGAGGCTGGAGTTAGCTGTCATAGCACCCCTGCACTCCAGCCTGGGTGACAGAGTGAGACCCTGTCTCAAAAAATTAAATAAAATATTTCAGTGATAATGGATTCTGAGAAGAATCACCACAGAATACTAAAACCACTGAATGAACAGTGGCTGGAGAACAGGATATTCACTCAACCTCAAAACATCACTTAACACATTACTTATTACTTACAAAGATAAAATGGTGCCTCTACAATGGAGAAATCTGGTAAACTTTACTTCAACCAAATAGTCAAAGTTAACATCTCCAATAATGTGACAAACAGACCACATCTGCTTCCCGATGTGACACACTGAGAAGAACCCAACATAACTATGTAGTATTCCTGCTACAAAGAGTTACAACCAGAATCTGATCATGAGGAAACAAGCAGGAAATCCACATCCAAGGGACATTTGGTAAAGCAACCAGCCCAGACACTTCAAAAAAGATGATGTCATAAAGTACCAAAAAAAAAAAAAAAAAAGCAACAGTTTTAGGTTAAAGGGGGTTCAAAAGGCATGATTACCAAATGAAGTATGTGGTGCAAGACTGGCTTCTGGGTTCTCTACCAGGAAACAGTATTGTATCAATGCCACATTTCTGGACCATGATGATTCTGTGACTTGTTGGAGAATGCTATTGTTCTTACGAGACATATGCTGAAGAATTACAGGTGAGGTGTCATGAGGTCTGAAACTCTCAAATGGTTTGACAAAAATAATAGATGTGTGTGTACAAAAAAAACAACTAATGTGACAGTTAACTGGTGATTCAAGGAGAAAGTATGCAAATATTCACGGTACTAATTTTGCAACTGTCCTAAAGATTTTAATTGTTCCAAAATTTAAAAAAAAAACCTAAATTGAAATATTAACGACTTCTATCCCCCCTTTCTTTGCTTTACTCATCTCTATACTAGTAAATGTTTACTTTTATCACCATCTAGCATCCATGTTTTTACTCATTTACTTACTGTCTCTCTCTCTCACTATAAGGTGAGCTTCAAAAAGGAAGGGAACTATGCGTACCTTACTGTATCCCCCATCTATTATGCAGTGCTTAACACACAATTGATACTCAGTAAATATTTATTGAATGACTGATGTTCCCAGTAATTCTATGAAGTGGGTTTATTATTATCCTTTCCCTCATGTGAGTGGTGCTCTCTTCAAAAGTGAAGGTACTGAAGTACTGAAGTGAACAGAAGTTAGGGAACTCACACAAGTTCATGACTCAGGTGAGGAGTGGGGCCAGGATCCAAAGCTAGGCATCTGACCCTACAGCTGATGCTGTTAATCACTGCATTTGCAGCTTCCCTAGCGAGGCAGGCTTGGGTCCCCAAAAGGGGATATACCCCTTCAGTCTTGTCTTTAGTTTAAGGCCTATGTAGAACAGTTCATAAATACATGTTTGCTGAATCAAATGACTTCTGAATGAATACATGAATTAGGTGAGAGAGACCACCAGGAAGGGACAGTTCAAATAATCTTCTGTTGGAGGTGGAGCTTGGGCAAACTGGGTTTGCAGTGGAAGGGAGAACACAGGTGCAGGCAGCAGTGACCCAAGGTGCCAGGGAATGAGGGACCAGCTTGCCTGGAGGAGAGTTACCCTATCCATTCAATTAACCCCTGTGTGTATCTCTTCTTCCTTTCCCCAGCCACCCGCACATGAACTCCCCAGAGCTATCTAGGCCCTGTGATAGTAGTCCACCCTGGCCTCCTGGCCTCCCTGCCTCCAGTTCCTCCTGACTGCAGCCTTCCTCTTTGTTGCTAACAGATTCTTCTTCCCAGGCTCATGGTCCTGATTCTGTAAGGCCCAAGAGCAGCTCTCTCAGCTCAGAGAAGAGAATCCAGACTCCCTAAGGGGACACTCAGCAATCTTTTCCCACATTATCACATGTCCACACATCACCAGTCCTTGAAGGCTGGGCTCAAATATCCTCCCTCCCATGAAGGCTGCTTCAAAAAAGACAGTTAATTTCACAAGAGACTGCCTTCTTCTTCCCTCTGTACTCCCACAGAACACCTTTTTTTTTTTTGAGACAGGGTTATATTCTGTCACCCAGGCTGGAGTTCAGTGGCACAATCACAGCTCACTGCATCCTCCAGGACTCAGGTGATTCTCCCACCTCAGCCTTCCAAGTAGCTGGGACTATAGGTTATCGCCACCACGCTCAGCTGATTTGTGTATTTTTTTGTAGAGCCGATCTTTCACCGTGTTGGCCCTGCTGGTCTCCAATTCCTGGCCTCAAGTGATCCACCCGCCTCACGCCCAGCCCAGGCCTGACACT
>NW_012113586.1:3904468-3924623 GCF_000951035.1 Colobus angolensis palliatus | reverse complement strand
TGGTTGTTGTGACGACTTGGCTGACAACACACGGAGAGGATGGAACCAGCTCTGACACTAGTTTTTAGGATTTGAGGGGAGGAAAAAGGAGCACTTAAGAATCTCAACGTGAGGCCGAGGCCGACTGGGCTTCCTAGTTGCTTCCCCGCTCCTCGCTGTGGGACGACTGAAAAGTCCTCTCTGCTGATACGCCGGACGCGGCGTGGGCGGGGACTGCACCGCGCGCGGAGGGCAGCGGGCGTCGCCCTCAAGAAGGTGGCATCCGCGCCTGCACCCCGTCCCGGGCGCGTTCACGGCTGGGAAGAAGTTTTGCAGTCCGCGGAAGCGCTCAGCGACATTACTGGGGAGGCCCGGGAAGGAACTCGGTCACTGGGGTTCGGGAGGGGGAGGGCGGGAGTGGGGGCGCGCGGGCCCCGCAGGAGAGGCAGGCGGGCTGGAGCCCGTCCTTCCCTAAGGTCACAGTTCCTTGCTCACTCCATGAGGGACACTGGCGATGAAATAACAACTTTCTTTTCCTGAAAAGGCTCCCACGGCTGAGTTGTTCCCGGCCCACAGCGACCCGTCCCCACCCGGTCCCTGATCTGCATCCGCCTCGAGCCCAGCGCGTCCACCCAGCCTGGGCGCTGCCCAGTACCCGCCGGCCGGCGCGGGGCCCCTGGAGCAGGCTTCACTCACCGAAGCAGCGCAGCAGGCAGACCACGCCGAGGACCCTCAGGGCTCGCCCCGCGCCGCTCCCAGCAACCATGACTCGTCGGGCCGGCCTCTGCGCAAGTACCCAGCCACAAGCAGCCCTAAGTTCAAGCACCGCCTACGCGGGCGGCCAGAAGTAGGGCTCCGCCCCGCCCGGGGCTGGCAGCCCGCGGCCCGCCCCGGCCCTTCCTCCTCCACCCTCCCCGGCCCTTCCTCCTCCACCCTCCCCGGCCCTTCCTCCCCCACCCTCTGCGGCGCCGCATTAGTCTTCCCGCTTCCACTCCGCAGGCGCGCTCCTGGGCTCGGCTCTGCGCGTCTCCTTCCTGTATCCCCGGGGCGCTGTCCAGTCCCCCAGCTCGGTCCCTCCCGGCATTCCACCGCCATTCCATACGCTATTTTTAAGTAAGAAATTATTTACTTGAAAGTGACTTGCGTTTTAAAAACCAGGTTTCTCTGCCTTCCTCCCGCACCTCCCGCGCTTCCCCTTAGCGTTTGGAGCGTGCTGAAGGCCGCTCGGTGACTGGACGGGGCTGTCGCTCCCGGAGAGCCACCGGAGGAGGCAGGGGGACGGGCGGGAGCACCCGGGGCCCCTCATCCCTTCAGCGCTGTGGGATCCCGCATCAGACGGCCTCTTTGAACCACTTTGTGAACCACTTTTCCTCAAACATATCAAGGAAAGGGAGCATTTTGGACAACTGTTAGTAGGCGTAGGGTTACCTAGGGCAGGCCTCCCCCCCCCCCCCCCCGCGTCCCCACACTCCGGTATCCCCGAAGCTGGAATTTCCAGCCTTTGGTTTCTCCCTTCTCAGATTCCTCTCTCTCTTCCCCCATCTCAACCGTGGACTTTCCCTCAGGCTGATGTCAGATCCACATCTCCCTCACTGCCCAGCCTCCCCACATCCATCCAGCCCAAGCTGCGGCAGGCACTCATTACTCTCCCTCCTTCATCAGTCTGGATTGAGCTGGCCCTCCCCTCACATCCCTATGTCCCAGAACAAATGACTCTATTCCCAGAACCAACTCCTCACATCAGCCTCCCTGTCTGTCCCCTTTCTTGCAGACAGAAGCACCACAGTTGCCCCTGCCCAGCCGAAGGAGTTCACAGAACTCTTAGTTATGATGTGAGCAGGAATTCATTTCCATGAACAGGACTCCCTGCTGCCCAAATAACCACCAACACATGACGCAGGCTGTGAAACTGAGTGGGAATGTGCTTTCTTGCTGCTTCACCTCCATTATCCCCAGGTGGGGACTCAAAGTCACTGGAGACACTTGAACCATATTGCAAAGAGACATGAATTATTTCTTAAGTTAGCCATAAAATCTTAAAAGGTTATCTCTATCAGTGAAACTTCTGGGACCAATGCCCTCTACCACAAACCTGCTATCTCGAGATACTCCCTACCATCTGTAGATACTGGGGACACAAGGCAGGTGCAATGTGTAACATAAAATGTGAGGACATCAAGTGTTCTCTGCCCTGGGCTGGTAGGAACTCAGGCCAACTTAGAAAGGCAGGATTGGGGTCAGACCTTCAGACACTGGGGAGTCACAGAAAGTTTTTGAGCTGGGAAGTGATATGACAGCAAACATCTATTGAGCAGGCCCCGTGTGAAGTGCACTACTTGGATTCACTTAATCTTCTTGCTGTTGTTTTTGCAAATGAGGAAACTGATGCCTGGAGAAGGTAAGTTACTAAGGGCACACAGGAAAGGGCAGAACTTGGAGTCCAGCTGAGGCCATGTCCAATGCCTCTACTCTTACCCCTTCATACAGGAGTGGGATATGATCATGGGACTTTTGGACTGCCAGCAAGAGCTGTTAACCCTCTTAAGAGCAGGGCTGAGGAAAGAACAGCCCAGTCACATGGGGCTGGGGAAGCCCCTCGCCCCCAGGCCATGGTCTCCAGGTATTGGATGAGGAATAACTCATTAGGCTTCCTTGGTTGGACTCTCCTTTGACCAAGGAGCGGTGCCTGCTCTTTCATTGAGAGAAATGCTGTCCGTCAAGCACTTTTAGAAGCACTCAAATGCCTGGTTAATTTTATGAATCAAAAGCAGCTCAGGAATGCTGGACCTGCAATGCATTAGGCAGGCAGCCAAAAAGGTTCCCTTTACATACTGAGAACCTGCTATCAAAAGGAGAGGTGGATGTATCTTTCACGCTGTGACCAGTATGCCAAGGTCCAGTTTTATCTTCTTGTCACTGTAGGTAATCAAGGATGAGAAAGTAAGAAAGGAGGGTTGCTTAAGAGGCTGGGGCTGTTCTTCCTAGCATGTCACTCTCTGGTGTCTTGACTCTCGTTTCTGCCAAACCCTTGGAACCACTCCCACAAAGCTTAGGAATCCCAGAATGTAGTGAGCAAAACACTGCCCCAATCCTGCATAAATGCAAATTGTCATTTTCATTGCATGCCTCATGGGGGAATGTATGTTCACTTCATCTATATAAATACTGGGTGGATTTGCACAAAGGGCATAGAAGGGTAATCTTATTCCATAATACTCTATTTCCCTTTTTAAAACATCCCCTGGAGAAAAAGAACATTTGAAAAAAATTAGGAAAAATTATACATAAGACTTAACATGGAACCATTATGGGTACCCAAGGGAGAGGAAACCCCATTTTCAACTCCTGGCCAAGCCAGCAGCTGCAAGGAGTTGATAAGGATGCAGCTGATGGTTCTGGGGAGCAGAGGAAAGCACACACGAAAGCTTTTGACAGTCTTGGACTTAGAAAAAGAAGAAGAAAAAAAGAAGTGTCTCCCTCTGCTTCTTACTATCTAGTTCCTTTTTGCATGTTCTGTGAATTTTGAAGAATTACAGATGGGTTCTGGCTAATCACGTATCACTGCTATGGCTTTCATCATTCTAACATTCTTCTCAATTTGCAGGTGTAAACCCCTCCCAACACTGGAAGAGGAAACAGAGACCAGTGCGCTGTGCAGTCTCATTTAACTAGAAGGCACAGCTCCTGCTCTTACCACCATTCTGGGAAATCCCTGCTGCATTTCATGGCCAGGGCAGCACTTCATAGTTGGAAAAGGATGGTGTGGACTTGCTGCAGAGGCCCTAGAGATGGCCATCCTGTGTTCCTGCTCTCCTTCTCATCCAGTTTCTACCCCCGAACCCCCAACAAAAACTCGACAGGTTGTAAGATCTACATTCTGAACCTGCCTTTCAGGGGCTAAGTGTGTTGTGTGTTGCACAGCTCTAGAGGTAGCATAGCCTTGATCATCGGGGTGGAGGTGTCTATTGACTATGGTATGTTGCAGCAGATGGCAGTGAAGTGTCTTGAGGAAGAGGTGCTTTTATCATTTAAAGGTTATGGGGTGTAATAATAAAGACTGCAATTCACAGACCCTGAGCCTAGCAGGCCAATGCCAAGGGCAGAACTGTAGGCCTCCCACAGCACAGTCCCACAGAGGAAGGGGGCTGGTTAGTAAGGGGGAAAGAATGATAGAAGACCACAGTAAATGTAAACAGCCATATTTTCAACATAATTTACTACAGGTCTCTGAAGTGTATATAAAATGTTTTAGTGCAACATCTTACAAATAGTTTTCCTTTAAAAAACAGAAACAAATCAACAGCTCTCTACATCATGCATGGGTAGTTTTCTTACCCCACCGTTTTTTTTCTTCAATAATTAACGCAGAGAAACCATTGTTTGAAAATATGAAAACTTGCTACAGAAACACCCGGTGAAAGAGGGTGTTGTCATATTCATGTCCTAGAATGCGCCTAGCACAGTGTAGTTTTTCATAAATGCAACATTGTAGACATAGATGAATCGAGAGTATTCAGCAGTTTTCCTCCGTCTCAGAAGACTAAAGCTCCAGTAGACAATGCGCAATGAGGTCTCACAGCCACTGGAGGGCACCATTACCATCCATCTGACATCGCATTTCCACAGAAATGGCCAAAGAGAGAAGGTCCTGGGGTTTTTCATAGAAAGCTCGAAAAGTTCAACCTTTGATGCTATCCCCCAGCCCAATACAAAATACACAGAAAAAGCAATTATTAAAATACTGGCTTCGGTTTCTTTTCCTTTCAAATTTCCTGCAATTGCTTTACACATTTAATTGCGTGCAGCACCTACTTCGCTATCGCTGTGAACAGATTCAAACTGAAATCTTAGTTATACATCCTAGTCCCAGCCAGCCCTCTGGCATCCTCCCATTTAGACAGGGGAAACGCCAGTCATCTTCCCTCATTGACTCAGCCTGTAAAGTAGGAGTCAGCACATTCCCACTGAAAGCCCACATCCCTGAAATAAATAAATGGGGCAAAAGACCTTCTTTCTTCATGACTGAGCCGCTCCTGTACCTCTAATGTGTTGATGCAGCATAATAAATGAGAATCAGCATGTCAGGCAACAGCAGGATTAAGGTGGTGGTGCCTGCACACTGTCTCACAGGAGGGTACTGGTATATTTGGGGGAGAAAAGGCAGGTCTGTGTGTCTGTCAGAAAAGGACTGAGCAATCGCTGCCATGCTCCCCTCAGCTGGGAATCAGCAAAGTATCTGCCGAGCAGCCCAGGCCACCTGCACACCTACAGACCCTTGAAGGATCAGCACAGACACTGGCCTGGGGAATCCCACGGCCTCCCCTGCAGTCTGCTCGTTCTCAGAACAGGGCTTCACTGGAATCTCTTATCAGACTTAGTTCCAGAATCCCTGACGACCTTTTCCAAATTGTGACCCCCGCTTGGGACTCAGGATGCAAGTTCCCAGAGTAAGGGAGATGGCATGCTTGGCCAGAAAAATAGGGGAAAGCAAGGGTATAAGAACATCTTCATAAAGTGAGCAAAAGGAAGTATTTGCAACTGATGATGCCCCAAGAGGGACAAGCATCTGGCCCAACAGGGTAAAAGAACAGGGTGACAGCAACCATCATGGGCTCAAGGGGCGTTAAAATAAAAAGCCACGATAACAATGAACCAAACCACCTAGAACCACAGGAGAGATCAGGAAAGGGAAAGGAAAAACCCCACAGACAATGCCTTGTGGTCACAGTCTGCTGAGACTAGGCAAACAGAAAGGATGACAAAGGGCTGCGTCTGGACGGCCCCCAGGCTGATATTCTTATGGCAGTGAGAGGCAGGGAGAGAAAAATGAGTAAGGAAGACATCACTAAGGAAAATCTAATTGGAAGGAAGAAGAAAAACCTAGTCTTCACACCTCCAGGGAGGTAGATATTTCTCTGCACTCTCCAACACCAGGCCCTGGAAGCCCCCCTCCCACCCCTCACTGTCCCACCAAACTTAGTGTCGGCCAGCCCCGTGCCCTCCGTCAGGTGTCTGCTGTGGCTGCTTCGGCCCTGTGCTCAGCTCAGGGGCCCCCTTCCAAGTTCACTGGGCACTTTAAGAGTTTGGCAAAGCACCTGAAGACAAAGGCCCACCTGCTCAGTTACCAGTTAGAGACCACCCTTGCAGCTCAGAGCAAGCCAACAGCCAGCCTTTCTCCCTTCTCTAGTCACTGGCTTTGACAAATCTGCAGGTCAGTGGCTGCTAAAAGCAGCCCCTCCCCACTTTATTTTGTAAAGTGTGTGCCGTTTGGGGCTTCTGACCCATTCTCCAAGACAGTTTTCTTATTTTTTGGCAAGGATGGGATGAAACCTTTTTTGTCTCCCTCACAGAGAGGCCAGGCACCATCTACTTCTAATGGGGTTACGCAGGATGTCTCTTGTACATACACAGTTCTTTGAAGCAAAATTCCGTGCTTCCGTCTTGACTACAAAGTGGTTCCAATAACTCCAGCTGAGGGAAAAGACAACATACAAATTTTGCCCACACTACACACAATTCTTAAGTCTTGTTAAGAACGTAAAAAACGTTTGGGTATATTTTGATCCATGGGTGGCATTTTCAAATGTGCAAAAACAAAAAGTCTTGGAAGAGATTCCTTGTTACTAGAAAGTTCGTCCTTCCTTTTGCTGTCAGTTGTATGTAAGAGAAATTCGTCCACATTAAGGAATCCAAAAAGGGTAAACCAAAGGGATTTAAAAAGAGTACATTACAAAGAAGCAGCAGCCCTGTAACATCTATCTGAGAATACTAGATAAATCTGTGAGTAGATGTGGCACCTGGAGCTACTCACTACATTACTAAAAACAGAAACAAGAAATCTATAACGGCAGGATCACGACATTTGCGCGCAAATAGCTAACCAACCAAGACTGCCACCGAGAGGCAGTCTGTCTCTGTGACTGACTAGGAACTTGGAACACTTTTCAAGTCTGACAACTTTCCACACACGCACCCCAGAGTTTGGGTGCTGTCAACTGTCCGATCACAGAGCAAGGGAGAGCCTCAGCTCCTCCGTGGCCGACATCCGCTGGGGCATCACCCGTTTAGTCTATGGCCCCTGGGTGGATACTGAGAACAGGGGGCTCCAGGCAAGTGGGGGAGTAGTTGAGGTGTGGCTCTTTGATCCACAGCAGAGGCACCCCGTTCTTCCCATCGGAGTTCTTGCTGGAGTTCCGGCTCTTGAAACGCACCAGCAGGATGGTGATGATAAGAATGCCAAAGATGGGGAACGGGTAGAAGAAGACGAAGTAGAAGAGTGCATCATTGGAGCAGATGATGGACTGGAGGGTGGGACCTGAAAAGGATTGTGAGAGAGACAAGACAATGAGGGCTGAGAACCTGGACTACTCACATTTCCTTTTGAAGACCTCGCCTGACCCAATGGAAGCTCCTCGGTGACACTCCCAAACCACCTTGTCTTTCCCCTGCTACCACTAATGGTGGAAAACGACTCTTATATTCTTTTTCTCACGACACCTCTCCTAATTTACGGCTGTACGTTCCAACAAAGCAATGCTTCTATTTTCCATTGAGAGCCATTATTGCTGCTTGGAAAGCCACATAATGAAACATAATTTATTGATTGTGAACTCAACTGCATCTAGGATGGTGAAGAAGCCGCTCTGGTTTAGTCGGAGCCTCCTGCATGGTTGGATTTTACATGCCCCTTTGCACTTAGTTCTGCTACAAACTTCCTTCTCTGGGATTATGACACAATCCCTTCCTGCCAGCTTCTGAGAACAGTTTTACCAGAAATGACACTTACCTGATTAATGTTATCAATTAAATGTCATTATGGACCACTTACAAACGTCCACAGTGTGTCCGTGGCCACAAAGAACACAGTATTAGTTACAGCTGGATATGGAAGAGAATAAACCAGGCGCCCAAGACAGGTTGAGAGCTGCTCTGTAAGTCATTAGACCTTGGCAGGAGCCTAGCCTCTGGGAGTCCCTGTTTTCTCTGTAAAATAAGGCTGCTGGGTGACCTCTGTGCTCGATGAAGCTTAATTATTACAGACATCCACAATGGACAGGTACAATGTTGCCTAGACTGCTTTGTTTTCGCTTTGAGGCAGTGGGTTATTCAGTGGATCACAGGGTGGTCTATGTATGATGCAGCCTGCTTTCCCGTCCACTGAATAGCTGCTGCTCATCAGTATTATTAAGGACATTTAATCTGCCTCTTATTCGATTTCCAAAGTGTATGAAACTGCTGATAGTCAACCATTGTTGACCTGCAAAACTCCAATTTCATATGGTTCTGTCTAACACAATGTGAACACGGGGTGATCAAGCCAAAAAAATAGTGGCCCAAACTTAAAAAACTCCAATCAAGATTATGTGGCAAAGTGTTTTGACTAAAAAGAAGTTGAAAATTCCAGCAATGTTTTTTCTTTCTGCATTCTAGGCTAACTTTACTATAACACCATTTTTAGTCTAATGTAGTCCACGTTTTGATGGCAAGCCAACCAAGAATGCATTGTTACAACAAATAATTCAGGCCAGCATTACTTCCCCCAGTCTCTGTTCATAGTGGAAGTACCTCAGGATCATGGAAACTGCATTCTGGGTGGCTGCAAATCCCCTCTCAGCTCTCCTCTAGTATCACAGCCTTTCCAGGCTGGTCCTCCCAACCATACAAGATCCACCTCAACCTCCAAGGCACCCTCCAAAATAACAATGACCCAGAAACTGGAAAAAAAGAAATAATGACTGTGAGGTAGTCAGCCTTCATTTTTTCCCCTTTCCCTTGTGAGTCTGAAACACTTGCTAATTCGCTAAAGACTAGTTCCAATATTCTAAATAACAAAGTGACACCTAACAATATACTAGTATAATGAAGTCTTACTAAAATTGAATCTGGTAGAAGTTTATTATAAAGATTATATGGTATATTATCACTTTAATTTCTATCCCTGTTTTTGCATGGGTAATCAAGGGTTAATTATATGAATTAGTATATCCAATCCTACCATATCTCAAATCCTACTAACAAATGCCCATGACAGTTAAGAAAACTGTTAATAAAATTAGCTGGGTGTGGTGGCAGGCACCTGTAGTCCCAGCTGCTCAGGAGGCTGAGGCAGGAGAATGGTGTGAAAGCTTGCGGTGAGCTGAGATTGTGCCACTGCACTCCAGCCTGGGCAACAGAGTGAGACTCCATCTCAAAAAAAAAAAAAACAAAAACAAAACAAAACCTGTTTATTCACCCATAATCAAGCTCACATTTATCTTCCAGACACAACTGGAACCAACAGTGACATCCTTCTTCTGTACTTGAGAAACTCACTTGTATCTAGAACATGGATGCCGATGGGGGCCGACTCCTCTTCTGTCAACCGGTACCATTCCTTCTGAGGGCTGGGCAGCCACTCCTCCACGCGGCAGGAGTAGTTGCCCGTATCTCGAGGGCTTGCCTGCAGCACTGTGAGCCGGTAGAGCACTGGGGAGAGCCTCTGGAAGCGAAGCCTGCCCTCCCAGGGACTGCCCTCTGGGCCAAAGACAGCATCTGGGCCCACGCTCAGCAGGGCCATCCGCTCTGTTGGGTCGTCGTCGTCCTCCTCCTCTTCCTCCTCCTCCCCCCTTTCCTCTTCCTGTTCTTCCAGGCCAGGGCTGCTCCTTTTCCCCCCAGCTTTAGTCCTCAGGGAATACCAGGCCACAGCGAAGCGGGAGTCCTGGCTGGAGCGGGACACGATGCTACAGTCCAGCTGGAAAGCTGCCTTCTCAGAGACCGTGGCATTGGGGACCACCGTGTCCACCTGCAGGGAAGCATCTGGGGAAGGACAAGGGACAAAGAAGAGAGAAGGGGTTGTTTAAATTTATTTGCTCAAAATAAACTAAATGTCCATCATTAAACACATGATAGTAACATCGATACTATAGGATACTATGCACCTACTGAAAAGGTATAGGCAGTGCTACAGGTGGAAGTTGATCCAAAAAAATAGTTAGAGTACAGAACAATGTATGCAGAAAACATATTTTATTTTGACATACATATCTGTTTATATCTGCACAAAATATCTGAGGAAGAATTCATAAGAAGCTGGTAACGTGGTTCCTTACAGGAATCCTGGGAGGAAGGGATGTTTACTTTCACTGTAACCCCTTGTAGTGGCTGAATAGTGTCCCTCCAAAATGCATGTCCACCGGGAACCTCAGAATGTGATTATTTGGAAATAGCATCTTTGCAGATGTAATTAGCTAAGAGGAGGTCTTACTGGATTAGGGTGGGCCCTAAATCCAGTGGCTGGTGCTATGAACTGAACTGGTCCTCCTCCAAATTAATATGCTGACTTCCTAAGCCACGATGTGACTACGTTTGGAGGTAGGACTTTCAGGAGGTAATTTAAGTTAAATGAGGTCATAAGGCTGACAGACCCTAATCCAGTAAGATTGGTGACTTATAAGAAGAAGAGAGAAGATCTCTCTCCAGGTGCACACACCGAGGAAAGACTATTCAAGGACACAGCAAGAAGGCATCATCTGCAGGTCAGAAGAGCTCTTACCAGAACCCAGCCATGCTGGTGCCCTGACCTCAGACTTCCAGCCTCTAGGACTGTGAGAAAATACATTTCTGTTGTTTAAGCTACCCAGTCTATAGTATTTTGTTATGGTAGCTGAGCAGACGAAGATAACTACTGTTCTTATGAGCACAGGAGGGGACACAGAGAGAAAGTGGCCATATAATAATGGAGGCCCAAATAGCAGTGAACCAGGGAATGCCTGTGGCCACAAGGAACTGGCAAAGGCCAGGAAGCATTCTTCCCTAGAGTCTTCACGGGGAGCATAGCTATGATGACATCCTGATTTTGGACTTCTGGCCTGCAGAACTGCAAGAGAATACATTTCTTTTGTTTTAAACAATCAAGTTTATACTAATTTGTTATGGTAGCCCTGGGAAGTTAAAACACCCATGCGGTAACTTAAATTTAAATTGTGTGCATGTAGCTTATTGCCTAAAACACAGTGAACCCAAGGAGATCAATATCTCTCCAAGGATTAAAGCCAAATAACAGACGATAAGGTTGAAAGGGCCCTTCCCCGTGAGCACAGATGTCTCAGGAGGATGTACGCAAAGTGTCCTCCCCGCTTAGGCGGGAGACACAGAGTACACAGAGAGGGACCCCAAGCAGGTGAGTCACATCTCACAGATGCCAAAAGACTCGAATCTGTTTTGCTTTTTTTTTTTTCTGGCTCACTGTGGTATGTTCTAAACAAATAATTCACTCCCTAACTCCTAAAAGGCCTCCCTTTGGCTCTGTTTATGAAATGTTCGTGGAAGGTGCCAATGTAATGTAAACCAAAGTAGAGATACCAAATCAGATCCTACTTGGATGAAGACCAAATAGGAGCACTTTCCAAGTATGGTCCTGGGCTTTCAACCAATAGGCTTAGTGTCGCTCACAGGTGAACACAAAGCTGGGCTTCCCATTGCTCTTGCGGAGGCTCTGCCAAGCCCCTCTGCACCCGCCTCCTGCACCCACCTGGAATCTCAGTGTGCACTGCTGGCACAGGAGGCTCAGTAACCAGCTACAGGTGGCAGGCCCAGCTCTCTCAGGGACAAGAACATGCTTGAGAACAGAAAATGGCTGGGTGGGGACTATTCAATCAGTTCACAGGTAACTCAAACTCACTTAACTCCTCAGTTCTAACTCCAAGGCCATTGGAGAGCCCTACTACAGGCCAAGGGGAGCCCCCCGCCCCGCCCCCCCATCCCATGCTTTTCTCCTCCAGAGTCTAAACATAGTATCCTCAGGCTCCTGGTGACTGGCTAAGGTGTCAAGGGAGGTGGCCCTGGGCAATGTGCAATGGAACTTATCATGGCCAGGGGCAAGATGGCTAGAGACCATCAGGCATTTAGCTCCTCAGAAACGCCTACTCCCTCTTCACTCTCCTTTTGCTTTCTTCTCTTTTAACCAGTTAACATTTTCCTTGGCCCCTTCAAATGCCTTGCCTGCATAAATGACTCAATACAAGTTTTCTGAAAGAAATTAATTTCCACCTTCCCACAATCTCTCTCCCCTTAACGTGTTTATCTACCAATTTGGTTCCCTGCATCTGCCCCCTTCTAGAATATGCCAACCCTCTTCCCTGTTTGGACTTTAATACTCTCCTTTTCCAAGTATAAGCCACAGAAAGATGCCGACCTCTGCCACTGCTGTCTGTGTGATGCTAACAGCTCCCCTGGCTCTCACTGTGACCGCCGATTCCTGGCCTGTGTGTGATGCTTGTGGTTTTCTCCCTTCCCCAGTTGTGTGAGCCAAACACAACTACTAATCGACTCATCTGCAATCTTAGTGAGGGTGGGAGCCCTTCCTTCCATGTATTTCAGATTATAGTGAATGTCAACCCTCAGCAGCCGAAGGTGATTATTTTCCTAACAATACTTTTGGAGCTACATTATTTCAAGTCTTCCATGTGTTTAACATATCCCTCCAAAAAAAATCTTTGAAGTACATCTGCACAATGAATGTTACAAAACCAGTAAAAATGGTGGCTATGAAATGCTTTCATAGACATGGAAAAATGCTCATAAAAGAAAGTTGAGCGGGAAAAAAGATCACATAAAACAGTAAGATCCTGCCTTTGTTTACAGACAGAAGAAATATGAAGACATGAGGCAAAGATCAAAAAATATACACCAAATTATTAATAGTAGATATCTGTAGGCCGTGAGATTATGGCTAACTTTTCTTTTCAAAATTATACTTTTCTGTTTTCCAGTGTTTTGTAATTAGTACAATCAACCTATGCAATCAGGGACAGATGGACAAATGGACGGGAAGGCAGAGGCTGATCCAGGCTTGCTCACAGGGTTGAACAGGAGGCAGACACAAGGCTAACGGTTCAGGTCCATGTTGGAAGCACACAGTGTGGCAGGAGGGAAGCCTGGGTGGTCACTCCGCCTTCACCTGCTAGCTGGGTGGTGATTCGCTCCAAGCTTTGGTTCCTCATGAGTAAACCTTACCACTCAGGGTTATTGTGAAAACTGAACATAAGTCTCCTAACTATGGCTGGGATGTAGCTGTACTCAATAAACATCTGTCTCCTCCCACTCCATCTGGGGGCCTCAGTGGTGATTTGCAGAATGGGTGGGAGTTGCGGAGGGGGCACTCAGCTGCCATTCTCTCAATTTCACCTTTGGGAAAAGACATGCAGCCATTTCTAGTCAAGGTAAAAAGCAAAACATATATATAAATAAATAAAAGCTCATGGAAAAATAGGAGTTAACTCAAAGTGGAGGTGATTTCCTCTGCAGCTTAGGCAAGACACAGGCGAGTGAGATACTGCCCATTTCCTGTAACCAAGGCTGCAGCGCTTCCCTGAAGCATGTTCCATGACGTAAGGGACACCACCCTGGAGAGCCAATGTTCCACCAACAAAATGAGCTGCTCTACTCAGACATAAAGACGTGATGAAAACTTCCAATAGTGCCCCAGGCCACAAATGTGAATGTCAGGATGCTCAGAAAACAAACAAGATACTGATGGGGTCACAAATTCACTTCTGCTCCAGGTCCTTACAGGAACCATCGACTTTTCATTCTAACATGAATGGATGATGCTGTGATGTTACAAAGGACATGGGAATCCTACACACCGTAGCTTTAATTATGTGTTTAAATGTGCAACAACAATTATATCTAGTAATTATATGCATTTAGATATTTAGAAACAGCAATAAAGACAAGAAAAACAAAAGGCCACACAGAATAGTTATTAGTACTAATAAAATTATTGGGACCAGGCGCGGTAGCTCACAGCTGTAATCCCAGCACTTTGAAAAGCTGAGGCCGGGGGCGGTGGGGGGACAATCATGAGGTCAGGAGATCAAGACCAGCTTGGCCAACATGGTGAAACCCCGTCTCTACTAAAAATACAAACATTAGCTGGGTGTGGAGGCATGTGCCTGTAGTCCCAGCTACTCGGGAGGCTGAGGCAGGAGAATCGCTTGAATCTGGGAGGCGGAGGTTGCAGTGAGCCGAGATAGCGTCACTGCACTCTGCACTCCAGCCTGGGCGACAGAGTGAGACTCCATTTCAAAAAAGAAAATTACTGGAAGTCAAAGAGTGAAGGCTGCACACAATTCATTATTTTCTATTTAAAGCATGTAAATTGATTATTTTCCACTGAAAATCCACAAGCCAAATTTTCTTAACAACATGGTTATTGTTTCAAGATTTTTGTCATATCCACCATTCGTTCAAATCTGGAAAAAGGAAATATTCTCTGACCTGGAATAATGAATGGCCAGATTTTATTCTAATTAATAAATCAAATCACCTTATGCCAAAGCCAGATGTGCAATTTTCCATTCACAAGAAAAAAAATTCAGGCAATTTTGAATATAAATGCATACACATGTAGACACTCATATATTTAACTGCAAATAATTTATTAATTAACTAATTTTATCCAGTGCATAAAATAGTTTACTTAAATGGGAAACACCAGAGGGAGTGGAAGCTTGGGGACATAGACTCTCACCTGGTCGCATGACTGTCAGAGCTGTCTGCCCAGCGGTGTCCTCTGCCCGCTTATACCACATGCCACTGGGGCTGGGCAGCCACTCCTCCACATGGCAGCTGTAAGTGCCACTGTCCTGCACAGCCACGTTCTGGATAAAGAGCCGGTACACGCCAGGGGAAGGACTCTCCAAATGCAGCCGTCCCTTCAGATTGTTCTTGGCTGCCTGCTCTCCATAGTGGAAGGTGGCGTCACGGCTCAAGCGGGCCACGGTCTCCCGCTCAGGGTGGTTGGGCTTCCATACGAACCATTCCACCACGAGCTGGGAGGTTATGCTGGTACGGTTGAGAACCACACACTCCAGCTGCACCTGCCGGGTCTCCAGAACCGACAGGTTCCCCTGGGCTTGGCTGAGCCTCAGGCGGCTGTCTGGAAAAGTAAGGAAAGAGATGTCAGTGACAAGAGAACAACAAGCAATTCGTATGCACCCTTTCCCAGGGTAGGTGAATGGGTGCCTTCCAAATACAGAAGGACGGCAGCAGACACTCCATTAAGAGGAACGTTTCTCAGATGTGGCTCCCTGAACATTCTGAGTTCCTTGATCATGTGTTAGAATGCGTGGGTTTCAAGGAGTTCAATGTTACAATAACAGCTGTCCCAAAGTCATAGCCCTCATCAGTTCTGATGCTCACAGGAGGATAAGCACAAGCTGTAGAGACTGCACATCCAAATGACAACGGACCACAAAGCATGTGGCTGGCCGAGGCAGGTGGCTGGGAAGGGCCAAGGAAGGGGATGGTGAGAAACCCCTGAAAAGCAAGAGTAAACTTTTAAAACTGACCATATGATGGCTAGAAAATGATGGGCTGCCAACCACAAAAGAACTTCAGGGGAAACCCAGTTTAATCTGTTCATGTGTTAGCCCTAAGAACTGTAGTCCTCAGTTTCCTTACAAAATCCACACAGGTTCCCTCTTAGGTTGGGAATGGAACTAGTATGACATAAAGAAAAGACTGCCAGGCAAGGTGGCTCACGCCTGTAATCCCAGCATTTTGGGAGGCCGAGGTGGGCAGATCACTTGAGGCCAGGAGTTTGAGACCAGCCTGGCCAACACGGTGAAATCCCATCTCTACTAAAAATACAAAAATTAGCTGGGTGTGGTGGTATGTGCCTGTAATCCCAGCTACTCTAGAGGTGAAGGTTGCAGTGAGCTAAGATCGTGCCACTGCGCTCCAACCTGGGCAATAGAGTGAGACTCTGTCTCAAAAAAAAAGAAAAAGAAAAGACTGCTACTGATGGAACTGGGTACTTTGAAAACTCAGCCAAGCAGAGTCTCCTCCAGTAGAAAAATGTCTTGAATGACAGCATGCCCCGATGGCATGCTCGTAATTTCACAGGGGCCCAAATGAGTCTATCAGGACCAGGGGTATCTAGAAGCTGTGACACATAGCACAGTGCACAGTAACACCTCAGGAATGAGACTTCTGAGTGACATCAGAGGAGGGGAGGCTGGGCACTTTCACTCCTTACTTTCTACACACTTCAATACTGCCTGGATGTTTTACAACATTCATGATTACTTCTGTAATTAAAAAGTCAGAAAATATAAAATAACAAAATATATTTTAAATAACCAGTCTCCCTTTCTCCCTCACCATCCAAAAAATACTCATATAAAAGAAGATATTGACTCTGGTTGTCTTAGGGTTGAAAGGTTATTTTTTTTGTTGAGTTTTGTTTTGTTTGGGGGATGTGTGTGTGTGTGTGTGTGTGTGTGTGTATTTTCCAAAAGCTCTGTAAGTGTAGGCTTTCTAAGCAGAGAAAAGAAAAAAACTAGAAGCAGAGAAAAAAGAGAGAAAACGACACAAATCAAAACTGTCAACTGAAACGGGGAAAGCTGTTTTACTTGGTGTCCTCTGAGTTCCATGTTTACAGTGTTAAAGTTCACTGTAACAGAGACTTCACTAAATGTGTTGAGGAGGATCCCTCTAGTCCTTCCGCACTATCCCACCTAGCTTGACTGCAGTCTCAGAGAGGGAAATCCCCTCAATAAATTTAGGATCCTCCAAGAATCTCTTGGTTCCAGTACAAATGAGGAAAGGAAAAAATGATGATGACTAGAGCGGAAATGCAGAGTGGTGGGGGTGCTCATGTTCTTTCAGTAGTGAAAATAATTAGAACTGAAAACAGATGAAAAATAGGAACCAAAAGAACACTGGTGGGCCTAATGACAACCTTCCATTTTCAAAAGCCCCAGGGACTGGCCTGAAGTCAGGACATGGGTCACCGAAAATGCCAACGGGAATCACTTCAGACCAGAGCTTCCTGTTTAACGCACCAGCAGAGGTTAGCAGAAAATGCCACTGTGAGGTCAGTGAGAATCTCTGGGAATATCATATCCTCAGGCAAAGGAGGGGAACAGGCCCACTGCATTCAGCAGGGGACAGGCCACATCTGGAGTCTGGTATCGGGTTCCACTGGCTTCCTGAACAGACCTCCTTAGGAGACAAGTAATAGAGAAAAAAACCAAGTCCCTAGGCTTACTCAGGAGGCTTTAATTCTAGTATAAGAGATAGAAAACAAATGTGTATATATACACATTCCAGTATAAAAATAATAAGACACAGTAACTGATAAATCAATTATAAGTAAATACTTCATAATTACTTATATATGAATAAGTAAATTAAGAGAATGTCAGGTGGTGATATGTGTTGTGAAAGGGCCGGGGAAAGTAAATCTAGAGTGATGAGGGGGCTACATTTAAGTTAAAATGAGCTAGGAATCCCCCTTCACGGAAGAGCAAGACTAATGAATACCTATGGCCAACATGTTCCAGGCTAAGAGAACAATAAGTACAAAGGCCTTAGGGTGTTCAAGGAAAGCAACCACTTATTCCTTATTCAACCAATATTTACTAAAAGTACCATGCCAGTGGCTGACGATATAAGACAGAGCCCTGTCCTCGACATGCTTACAGTGTAGTATAGAAGAAATGCAAACCATTATTAGACTGTGTATTTTAGAAGGGACCCCTATTGGTATAGGAGAAATCAGGGTAGGCTTCTTGGAGGTGGTGCTGGATGAAGTCTTAGGGATGAGGTGAAGACAAGGGAGAAGCAGCAGGAGAAACACATTCCAGACAACGAGGGCAGCACAAGCAAAGGCATGGAGATGAGACTCTGAGTGGTAACACAGCACCTCCCATGGCCCATCAGGAAGGACAGGCAGCGACAACAACAAATTGTAGGGATGTGAGAATGAGGGATGGAGAGGCCCTTAAGACTCCACTATGTGAGAAGAAGTTGAAAGAACTAGAGATCTTTAACAGAGAAGGGGAGACTGAGAGGGGCATACACTTCATGTATTTGAAAGGAAATGACCCAGACCTCTCTTTGGTTGTTCCAGAGGCAGATCTAAAATGGGAAATTACAGGACGGTGAACTTTTTAACAATCAGAGCTGCCCAAAAGTGGAACTGAGGCTTGCGGAGTGAGTAACTCTCCCTCTCTGGAAGCATTCTGGCAGAGGTTTAGTGCCACCTGTGAGGCAGAGGAATAAGGGCTACACCACGGGGTCAAAGAAGGGCCAGAGGAGGAATGATTCAGTTGGAGATAGGAAGGGCTTGTCTGGGCTGGGCTGGGAGCTAAGGAAGAAGGGGGATACAGATGCATAAAATCAGAAAATGCCTTCTAGGTAGGAACTCTGGGTGTGGAGCTGGTGCCAGCCCAAGATTCAGGGTGCAAACTGCAAACCCAGAAGGAGACTCAGGAGCTGCCATGAATCCTGCCTTGCCACATTTTGCTCCTTGGTGAAGATGGTGTTCACAGAAGCAGAGTCAAGGATGTTTCCATGAGTCTGCCGTCAACATCAGAACCCACTGCAGGTAAAATGGATGGGGTTGCGGTGTGCTAGGGCGATGGTCTGTGTACCTGCACCCACACCCAGCATGCACCTTGCAGACAGTCTCTCTATACCAGCCCTATAGAGCCCCACCCACCCCCAGGCAGTCTCTGCACTAAACCCACTGGCCCAGGACAGCCATACCATGCAGCCTTACCTGGCTGTTTCACAGTGACTTCTGTGCGCCCAGAAACCTCCTCTGCCAGCTTGTACCAGGCGTAGTTGGGGCTCAGCAGCCACTCCTCCACGTGGCAGTAGTAGCTGCCGCTGTCGCTGACCTCAGCTCTCTGGACCGTGAGGCTGAACAGGCCCCCCGACACATGCCTCTCAAACTGGAGCCTGGCTCTCAGGCCCTCCTCCTCGGCGTAAGTGCCGTATTCGAAGGCAGAGTTGTGGGTGGTCTTCAGGATGAGCTTGCCGTCGGCATCCGAGGGCTTGTGGACATACCAGAGCACCGCAAAGTGGGAGTTCTGGCTGGTCTGAGACTTGACTGAGCAGTTCAACTGAATGGGCCTGTTTTCCACCAGGGTGAGGGTCCTCTTCGATTTGCTCACCTGCAGCTTTGTTACTGCAAAGGAAAGGGGAACAGAGGAATCGCCACACACTCCCATAAACATGGTCCATCCACCTCCGGCTCTGAGCCGGGTTTCCTCCAGCACAGTTCCTGGGGGATTTAACACCGACTGGCTTCAGTGTGAGGAAGGCAGCACGGAGCCTAGGCCACCCCTAAACATCCTTCCCTGTCTCCTCCTTGCCATACCCCTGGTTTAGGCCTTCACCATCTCTCCCCTCTCGGCTGCCTGCACAGCCCACCATCACAGGGCCTCCTGGGGTGATCCCACCGAAATACAAATCTAGCCATATCAGGTCTCTGCTTGAAAAGTTTAATGGCTCCGAACTACCTAAGGGCTAGAGAGAAACAATTCCTTTTCACAGCACAAAGTCCCTTCAGGATCTGGCCTTCACCCAAGTGTCCTGACTCATCTCTCATGACTCACCCTCAAGCACCCTCCACAGGCGCACGCAACTGGTGCAGTTTCCCCTGAGCGTTGGCCTTTGCCTTGCTGTCCTCTCTGCCTGTCTCCTTCTGCCACCTCCCACCCTGACCCTTCTCTCCACTTATCCCTCACTCCCGTCCCCCTGGGCTCGATACCCTCCCTCAGCACCCTCTATATATCTCTGGGCTGTGTGTCCTCATATCTCTCTCCCATATCCTAGATGGTGAGCTCCCCCAGGGCAGGGATCAGGCTCTTTCCACTCAATCAGCCAGTATTTACAGAGGCCCACTCAGTTTCCCACAGGATGCTAAGTGCTGGGGATGCCCTGAAGAGTAAGCCGGAGTCCCAGCCCTCATGGGGTGGACTGCCTAGTGGACATTCTCACTGATGCAGCCCCAGAGCCTAGCACAGCACCTGGTCCAGGAAAGCATTCAATCAGTGCTTGCTGAAATAGGTGAATGAGTGGGTGAGCTAATGAGAGCACATTGGAGAAACACGGCAACAGGTAAATAGAGGATGCTGGGGGGGAGGGGGCTTCCTCTGGGGGAGTGAGAGAGAAGGCCAAGAAGACAGCAAACCATGTGACAAGGCAAAGCCAACTGTAGTCCTCCCTCCTCCTCACTGTCCCACTCCAAAAACAGAGAAGAGGGCAGCCTGTGGAGCGCCTCCCCAGCAGCTAGTGGCAAGAAGCCAAAGTGTAATGAAATCCATCTTAGGAAGGTGATTTGAGATCTTACCCACCCCATTATCATTAACCTCGGCTCTGCGTTTCCCCACCCACCCAC
>NW_012113586.1:3853211-3904399 GCF_000951035.1 Colobus angolensis palliatus | reverse complement strand
CTACTAAAAATGAAAAGAAAAAAAAAAAATTCTAAGTTCCTCTTAGGGAACTAATAGTACAAGCATTGTTCCACCTCCACCACTCTCTTCACACTTAGTTTTTTGGCCACAGGGACCAAACCACTTCCCAGCCGAGAAAGAAAGCAGGGGCAGGGTGCAGATTCCACCCAGGTACAGCAACCTGGGCCTCCTCCAGCTGAACTTGTGTGGAGGGCAGGGGCAGGGGAGGGATGCCTGGCCAGGCTCCAGCACTTTGCTGGTCAGACTCTGTTTCTTTAGTCCAGCTCAACCCAAGGAACTGCATCTAGACCCAGGACCCAGCCCACTGGTCATGACCCTGGCCTGCCAGCTCGCTTGAGCTTGGTTTAGCAGCATCAAGGGTTGAGTCCCATGCATCATGGAACCAAAACTTGTGAAAGCCACCGACTGCCACTTGGTCTCCCTATAACACACAGACAAATGTTCTGAATGGATGGAAGGATTCAGCAAGCCAAGGTGTGGCAGAGTCCAATTCCCAATGCCATGACTGAGCAGCACTGAGGAGCATCTCCCAGCGGTGAATCAGACATTCTCTCCAGGAAGACCTGTTGAATTCACAAACCCACAGACCTTCTCACACCATCAAGAACACACCAGGCACCATTTGGAGAGAAATCCTGTGTGCCACAGCCCCACCCTCCCGGGTTCATCTTTTTTGTTAGCAAGTCCAATCTTCTGCCTTCTCCCTTCTTCAAACACAAGAAGTCCTCTAGGGCACATTAGGAACCCAGGACAGGGTTTACCATTAAGCTCCCAAGCTCTCGAAAGTAGATTTCCATTTGCTTGCCAGTCGACTTTTCAGATTGGCTTCATATAATACTTGAAACAACCGGCTCCCTTTTCATTCCTTTCCAACCCAATTCACCGCATGCAAATGATATCTATATCAGTGCAAATGACACCACCTGAATTATCTGGTTCTTCGCCAAAAAAACTGGGTTGTTCAGCAATGGAGTAGAAAGAGCTTTAAAATGTATTATTAATTGGGGCCAGATTATTTTTGCAACGGTTACTAAGGAAACCTCAATTGCTATAGTAACTGCATATGTTGAACTGGAATCCTATGACTAAACTTCTATTCAGTCACATGGTCTGAGAACAAGAATCCAAGGAAGAGAAATGTTTCAAAGCATTTCCATTTTTTTTTTCTTCCCATGTCAAAATATTGTGAAGTGTTGAGAAGCTTGAAAGAGAGGCATTTTTAAAATTTGGTGCATGTCTGACAGGTGGGCAAGGGGTCAGCTCCCATTCTATGCTCTGGACTTCCTCCCACATCTCCAGGGCAGGTAGGACCTTTCCTGAGGCACAGGGGAGACTGGAATCTCCACCTACAATTAAGGAGCCCTCCCATGTCCTGCCAGGGCCCTGCCCTGGGCGGTGTACAGCTTGAGTGCACCACCTTCCTCCATAGGGCTAGGAGAGCCCTGCCCGCTCAGAGACCACAGGTGTTTTCATCTTCAAAATAAGACCAATATGTCCCTATCTCCATTAGGAGTTTTGTGCAGACTAAAAGCAATTGTCTATAAAAAGAGTTTAGCACAGAACCTGGTATACAACAAACACCCAGTGAATTTTAGCTATTCTCATTCCTTTTTGTTTTCTGTGCCTCGTCCCAAGTTCAAAGTTCAACACTTAGATTGGGAGTTGTCAAGCATAAGTGGCAATCTTCCTGTTCAAAGTGCTGTTCTAGGATCAGCAGCACTGGGAGCTTGTTAGAAATGCAGACTCTCAGGCCCCACCCCAGACCCAGTAAATCAGAATCTGCACTTTAACAAGATCCCCAGGTGATTCACACGTAGCTTCAAACCTGAGAAACCCTGGACTTGGCCCTGTGAGTGAATGGGCTTTGAGAGGCCATAAATGCAGACTAATAAATGAAAGAAAATACTAAGGCTTGGTTAACCCCCAGTAGTGAACTGGCAGGAGGAAGAAAGAATCCAGCAAGAGACAGGAAGAGTGAGAGCCGCTCCAGCTCACGCCAGCAGCCGCGTTCACAGCAGCCCCCAGGGGCCAGGCCCCGCTTGAGGGAATGGCCCTTTCTTTCTGCAACTGGGGAGTTTCCTTCCCAGGCTTCTGATTAAAACTTGAAAGATCTGTGTTTTGTATCATAGGAGAGGCTGCTGTGTTTGTTACAAGTCAGGATAGGGTGGTTTCAAGGTGAGACATCAGGAAGCGGGAAGAACTCCGCAGCGGAGACCAGCAGCAGCTTTCTCAGCCAGCCCACCCTCCCTTCAGATTCCACTCTGTGCGTGCTCTTCTCACTCAAAACTCATTTATTTCTTCAATAAAGGATTCCCTTATGCTCCACTATAGCTCTGTTACTGCTGCCTTAAAACGAAGGTAATTTTTCAACAGTCTTCTCTTACAAAATTCTAAGCATATTCAGGGCAGGGACTCTGACCCAACCATTGTTAAACTAATCAATGAATGGTTGCATAAATGTGGTTAATTTTTTCAAAGGAGAAGCAATTCTGATTTTGATAGAAGAGAGAACATTTCCAAAGGTATGTGGTCTCTGAGCTAGGCCCTGTGAAACAGAGGAGGAGAGTGAAAGGGCACGCCAGAGAGAGAGCACAAGTGAGGAAAGAGGACAACTACCCTGTGCAGTCTATTCGGGGAGGAGCACGTGCTCAGGTGCAGTGGATGAGGTTAGAAAGGTATGCTTCGGCCACACTGCGAGGGGCCTGGAGCTGGTACTTGATCCTGACCACCTGTAGCCCTCAGGGTGCACGACATGGATCTGCAGATCAGCATCACCTGGGAATCTGCCAGCCCCTGCTAAGTCAGAAAAACTGCAGGTGAGGCTCAGCAACCTGCAGTCTCATGAGCCCTCCAGTCCATTCTGATGCACACTCAAGTTTGAGAAGCCACAGACGTGCTGCTGAGGTGGTTGCCGGTAAGTCTGAAGAGAGCGGTTTCTGTGCTGTGGTGTGAGCAGCAGCCAGAGAGTAGCAGGTGAGAAGAGATGGGCAGTGAGGGAGGAAGACGCTGCTGTTTATTACACTTGATCTTAGCCAAAAGGCCGAGAAGCAATAGACGCTGCTGTTTATTAAAGAAAACACAATAATGCCAGAGATAGAGGCGGCCAGTGGCTGTGGCAGGAGAGATGTTTCAAGTGGAGGGAAGCAAGTCAGACGAGAGACAAGGAGAGAATGCAGGGTGAGCTGCCTGGGAAGCCAGTGGCACAGCTGCCTGCCAGTCAAACGGTTACTACCCCGAGTCCCTCTGTCCTTAACAGCCCTTGGCTCTCTGCCCTCTCCACATGACCATTCCCTATTTGGGTCCTCAGTGATCTCTTTCTCAGGCTCTTATAATTGGCCTGCATATGACACTCCCTCCCTCTCAGCCTAACGACAGTCAGGGGATTTTCCTAAATGGCAAGCGGGGCATGCTACTGCCCACGGCTGCCCACCCCACAGCCTGTGACAGCAGTTCTCAATAAAGCAATGAATCACAGCAGGTCTCTGGTTGCCACATTGATTTGGGGAGGGGTATATATTCAATGGAATAAAGCCATTGAAGACGTAAAATCTTATCTGGGACAACTCCATGCAACAAAACTCTGCCTCATGTCCTGTGTGACTTTCGAATGACATTCATATGGGCAAAACTTATGCCTCTGAGCCTAGAACCTACTTTCATTTTACTATCATCACAATACTTTTATTTTGCATAGTTTTAATATGTGCCAGGTCAGTCAAGAGATTTTCCTTTGTTTTGTTCAGAATTGTAGCAAGACTTACGCAGGACTTCAGAAACCCTGTCAGTGTGCGTTTAGAGGCAGCGCTGACTGTGACTGTGCCCCCTAGCATAGCTGTCCTGAGCATTTACACACTGAAACACATTATTTTACTATGAACTACTTTTTTAAAAAAACTTTCTTTATCCCACAACTAGGAGAGTATAGCAAATTTTAAAGATGATATGATTAGGAACATTATATTGTATATTAATTTCATTTCTGGGTAAAGGAAATATAAATTATTACAAAAATGGAGTATATGATCTGGGTATGAGCTAAAGTCCTATTTCTGAGTTTAGGATATTCTTATTTATTTAGCAAACTTTCATCTGGTCCTATGTGCTCAGCACTATTCTAAGCACTTTATAAATACTAACTATTTGGTCCTCACCAATCCTATGAAATAAATATTATTCCCAATTTTATAAAGACACTTGCCCAAAGTCACACAGCTGGCTCAGTGGTAGAGCTGGAATTCCAACCCAGGCCGTCTGGTCTGTCCTTGCTTTTAGCTATTACATATGCCCACCCTCACCCCATGCTCCCGTGTACAAAATGGACTTTTTGATCCCTGCCAGCTTGCCTAGGGGTGAACCCCTCCCAGACCCCATGCTTTAGTCATCTCAAGATAAGCATGTGCTCCCACCCTCTGTGACTGTCTTGATTCACACTCTTCTCTGAGCCCGAAATGCTCCACTCCTCCTTCCCAACCTACCACCCTCACCCGTACCCCATTCCCTCCTCACACCTCTGGCCCCCTGCCCCTGCCCTGTGCTGACTCTGCCTCCACACCTGTAATGCTTTTCTGCTCTCCTCTGTCCCCAGGCCTGCTGCCTCCCACAGAGCCTACAAGACAGGAACGTGACACAGCCATCTCTGCAGCCTCACCAGCATGGCAACCTGGCACTTGGTAGGTGCTCAAACATGCATACAGAGAGACAGGGAGGGACGGGCAAGGGGAAAGCGGCAAGAGTCTGCAGGTGGAAAGAGCTAATGAAGGTAACCCAGACGTGCCCTACCCTGCCTTACCTGTCTGCAGGCAGGGCAGTAACCCTGGCTCGTTGATGCCAAGAACAAGTGCCCCAGTGTTACCATGACAACAGGCTTGAGGCATCGGGGTGGGGCTGGGCACTCCTCTTAGGGCTCTTGCACTCATGCCCATTCTATCTTGGCACAGACAACAGGCAGAAGCCACCTGGGATGGAAGAAGGAGAACCCCAGACTCCCCTGAAAGAAGGTAGAGGCCAGTCCTCTGAGAGATGGGACAGCCAGTCACCCACTAGAATGCGACAAGGAGAGCCAGTGTTCACATGCTCTGGACTCAGGGAAGTCAAAGAAAAGCCCTCTGCTATCCCAATCTGCCAGGTCAGCAATAAGAAATAGAAGAAAACCTATTTGGCAACATCCAGAGAGTATTAAATATTCATCCTGACTGCCCATCATTAAAATCCCAGCAGAATACACCCTCTGACAAGTCGGCTTTCCACCACCAGAGGCTGTCCTCCTGGAAGCTTGTTTATGGCTTTGTCAATTTTAATGTACAATATTTAATAGCCAAACCAAGATACTGTTGTAAACATTTGGAAAATGAGTGCTGACATTTCCCTTACTGCTTCTGTATTTAGGGATGTGTAATTGGTGGGTGTTTTGAGCTAAAGAAAATCAGAAGGAAGCAAGGCAATTATGCTTCACAATTAAAAGAGAAAAGAACTGATTAAGAGCTAACAATCAAATATGTGAACTGGCTGAAAGTCTTGCCTAAGCGCCCCTGGAGGGGTCACACTACGTGATCAATGGGGATCAGACTAAGTTAGATCAACGGCAACATGAGCGTGATGGCATTCCTTGAAGATTCTGTTGGTGATGTACATTTGCAACAGGAAGCACGCACAGGGAATGGTCAAATAACACATCCACAACAAGTCAACTGTGCTATCCAACCAGAGATTCTGATGAATACTGATATGGGGGCAGGATTAGCAGGTGGCTCCAGCAGGGACAAGTCCGGGGCACAGACCACAAAGTAGATTGCTACGATAAGTGATCTCACAGCAGTGGAAGGCTGATGGTAAATGGACCAGCGTGAGTCAACAGTCCCTGGATTCCTATTTGATTCCGATGGAATAAGAATATTCAACACAATATTCTTTAAAACAGGGGTAGCAGGGGACATTTCTATGGAAGACACCAGAGCAAGGCTAAGAATCTATGTTTTGAGGGGCAAGGTATGCAGGGAGAGCAAAGGAAGAGAGGACAGCGCTGGTTCTGAGCTCTGGTATCCCCAAGTCTTAGAGCCACCTTGTGGCAGAAGCTGGAAGAATCAGGAGTTAAAAGAGGCACAAGATAAAACATTTACAACATCAGCAAACTGTCTTGAGGAACCTCCACGAGTGTCTTATGACCCCAACTTCCAAAAAAACAAGTTTAAGGATTTGCTAAAGGGGATTAGGAAATCAGGGGTGGTTAACCAGAGAGAGGAAACATTAAATACAAGTATACAGTACCAAAGAGGATTCTTGAGAAGAAAAACACTTGTCTAGAACATATAATAATAAAATTAGGAACTTGGACTCTTGAGCCAGACTGCCTGTCTGGACTTCAATCCTGGCTCTGCCACTTACTATGGCACACTGGGCAATTTATGTAACTTCTGTGTCAGTGTCCTCATCCGTGAAGTTGGGTAAAATGGTCCCCCTCACAGGACTGCATGGATTAAGGAAGGAGGAACTAAGTTACTGTGTGTAAAGCATTCCCAGTGGTTTACAAGAAATGCTCAGTGAATATTAGCTGCTACTGTTGTTACTACCAGTAACACGAGTGCCATAACTCCTCCACATCATCAATCTACAAGGAGAAAATTCTTCTGTGAAGGACACCATTAACTGAATGCAGAAAGAGTAATCTCTGATTACACAGCCTTTAAAAAGGTCAAAGTCTCCCTACCGCAATTACTTTTTAACAAGGCACACCTGGATTCAAATACCAACTTCCCCCCTACTCACTAGGCGTTTAATTTGAGCAAGTGAGAACCTCTCAGAGCCTCTGTTACTTCATTTGTAAAATGGGAAAGCAATATGTTCCTCCCAGGGTTGCAGTGAAGATTAAGTGAGATAATATACACCAAGTGTCCAATAGTCCCCAGCACACAGTCAGCTCTCATGTATTTTTCCACTTCTATTTCCCCAAAATGAATGCACCAGCACCAAAGTATATAGGAAAAAGAGTAAAAACTCATATGAAGCTCTCTGGAAAATATTAAGTGCTAAACACATAAATATTTAATAGAGGAGAGACAGTAACACTTAAGGGGATGCACTCTCCTGGTGCCTCAGCCGCCCTCTGGGAGTCCTGCACGGCCTCAAGCACCCACCTTTGCTCTTCCTAGCCTCCAAAGGGCCATAAAAGTATATTACTGTGCACCTTTAAGTAGAGGCCTCATAACAGCCCAAGTACGGTGATACTCCTAAGTCCCCTCTGCCAACCACTGTTCATTCTCACTTTACAGTGAAAACACAACAGAAACCACCTCAAGACACCCAAAAGATGTCCTCAGAGCAGATCCGGGGTCTCCCAACCCTCCAGCTACTTTGTCTACCCGGGAGGCAATTATGGTATAAAGGAAAACGTTTGCTCTACAGAAGTCAGAGAGACCTGGGCTCCAATCTCAGTTCAAATCTCAGTTTTGCCACTTAACCAGCTGGCTTGCCTCCATCAAGATTCCCAACCACTTTAAGTCTTGCTTTCCTCATTAGCAAAATAGAGATACAAACACCTGTGTTATTAGGTTGTGGGGATAAATTTAAAAAGAAAACATGAGTAAAGCACTAGGCACAAACCTGGCATCCAAGAGGTACTGCATACATATTTTTTCCTGTGTGCCTTTAGTAACACCATAAATTAAATAATTAGAACCTTCAATGAACTAATTCTGGATTCTTCCCTTAGGCACTCCAGTCTTAGATTCCAAGTAGTACCAGAAACAGGCAAATACTAGGGATGTATTCAAAAAGGCAATGTCAGACAAGGTCTTGGGATCAGCATCTCCTCTACCTTCTACAGCTGCAGAACCATGTGACGGGCACTACTGCTCAGAAAACTGACCTTAAGAGCCAGAGGGGACCAAAAAAAAGGTGCAATTACAATCCTAATGTACCACTCAATAATGCAGGCAAGTGGGTACCTCGACATTTTCCACAACAAGGGTTCACATAAAATGGCGTCTCTGCTTAACCTTCCATTAACCTGAAAATCCACTTAAGCAAAACAGCCTCTTCCCCCAGCATCCCCAAGTTTAGGCTCTCACTGGCCAAGGGAAGAGTCTCATCATTTATACCACTCACTTATTCCAAATCTGGTACAGAACAGAACTCTGTTATGGAGTTAGAAGAGGTGAAGGAGAAACCCAAAGGTTATCATTATTTAACCTCACATTGCTGAAAACAACACTTGGCTACCTAAAGTAGTCTAGCAGACCAGGTCTGGCACTAACCGTGGCTGTCAGTGGGCAGAAAAATCCTTTTGGCAAGGCGTTCCAGCCATCTTTGCAAAGGCAAACCCTCATCCTTGCCTGCACAGGTGCCTGTTCTAGCCAAGGCATAGCCTGGGCAAGGGAAGGAACACAGGAGCCTACCGCCCGGGCTCCACCCTCCACCAGCTTCTAACCTGGCAGGAGACAAGGACAGACAGAGGAAAACCATAAGAGCTACATGTACTTAACTCCTCCCACATGTCAGCAGAAGAACCTGATGAAGGTGAGAATGTTTGCAGAAATCCCCACTGACTAATGCTCCCCAAATTGATGCATCCTTATGATCTGCTTTCAGACAGACTCCATAGAGAAAAGAGCTCAAATTCAGGCCCATACAACTGGACGGGGCCTGGGTGCAGGCAACATTGTGGGAGAAACTCAACCTGGGTTCAAATCCTGGCTCCGCCATTCACTGGGTACATGACCTTAGGCTAGTCACTTAAATCTTTCCTGGGGTGGTTGTGCAATTCTAATAAAGTAATTGACCTTCAGCGCCTAGTGTAAAGCAGATGCTCAATAGGTGCCCACGACCCTCCCTCTTTACTCAGAATTTCCTCGCCTGTGAACAGGAGACAATGATACCACTTCCACATCATTGTATGAGGATTACAGGAGATGAGGTTAAGAAAAGGGCTTTCTTTAAAGCAACTGGCCTGTGCATTTCACAAATGTGCATGTCTTCACACACACACACACACACACACACACAGGTTAGGGAACTGTTCTAGATTAAAGGAGTCTAAAGAGACAGGATAACAAATGTGATGTGTGATTCCTGATTGGATCCTGATTTGAAAGGGAAAGTAACTCTAAAAGGCATGATTGGGACAACTGGGGAAATGTAGGTGATAGCAGTACACTAACATAAAACCCCAAGCGTGTGATAATGGTGCAGTGGGTGGGTAGGTTCTTAGGAGTTACATGTTGAAGTACTCGGGGGAAGTATCCCAATGTCCACACCTTTCCCTCCAATGGCTCAAAAACAACAACATACACACACACAGAGGAAGAAAACAAATGCTGTCAGACAATGGCTATCAAGGAAAGGGAATACAAGCGTCCACTGCATGATTCTTAAAACTTCCTATTGATTTGCAGTGTCTCTCAATGAAGAGCTGGGAAAGGGGGAAGTGATGCTAAGGGCTCCATGCACACCTTTCCTTTCCCCTCACATCTGCTCAGGCAGCATGGGCACACAGCCCCCAGGTCCGCAGCACTCACCTGGCTGCAGCACCCTGATCTCCAGCAGGTTGGAGGTCCTCTCCGCCAGCCGTGTCCAGGTGTTGTTGTAGTTCTTCCGCCACAGCTCTGCCACACACTGGTACTTGCCTGCTTCCGTGTCACTGGCTCGGCTGATGCTTAGGCGGACGTTGTTGCTGGACTCGGCCTTCTCGATGGCAGTTCGGGTTCGGAAGCTGGAGGACCTGTCCCCCCACTGGACCCCTCCGTCCCGGGTGAAGGTCACCAAGTCATGGAACTCCACTGTGCCCACCGGCTGGAACCTCCACGTCACCGACACGGGAACCCGGGCAGGGTAGTGGGGTTTGATGATACACTGCAAGTCAAAGGAGTCGCTGTACGTCACTCCCGGTGTCCGGGAGATGGCTGTGACTGCAAAGCCCATTTCTGGAGAGAGAGCAGAGAGATTCAACCAGAGGAGGCCCGTGGCTTTCTCAGGGCAGCATGACATCAGCAATGGGGCAGCTGGCAAAGCAAGCAAAGTGGAGCAGAGGCTCTCTCGGGGCCCCTTTTGAACTCTCAGGCTAGTGTTGCTTTTAGTATCCTGCTGAGGCCCAGTCCAAGAGTTTCCAAGACTCCACAGAGGCCCACCACAATCCCCCCTGAGCAGCACTAGCCTAACCCTTCCCAATGACATCCTTGTGCATTTGCTCCTCCCCTGGAATTAGACACCACAGTCCTCTCAGGGACTGACTGCATGTAGGCAGGGTCGCTCCCGGAAGTCTTGAGATTCCATGAGAAGACAGGAAAAGAAAACCCCAAAGCCAATTTCCTCCATTGCATAGGAGGTAAACACAACCACACAGCCCCAACACCTCTTTTCCTGGTCCCCGAGCGCACTGGTGCTGAGAAGGGAAGCAGATGGAACTGGCCTCCAGTCCTTCTCCCGCGTCCCTCATGAAATCCAAGAACAAAGCAGGTGGGGACCTCCAGTGGGGTGGGACAATTGTCCTAAATGCAGGGTTCTGCAGTCTCAGCCGCTGTGAGTCTCTCAATATTCCTTATTGAATGGGCAGCACTGCTAAGCCCTAACACTGACTCCTCAATATGAGTACCTCAGAGTTCCTTCAGCCTGGAAATACTGCTTAATATTCATACATTGATCACAGTCATAAAGCTAACAGTAGCCAGTATGTATTGAGCACTATCTAGGTGCAAGCATAGTGCCAGCTGCTTTGCTCTCATCATGCTTCACTGAATCCCCACAACAACCCTGTGGAACAGGCAGGCTCATCATCTCTTCCTGCAGATGTAGAAACTGATGCAGAGAGAGGTTAGATAAATGGCCCAATAACAAGCATTTAGTAAGTCAATGACAGAGTTAGTCTCCAACCACATGTAACTGATTCCAGGGGCCTTTTCAGGCTGCTCTACCCACGTAAAGCATAACACAGGGGTTAAAGGCCTAGACTCTGGAGCCGGCAGCCAAGACTTTGATAACTTCCATTAAACAAGTTACTTAACATCTCTCTGCCTCTGTTTTCCAATCTGTAAAATGAGTCCCTGTGGAGATTAAATAAATCAGTGTTTGTAAAACATTTCAAATAGTACCTGGCACATGAGATATATTTTGTCAAGTATATTGTTAAAAAATAAAATAGAAATTAAAAAAAGTACTTTAAACTCTGTATGTGAAAGACTGGCCACAGGATGAATCTTTTGGCTTTCTATGGTGAGGTTAAGTTGGCAAATAGGTACAATTTGCTGAAAACTCTGGACCTTCAATTTGGATTTCATAAGCTATCTCTATATACCCTTTAAAAAACTTTACGACACAGAGGCCCATCCTTAAACATGAAGCACCTGTGACGGTCACTGTGCACCTGTGTGTAGTAGGTGTTGCACGAGAGTGGTGCAGGACAGAACCTCAGGGGCAGGACCCACAGCAGGTGCTCCTGCCCTCACACTTGAAGGGGAGAGTGCTTCTCCAAGTAAATGACTCTGTCTAGTCCTGACACGGGCACATGCCATGGCCACAGAGCACCCAAGCTGCTCTAACTGAACAGTCATAATGGCCCATTGTACATTTGGGACCCGCATCTAATTATACTGATAGGAAAATTCATGTGTGTCATTGTTAAATTTAGACTGAAAAGACAACCTTAATTAGTCCAGAGTGCCCTCCCATTCTTCCTTGTTCAGTCCTTTGGGCCACCTGATTATGGCTCTAGCCAGAGGTATCTCAGTGGTGGAGATCAGGTGAACAGTGCTGGCCTCTGGATCCCAGGGCAGAGCCTCTCAGTGCCCCTGGCTATAAGAACCACCAGACATATGGTGAGTAAGAAAAAACTCAGGGGATAACCTGATACCATAAATTACTTCTAGAGAAACAATCCTCACTAACTCTAATCACTCATCAGACATTCCTAACCTTCCAGGATGGTAAAAAAAAAAAAAAAAAAAAAACTACCAGTACTGGACATCCAAAAGTTGCCCCCCAAGTTCCACCTCACTGGGTCCACACAGTGCTGAGTATAGACACAGGAACTGAGCTGATCAGGAAACACAATCACTGGAAGAAGTTTCTAAGACAGAAATCTGAGCTGTATAATTACTGCAAAAAGCAGGTCAATCTTGAGGATTAAGCTTTAGAAAATAAATGTAATTCTAATCTCAGAGGGGTAAGAAAATGGAGGACTCTGTTAAGGACAAAAACCACTTGGGGCTGCCATCTTTACTGGGATTATCCAAAAGCACCACCATCCCTACCTGCAAGGAAAAGTGGTGACACAGTCCCAGGGAGTGGGACATAAAGTTGCTGAGGACAACCGACGTCACATAACAAGTTTCTTTCCCAGCAAAGTCACAGACTGGTCGTTTAAAATTTAATATACTGATTCTATCCAGGCAGGGAAATGTTGATGGAAGCCTCTTTACCCTATGAGAAGCAAATCTAATCTTCTTTGGTTTTAGCAAATCTCAAGGTATCTTTTCATTCCATGCTAAGGGGGGAATAGCTTTGTTAGGTATGGACCCCATTGAGTAGTAGAAACTTGTAGCCTTAGGCAAAGTATTTAACGTGTCTCGGTCTCAGTTTCCTCCATAAAATGAAAGTGTCTGTCACTTGGCTAGGTGGGGATTCAATGGGACAACTAAGTTTAAGTGTTAAGGATCAGCCAGGAACATAGTAAATGCTCAATAAATGCCAACAGTTGATTTTGTACCCTTCTCTGCTCACTTTCAGGAAGGCTGGCCCCTGGGCAGCAGGGCAGGAAAGACATGCCACACAGTGCTCAGTCACTCTGCTCTCTTGAAGGCCAGGCTGGCAGTGGCCACGTTCCTCCACCTGGGGCCACCACTTTGGTTGGGTGGGTTCCCTAACCTGGATGGAGTTCTGATAACATCACTCCCTCCCAGCCAGACTAGGAGTCTGGCTCCCAGCTATTGCTATCCCTCAGGAGCCCATCATCCACCGTGGGTCCCTTAGACCCTGCTAGCACCACCTTAATTAATTAAACTCTTATAAGAAACAAAAGAGACATAAAGGAAAGTACTTTAAACTCTATATGTGAAAGACTGGCCACAGTTTCCTGCTAGAACTCTGACAAAAGCCAGGATAAGGTGTTTGACACTGAAGCAGTCTCCATGCCAGACCCACCGCCAGTCCCACCGCTCACTCACCAAGAGCTGTGATGGAGATGGGAGTGCTGGCCCGGCGCTCCCCAACAATCTGCCACTCGCCATCCACTGCCCGCACCCATTCAGTCACGTGGCATTCATACTGGCCCTCGTCCTCCTTCCTGCTGTTGAAGATGCCCAGGCTGAACGAGTTGGGCTGCACCTGCTCCATCTGGATGCCCCCAAAGCTGCTGCGCTCCCAGTAGGACGAGCCTGGCTGCACGGTGCCATCCCGGTCTAGCCACATGATATTGCTGCGGCGGTTCTGCCTGTCCACAAGCTGCCAGATGACAGAGAAGCGACCCTGCGGCCTGCCTGCCGTGCGGACGCTGCAGGAGAAGTGCAGGTCCTCGCCCTCAAGGATGACGCTGGCATTGCTGGCCACCTCCACAGAGATGCTGCTCTCTAGGAAGAGGGAGAGAGAAACACACTGGAGGCTTTATGGTCTCCACGGCGCCCTCCCCACAGAGGAAACAGGAGGAGGGGTGCAAATGGAATCATATTCAGGTACGGTGAGCCTCAGAGGGTCAAAAACACTCTGACACTAGCTGCTGCAAGCCCTGGCTGGTTCTGGGCATTGCTCCCTGTGATTTTAGATCTGATAATCTAGGATGTTCTTTGCTGTGTGCAGAGGACTGGGATAATAAGGTTCTAAGACCTGAAACTGAATAAGAACCTAAGAAATACAACATAGTGGCATGATGTTTAGGGCATAAAACAATTTATTGGGTAATCTATTCAGCTGGAGTTCCGGGTTTTTCAAGTTGAATTTTCAGCAAGACGAGTAACTCCAAAATCCTACTTCACTTCACTCTTCCTACCATTCGGTACTACAGCAGTCAAATAAAAGCTGAACATCCATAATGTGCCATTTGAGTCCTTCAGGACAATTCAGTAAATAGAAAAAAAAAAAAACCCGACAGAAAGTATTTGGATGATAACGTGTGCTTAAGTGTGGGTAATAAGGGAGCACAGATGGTCTAGTTTTGTAGAGTGCGTGAGGAGCGGGCTTTCATTCTTTCATTAACACACAGGAATAAAACAAAGCCAGCAGCTCGTCATCCACCACTCTCCCGCCTGTCTAGTCAACGCTGGGGCTCCTTTGCTCTCTGTCTGAAACATTCTGCAAATCAAAAGTTTGGGATAAGGATTCCACTCCCTTCCCTGTCTCATCTAGCCTCTGCTGCTCACTTAACTATCTGAATTCACTCAATCGAATTATTTAAACTTGACATGCCTCAGCCTCTTCTTCTGTAAGACAGAGAGCTACCTTTAATTGTAGAATTCTTTAAATATTAAAAAGTAAATGAGATGACACGTAGATTCACCTAACACACAGGTTTTCAAAAACTGGTCATCATGATCATGATTAATTTTACTATTCCACATAACTCTTTGTTTTTATAACCATCACAGATAGCCTAATTGTTTTAATTATGCATATAGTATTTTGTATAATTATCTATATGGAGTTTAGAAGGCCCGTAAGTATTAAAGAACACAAAGTAACTAATTTGGCTCCAATTTTTGGGTACCACCCACATGAAATACATGCAATAATTTTAAACCAATTAATTAAATCAAATCCCAGATTTTAAGAGGCATACCCAATTACCAAGAGAAAACACACACATACACATAACAATGCATTTGAATCAAAGCTTTTCTCTCCTTTATTTTCCCAACAGGCCGAAACAAAGACGAGCACAGAGACTCAGCATATAACTCTTATAATATCGAGGATGCCTGCTACCCATTCTGGATTTGCTTGTTTTATGTGAAAAATAAAAGGTGTGGATAGGGCAGGGAATAGCGATTTTCCCAGGAGGACAACCTCCCCCAGGAGTCATACCAGGACGATTCACAGAGATGATCAGGCTCCTGAACGGTCACCATGTATAGCACTAATGGTTAAGAGGATGGATTTAGAAACTGCCTAACTCTGTAATCCTGTGGTTCTTCCTTAACCTACCAAAGCTCTAATTTCCAATGTGCAAAATGGAGATACTAATAGTGCCTACTTCTTAGGGCATGACATTGAGAGGATTAGATGAGGTAATTATTTTTCATCATCATTAATAACAACAATATTCCTCTTTAGATTAAAGACTCATCCCCACTGTTATCAATTCAAAATAAGGGATTAAAAGGGCAACTTCAGCATCAAGGAAGAAAATCCTTTCACTTGTCTTAAGCAGAAGAATGACTTGCAGGACCTCACTCCCATCCGCTACTGTCATCCCAGTGGATGCTTATGCAAGTCCTGGCTCATTTATTGTAAGGGCTACTGTTTGGTGGTGCTCTGTTGCTTGAGCAAGCCTGGAAAACCCACATAGTTAGCATGTGGGGCTACAAGAAGAAATGCTATTTTATTATAGCAGCTGAGGCAAAGGCAACTACAGACCTAGTGCCTCACTGCCCACTAACACTATTTACGAGGATTTCCAGGCCTGAGACAAGGCAGCCGACAATTTTAACCTCTCTGGATTAAGTGAAAACTAGGACAGAACTAATGAAAAACTGAGTACACATTCACAAATGAAATTTCAAATCAGGAGGTTGATGGTGTAGCACAGGCTAAGCGCAGGGCGGTGGGTTTGGAGTTAGAAGCAAATATTTCCTAATGCAATGCAAGCTCAACCACTAATTGAACAATCAGCTCTGTCACTTCCTGTGTGGTGCTCTGATTTCTTCATTCATTAGGCGGATATCATATTGGCCTCTACAAGGATTTAAGAGGTGGGAGCGGAGAAGGAGATGATATATGCAGAAGCACTTTGGTCTCTTTGAAAGAAAAGCGCCATTAAAATCCAAGGCATTATCACCATTACCGATGTGATTGTTGTTGTTCTTCGGTAGACTTACCCAAGTGGCCTTGGGACAGGATCTGGTGGTGCTGGGGGACTTTAACTACCCAGTTATCTGCTGGAAAAGCAATATAGCAGGCCACAGATCATCAAACAAGTTCTTAGAAGGGGCTGGGGGAAATCTTAGTACAAAAAATATAGGAAGTAAACAGCGTGGCTGCCCTTCACTTGATCCTTAGAAAACAGTGAGGAATTAGTTGCAGATTTAAAAGTAGAGAGTCCGTGGTTAAGGCAAGCACAGACTGACAGGAAAATAGTAAAGACAGTGGGCATTCAATTCAATAATTTCAATTGTAGAGTATTCAGCGAGCACCTACTCTATGCAAAGCACCATGCTAGGCATTGCGGTGGGGGGGAAAGGCTAAGAAACAAAAGAATTTCAAGATAATTAGACATGTATGTGTATGGTTTTTAACAAAATAATAATAAGCATAAAAGAAAACAATCCAGTTGATGAGAAAAGAAGAAAAGAGTGGCAAGAGGACAAGATGACCCCTGTGGCTACTTTTTACTTCACACTTGAAGAGAAATATTTTCAATATTAAAACATATAAACAAAAATGTAAAGGAAATTATTACAAGGCTCAGAGAAAGAATAGTTTGAGCAGCTGAGAAAAGGTTAAAGGTTAGTCTTAAAACTTTACCATTTGTTTAAAATCAGAGCATTATAAGTTTTTATTCTTTTTACTAAAAACAGAACTATGGGAGAATGAGATTAATAAGAATATCTTGATAATATGAACTTAAAACACAACACAAGCAAACACCAGTAGTTTCTGGAATCCCTAGCAATGGCCACTACCCACCCACACAAGGCCAGTCTACATGGAAGCTGGGAGCCCACTGAGACAGCCTCAGAAATCAGCTAAGCTTAAAAGGCTATGCTCCAGGAAGATGTGACGGGGCCCACCCATTGACTTTTAGAAACGCAATTTCAACAGGGAAGAGCCATTTAGGGAAATGCCAGCCTTTATACCTGAAAAACCCAGATGGCAAATTCTTAATAATATGCTTTATGATTTAAAATCCTCCCATAAAAGATCAATTCTCCTTAAGTGAGATTTCAAAGCAGGCATCTACCTACTTCTTCTGGGACTTGATGCCCACACAGGAGCAAACAGTTTTCTAGGATTCCTGGTTTCCCTCCAAGCTGAGCTGGCACTGCTTGTGTATGCACAGGGCTGCTAGCACTCGGATAGGCCTCTGCCCAGCCCTGGCCTGCCAACACACCCCTGATCCTGATCCTCTACTCTGGGGAGCCTGCTAACTGTAGGCAGGTGGGCTACACAGGGAACAGAGGCTCAACGGTTTTCCCCCAGCTCTGCATTACCTCAAGGGTTCCTTCCACCTGCCCTCCCCTCACCGTCACCGCGCTATTCTCTTTCCCCCTGCCTCTCCTAAATCATGCTGAGCCAAAGGAGAAGAACACAGCACATCTCTCTACTTACTAAGGGGGAGGACTATGATGGGGATGTTCTTGGGACGCTTGCTCTCCTTGTCAATGAATTCCCCGGTCACAGTTTTCTCTCTCTCAGTCACCCGGCAGTTGTATTTCCCGCTGTCTTCCTGGCGGAGGTGGTAGATCTTCAGCACAAAGACACTGTCGCTCTCTTTGGCCACTTTAAGCTGTCCCCTGGCTTCCCGGTGAGCAAATTCACTGTTGAGGACAGGCACAGCGTTAGGGCCCATGGTGGCGATGAGCGAGCTGTTGAAGGCCCAGGAGACAGCAAAGTAACGGTCGGGGACATTCTGAGCCTCCAGGATGCATCTGAACTCCACCGGCTCTCCCACCGTGTGCAGCCGCTTCTCTGTTTCCAGCCGAACAGTGAATTCTTTGTCTGAGAGAACAAGTAAGAAAAGAGACACATCCTGGGTGAAGGAGGGCCCCAGCCAAGTAAACCATATCAGCACATTCCCACTGCCCTTCCTCTTCTTTACAATACTAACTGCAGGGAGGACCACAGTGCTTAGCTTGAGAGAAAAATAACGCAGACCCAGGTTCTCTGAGGCCTAGAGAAACCTCTGAATACCACAACACAGAGATTTCAAAACTAGTTCAGCCCAGACGGTCTAAGCAAACTGTTACCCCAGTTAAGACCAATGGGGCTCAGTCGGAAGCTTTAGATGTCTTAGATGAGACCCCCAGGTCAGTGAGAAGCTACTAATATCACTTGAACGGTAGATTACAAAGATATAGCCTTGATATATGCACCCAGAACTCTATTTAAGCAACAGCATTATACACATTTTCAGCAGATATTGTAAGACTCACCCCACTGAGGTCTGTGGGAGAAAACTACAGAGCGGCCCAGGTGCTGGCCCAATCCTAACAAATGCTCAAGGATGATTATGTTAAAATTCCCTCTCTACCCCCCGCCATGTGAATACTAGAAGTAAGATGTTAAGTATGACCAAACCTAACAGAATTACATGAAAAAAATGAAAACAAATATCTGTTCACTAGTTTACCACCTGTCAGACCAAATCTGTAGGCAGATTTCAGTGGTAGTAGGTACTTTCCCACCGAAGTACCTACTAAGTACTTTTACTTTAGTAGGAAAGTACTTACTTTAGTGGGAAAGTACCTACTAAGTACTCATGTCTGGTTAAATCTTAGTAGGTACTTTCCCACTTAGTAAGTACTTAGTAGGTACTTTGGTGGGAAAGTACCTACTTATGCTGAAAGCCAGGCAGCCTGTGAAATGATTACTAAACCCAAGCAACCTCCAAAGAGCTAGGTGTTTTTTAAATTATTTATTAATTTCTAAATGTTTATTTATTTACTTATTTATTGTGATAGGGTCTCGCTCTGTTGCCCAGGCTGGAGTGTAGTGGCATGATCATGGTTCATTGCAGCCTCGACTTCCCAGGCTCCAGCCATCCTCCCACCTCAGCCTCCCGAGTAGCCACCACATCCGGCTAATTTTTGTTGAGCTGGGTGTTTAACCAGGCACGAGGCGGTGACCAAAGAGGGGCTCATCACCACTAACAGCATCACCACAAACTGTGTACCAGTGTACAGTGGCTATTAATCTCAAGAGATAGCTATCGTATCTCATAGGCACCCAGGGCAGAAGTCGGGGGAAGAAAACGGAGTTAAGGGTTAGAGACTGGAGCTGTGACCACCGCCCAGTTCTAGCTCTGTTCCTCTAAAAAGAACACTGAGGGGGCAAAATCCCATGGCACAGACGTTTGAATTCCATGTGGAGTCATTAGCTCCGACCTTGCCTGCCTTCCCTAGACTGGCATTTCTAGCCTTTCCCACTGTCTTCAAGATCTTGCCCACTCATCCCGTCCTAGGCGCTCTTCAAGCAGATGAGGATTCCGTTTCCCAAGAAAACGTAAGAATCACGCATGAGCGGCATCCACATTCCTCTTTTCCAGCCCCAGCTCAGTTTTACCCCTCCCACTCCTCAGGCTCTCCAGCCCCTCCCCTCCTACATAGGCTGGTGTCCTGCTGCAAACACCCCTTTTTTCCAGTGACCTAACCACTTCCTGTAGCAGCCAAACTTCCTGACAGGGAAAACCACCTCATCAACTCCAGGGCCTCCCCTCCAATGAAGTAGCTGCTGTTACAGCTTCCAGCTCCCAAGAGACAAGCCTTAAGAGGCATGGATTGAAGGAAGCACATTTCTCTCTACCACCATCTACCTAGATGAACACACCCATATGGGACAGTGCCCATGTTATCTGCTGGATATTATCTCTCAGGTCAACCCAATTATTTATAACCTGACATCAATGACAGAAAAGCACTCGTTCCATATAAACACCACTGGAGCTGTGCAAGGGGTACCCTAGACCTCAGACCTTTCCACTGCTCCACGTTAGCCTGGCTGTAATTCTGGCTTTCTTCTTTCGGCGGCCAAAGACTTTTCTCATCTCAGGGGAATCCCCCCATGCTGTGGTGACATCTTCATGTTCCCAGGTTGAAGACACAAAATTTACAGCACATCACCCCCATTTCTGCCCTTGGTTATGCCCAGTCAATTACATCTCTAGAAACTGACCTGTACTTTTTCCAATACCCCTTCCACTTCAACTCACTGAAATTAGGCTTCACTGACTTAGCAAATGTCACGAATGATCCACCCTATCCCTACCCGCATCCCAACCAAAGGCTTTCCTCAAGTGGGTTGAGGCCTCTGAGCCTGCTCTGTGATACCTTCCCTCCTGCTCCTCTTCTTGCTGGCCTGCCTACTCTGTTCCATACTCTCTCTCACCTGCTTCTCTGGTCACCTCTTACTGCTACTGTTCTCCCAGGCCCTGTCCCATTTTTACCCCATGGGTTCTTCCAGGGCCCTGATCACTCTCAGGCTCAGTCTCTGAGCCCCAGACCCCTATGTCTGAGGACTCACTGGGTGTTTCGCATACTGAGCATCTCTATCAGAGTCTACCTGATGGATGGGCTCTTTCATTAGAATTTACAAAAACAAAAGACAGCCAATGCTGCCACAAATGCAAAGGTCCTGCATGTCCTCATTATTGTTCCTTCCCTTCCACAGTTCAAGGAACCCCCGGAGCCCCAGCCCCAGCCCCTGGGCTTCTAGCCAGTTGGACCCCTCCTTCCACTGTGCTCTTTATTCTTTCGCCTCTGGCACCCACTGACCGAGCCATAGCTCTTATTAGCTCTTTTCTACCTGGTCTCTTGACTTCAGACCCAATGGATTTAATCAACCTCCAGGTAGCCTCCATGGGTTTTTCTTTCTGAAACCCTGATCCGACTGTGTTACTCCCTGCTTAAAAATTTCTACCTCCTCTCCAACCGTCTGCAGCAGAGGTTTTCAAACTATTAAGAAGAGGACAAAGGAAGGGGACTTTTTAGTCATATAAAATCTTTTGCCACCCAACATAGAAAACATTCAGTCGAAGCAAGTGGGGGACCACCCAGGCTCTCGCATGCCTTCTCCCTGAACTCCTGGGCGTGCACACATGCACATGAACACCCACGCACACCCATGTCTAACCTCCTAGGCACCTTTAAGGGGCTCCCAGGGTTCCAAGAACAGCCTGAAAACTCTTGGCTCACAGAGTCAAGCCCCAGCTCTACATTACAGCATTTGGGGCTTCCAGCTGCCTTTCTTCTCATCACGCACATCCAGAACTCAACATCCGGAACTAGTCATACTTGACTTCTTTCTGCTTGCCAAACCTATCAAACACTTTTGTACTTTTATGCTTCTCCTCCTGCTGACTCCTTAAGCTTCCAGACTCAATTCAAGTCAAGAAACTTATTGGCGTTCCTGGATTTGTCTTATCAACCATCCCATTCAGAGAAAACTTATGGTTGCAAGAACACTTCCTATTTCCAGTATTCCCAGAGCACTCTATACAAATGCTATCAATGCACTCAGCACATTCTACTTGGTCACTGGTTCTCAGGTCTGCCTAAGTGCAAGGACCAGTGCTAGTCATCTTTGAAGCCCCTAATGCCTATCACCATCATACCTTCAATGCTGTGGAGACTAACTACATGTTTACTGAAACGAACAAAGAGAAGGGTAGAGTAGGAGATGCAACTGCTGAACCTAAGCAGCACACGAATGCAGAGTGAAGTCATCAACTTTTTTTCTACTTAGTTTTCCCTTTGCTGGCTTAGTCTAGATACATTTTCAGGGTAAATTCAAAAAGTTCTAATTCCAAATTGGTAAGATTAAAATAAAGAAGATTAACCGATGCAACCTAATTTAAAAGCATTAAGACTCAAAATTTGGCCCAAACTTTTGAAGCTGATCTTAAAACTATCCACGAAGGGAAAGGATAAATATAAAGTAAAGCCCCTTGGATAGATTTTTTAATACTGAAAGATCCAGAAGCTGCTAAATGTCCTACAGAGCAGATAAAGTGCTCCCCATCCAGGAACCCAACCCCTATGGTAAAAGATCTCACATCCATTAGATGACTTATTAAAATGATGTCCAGAGAATTGCTTCTGCCCTGGAAGCTTTGCTTGAAAAAAATGTAGATAGCAGAAGAATCACCTGGGAAGCGCGCGGGAAATCCAGCTTCCCAGGTCCCATCCTAGGAGCCTCCAAATGAAGACTTCTGGGATGAAGCCCCAAAATGTGTACTGTTAGCTGAGTCTGAAGCATTACTCTAGAATGGCAGAGAAAGTATACAAAGACCCAGACAACTGACTGCAGCAAATGGGACAGGGAGTCCAAGAGACAGGTCCTGAAGAGGGACCCCACCTGTACTGGGACTCCCCAGCTCATTTCCCAAAAGCCACACCTCCACTCACTCACCAGAACCACCACAGTCCTCGCCAGAAGTGAGCATCCACACAAGGAAAGGCTTTCAAGCCACTCATCGCAACTTAGTGATGGCACAACAGCCACGCTTCACCAAAGCTGGGGGAACTGAAGGCCCATGTGAGAACCTGCCCTCAGCCCAGCAGAAGCAGCCAGTGACAGCCATCAGCTCTGGCCTGGAGCTTGGTGGGCTCAGGAGCCTGGGGAGTAGAGTCTGGGACCACAGGAGATACCAAGAGGAGCCAGGGCCCTAGGGTTTCAGCTGGCTGTGCCACCATCATTTTGCCTTAGCTCTAAAGACATCATGCAACCTCCTCAGGACCCCTTCCAGGCCTTAGGAAAACATCTAGAGTGGAAACTGGTACTCTCAGACTGGCCTCATCAACATGCCCTATGACTCCTCCTGAGCCCCAACATAAAGTAATCTGCATTCAGCATCCTCACCTGCAAAATAGAAATACTACCACCTACTCACCTCACAGAACGTCTGGGAGATGGTGAAGTAATATGTGATAAAGTATTTTGGAAATTACAAAATATCACCAAAGACTATTACTAGACAAAAAATAATAATTTAAGACAAAACTTCTCTAGTTTATAATGTTAGACCTTGGATGGAAGTCTCATTATCTCAAATGTCTTCTGCAAATGAAACCAGATGGGCACCTGAGGAAAGCAACATCATTAAACGGGGCAGCAACTGTGGCTAACAGGAATGAAAGCCCAGAGTTTTAAAATACAAATGGTTTCTGAGAAATCTCCCAAGTTTTAAAATGAGTTTCTAATTCAAAAAAGTATAAATACCGTGTAGGTCAAAGAAAGCATGTCTCTAAACAGGATTCAGTCTGTGCAGCACCTGCCTGTGACTCAGGTCTTAGGATACCCCTGTCCTGCACACCCCTCAGCTCCCTCCAGTTGCACAGGAGACCAGTTTTAACTTCACATGAAAAACCGGCTGTCCTGGTAGAGGCGCCCAAAGAAGGAGTCTCCACATCCTCCCAGTATCTGACAGCCTTCACCACCAGGTAAAGTACAGGACAAGAGGCTCAGAGAGACTGACCAGTTGGCTGGACGTTGACCACGGCTCCCTCGGAACGCTTTCGGGTCATAGCATACCATGACCCATCCGGATCCTGGATCCACTCAGCGGCCTCGCAGTAGAACTCGCCCTGGTCGGAAGGCTGCAGGTGGAAGATCGTGAGGCGGAAGGTGGTCCTCCCCAGCTTGTCCAGCCGCACCTCCCCCAGGCTCTGCCTCTGCGCATATTCGCTGCTGGAGTGAAGCATGAAATCTCGGCTCAGGGAGATGACCTCCACGGGCTTCTCGCCACCTTTCTGCCGGAGCCAGGCCACAGACAGGTGGCTATGCTGAATGGTCTCCGAGGTCACCTCACAAGTGAGCTCCAGCGGGTCCTGCTCCACTCTGTGCAGAGTCTGGGGCATGGCAGTGGTCTGCAGGGAGTCTGGGATCACTGCAACACAGAAATGTCCCGAGAGTGCAGTCACAAAGCCACAGAATCTGAGACTCCCAGAGGCTAAGCTCCCATTCCATGCAGGCGTCACTGCCCTGCATCCCTAACAGTCATCCTTGAACCATCCATTCAAGGCCACAGACAGCCCCAAATGCACATAAAGAGAACGTTTTCTGTTTGGATTTGGAAATGCATTATTTTGGTGCTTACACTTACCTGTTTGGTATTTTAATAACACTTGGATGAAACATGGGGTGTATTTCATATTATATAATAAATGAACTTCCTGAAAATACTGTCTTTAAACAATTGTCTCACAGGTCAAATAACATTTGTTGTTCATTCTGGCACTGCTTTGAGATACTTTAACTTCACTTCTGACTGATCCTCAAATGGAAATGCCTCCTGGAACTTTTAGTTTTACATTTCTATACAACATCCTTATTTTCCCCTTTCTCTCCTTCCCACATCCCCATTCTGTAACTTACTTCAGCAGTACAGCCCCAGGAAGACAATTTTTTTAAAAAACCATTTTTGGCAGAAAAAATCATCATCATACCCTATTTTTAGTATGTTTAATTTTCACGTAATTCATCCATCAAGGGGTCCTCACTGGAAGGAAGCCACAGTCTGGAGAGATTCCGGCAAGAGAAGAGATTTTCTCTGTGATCTCTTGGTCAGAATCATACCCTGATCCTTGCTTGCATCTTTCTGGAGATTAAATAGCACCACCTCTTTGTCTGATGAGAGTACCTTAGTCACAACTAGTATGTGCTTTCTCCCTGTTCTCACCCAAGGATTGGGTCTTAAAGGTCTCCTGCTGGGAACGGCCGAGTGCGGTGGCTCACACCTATAATCCCAACACTTTGGGAGGCTGAGGGAGGCGGATCACCTGAGGTCGGGAGTTCAAGACCAGCCTGACCAACATGGAGAAACCCTGTCTCTACTAAAAACACAAAATTAGCTCAGCATGGTAGTGCATGCCTGTAATCCCAGCTACTCGGGAGGCTGAAGCAGGAGAATTGCTTGAACCCAGGAGGTGGAGGTTACAGCGAGCCAAGATCGCACCATTGCACTCCAGCCTGGGCAACAAGAGCGAAACTCCGTCACACACACACACACACAAACACACAAAAAGGTCTCCTGCTGGGACACAGACTTGTTAGAGAAAGAAAAAGGAAAACCCACTGCTTAGTTGTGATAATAAAAACTAGAAATTAAGATAGACAGAAAAACAGAAAAGCCTTGATATGGTTAACCCTTTGACACTGACAAACACTATGACCAAGGCTGCCCACATTGGAAGCTCCTGCATCCCTCTTCTTCACGTTTCCTTCAGCATTAAGGAGCAACAAGGGAGACAGCCAGTTCATAGTTCCTTACGCATGGAGCCAAAGGACCTGCAATGTACGAGGTCTGAGCAAGGACCCACAGCCACATGTGCTTCCTGCTTCAGCAGTGCCCCATGGGTCTCAGAGCTGCCCAAAGGCCTATCCTTCTGAGAGGTTTCTCCTCTCTTCCAACTGATGTCATACGTCTCATCTTCCTTGTCATTCAGATCATCAACCACAAACATCTTGCCTTATATTTTCATATCCCTTTTCACCAGTTACAGTGTTAACTTATGAAATTCTTAACATCTGCATTAGACCTTTTTAAAGTTTCACCCTCAACCACCTATTAGTAAACTACAGAAATTTAGTTTACTTGTACTATCTGTTGACCCCTAAAATATGTGGGGATTTTGGGGATTTTTTAAAAGTCAAATGTATGGCATAAAGCAAAATTACACTACCAAAGAACTGAGTCAGGCCAGATGTGGGCCATGCGAAGACAGCATCTCCTTACCCACTAGGTTCATCTTTGCACTGTAACTCCCAAAGTATTGCTTATCAGTGCTGGGTGTGTGGCATTCATACTCCCCGGCATCCCGGGCCTGAAGATCTGTGATGTGCAATAGGGTTGAGTTCCCCTGGACTCTTTCTATGAAGATCTTCCCTCCACGAACACGCTGGGTGTAGATGGCATAGGGGAAGGAAGAGTCCATGGTGCTGACGATCTGCACCTCTCGCTCTGGAGATGACGGCAGGTAAATGGACCACTGGAAATTCTGCTCCGAAGGTCCCTGGTAGCCACTCACATTGCACCAGATGGTGATGTGGGAGCCCTCCGTGCGGTACAAGGGTCCTTCCTGAACGGTGACTTGCCGCTGTGCTGACACCACACCTACAAGGGACAGAAAACACATGCAACATGCTCACTTCTCAGACCAAAATGCAAAGTAGGCAGCAATCTCCAAAGGGTTTGTTATTTGTGTGACATGATAATAATATAAATAGCTTACTGGCCCTTTCAAAGGCGCTCTGTGATTTATAAATATTAATTAAAACACTCTGTGGTAAAGCACGGTCCCTAATTTGCATATATGGGAATTGGATCATGCCAAGATGTGCTTTTGTTACTTATTCAACAGCTGACCCTTGGGAATTTCATTTAGTCCCTCTGTTTGTCATCTATGTGGCAGTTTTATATCTATTTATTAATGCTGTGTATAAAGTTTTTAATAAAACGAGCAGGAAAAGTTGAATCCTTGGCACAAATTCAGATGAAAACAAATAAAAGCAACCATCTAGAAATCTGGCTGAAATTAAATGCTTCTTCCTTGGTCCGAGCACTGGTGGGAGGGAGTCCTGGGAGCACCTATTTTCTGGTGCCACACCCTTCGTTTTCCCATGTGGCTGCTCACTAACACCACTCCCAAGGAGCATTCCTTAGTTTCTCTTCCCTCCATAAATGGAGGCAGAGCTGAGCTCCTGCAGACTGCTATCGTTTTAAGCTGAGCACGCCCAAATACGAATGTGAAGGGCTGAAGCAGATCCCTGATGCCAGACTGCCACAAACTGACAAAGGGGACAGTGCCCAGCTAAACCTATGACAAAGACAGTCAGGTCAGGCTACCCTTGAGTTTCCCACTCAGATTCCCCCGCTGACCTCCTGCCTTCTGGCTGAGATAGCGTTCTCCAAGGTCACTCTGCCTGCCTTCTCCATGTTCTTCTTAAAGTGGCATGGTGAGTTTAATTTCTCATTTCATGCCAACTCAACACTGATTGTGCCTGGGTCACTCAGAAGGTGGGAGGGGGCACACCCCTGCCTCTCCCTTTCGGCAGTGGTCACGCACTGCAGGTTGTGAAAAGCGCAGGTGAGTTCTAGGCACAGCTTTGCCACCAATTAGAGCTGGTTGTGTCATCTCAAACAAGTTGCTTTTCTTCTCCAGACCTTGATCTCCTCATCTATCAAATGATTTCTAAGAAAGTGGCTTTGGAGAGGACTAGCATGGGTTCCGATGCTGGCTTTGTCATTTATTAACTGTGATCTTGGATAAGCTACTTAACCTCTCTAAGCCTCAGTTTTCTCATCTGTAAGATGGGGATAATAATGTGTGCCTCATAGGGTTATTGAGAAGATTTAATAACATCTGTAAAGCCCCTAGCACACAGCCTAGCCCACAATCAGTCCTCAATAAAGAGCTGCTGGCTAAGACATCTTTTGGCTGGAACATTCTGTGGCTCTGGATCCATAGAGGACAGAATTTGGCCAGTGACTGCTTAAGGACATTTCAAAGGCCTCTTGACAATGACACGATCACTGGGCCGCCCATGTCTTCCCACAGCTGCAGCCCATTCTTGTGATAGCTTCCCTTTTCCCCCACAAATGGGAATGGCGGCTGCCCCGGCTATGCCTATCTGAAGTGGATCCAGCTGGTGAACAGCCGGGACAGCTCAAATACTAGTGGAGTGAAGCTCTCAGCCCAGCTCAGCAGGGTACTGTGCCTCAGTGTAAGCTGATCTAATCTGCAAGATGACAGACCTCAAAACAGCCCATACAATGAAACGCCCATGGCTTGCAAAACTTTAATTCATGCAGAACCTTTCCTCACAAACAAAATCTTACACAGAACCCATCTTGGCTTCAGCAGAATCAGGAAAAATAAAAAATTGTCAGGGGAAGGAAACAGAACAAGTGGTATGTGAATTTACTTGATATATTCTGGTTGATGGCATTAATTATGATATTTAAAGTCACCAGGAGGACAACTCTTTAGTAATATCAGTATGTTAAAATATGCTGTATAACATTTTTGCTATATGTACAGTCAGGAACTGAATAACATTTCAGTCAATGAGGAAACACATGTACAACAGTTATCCTGTAAGATTATAATGGGGCATATATAGAGATCTAGTATATGGCACTTAATATTGGCATGGCAGATCAAGTAGGGGAAATGACTGATATTCAGTAACAGTGCTGGGACATTTGATTTTCCATATGAAAATATATAAATGAAAATATATATCCCATCTAGGTTTGTTAAAATATACCCTGTGATGTTCACACAAGGATGAAATTGCCTAATGATGCATTTCTCAAAACATATCCCCATCATTAAGTGACCCATGACTGTATATATACACACACAAATATATGGTGACATTTGCATCAAATGTTTGCAGTATTCCTGAAACACAGAACATTTTGCAAACAATTTAACTACATTCATAACATTAGGTATCCTGTGAATTGCAGCGTTCTATGACAGAGCAACTACAACCAACCCCTGTCCATCTCCTGCAAAGAAGGCTGGAGGCAGGTCAGCGTACACCAGCATCTTCAAGGACTGCTTCTCAATCCTGGACCTACATTGGAATCACCTGGGGAGCTTTTAAAACCTAACAGTGCCTGGACCCCACCTGACATAACTGGTCTTAGGACTAATTAGGATTGTTTTTGAAGCTCCACAGATGATTCAAATCAGGTGTAGCAAAGCACTGTTACTTTAAAGTGTCTCTACCTACATGGTGCCAGCGAAGTGCTCAAATGAAATATCTTAAGGCTCTCACTAGCTTTAAGCTTCTCTCTTTGGTAGAGACCCAATACCTGGTTCAAGAAAGTTTCATTCTCCTCTAGTCTTCCCCAGTGCAAAAGAAAACAGCTGAGACCCATCAGATACTGGCTCTTGTGATGCAATAATGAGTTTAACCAGAATGCATCCTATTTACAGACCTTACAAAGGCACTTGGCCAGCGGATCATGAATGTCCTCCCCACCCAAAGGTAAACAGTGTTAAGTGGCCTGAATGAGCCAGGACAGCAGGGTCAAATCAACTTGCCTAGGCTGGAAGCAGGTTATAAACAACCCGGACAAATAACTAACTACTGGACTGCACTTCAACCACACACATTCAGCTGCACCTGTTTATTAAATAGGTCTTTAATTTCCCTCTGCCCCACAAAGGGCTTCTGACCCCTGAAAATAATGCTTCTCAACATAACAATAAAAATAAATGTTTTCTTCTTGGCAGTTTAATTCCCCTTCCACATACCCGCCCCCCTCCCCATTTCCTTCTAATGGTAATACCCTGCTGTGCAGACCTCTGCTGCCTCCAAAGAGACACAGGCCCCCAACCCTGATCAGAGCATCCTCTGACCCACAGCCCTTCTATTTCCCCTCTCAACCTACAATAGAAGGTTCCTCCCAGGCAAGGATCTTTTTTTTTTTAATTAACTTTTTTAACTTTAGACATTCTGTACTCTTTGGATTACTCTGCAATAAGCAAACATGACTTCTGTAATATAAAAAGAAAGATCAAAATGTTATATATAACTGCATGAAAAGAACTAGAAAGAAAATACTAGGTGACAGGATGACAAGTGATTTTTATTTTTTCTTAATATTTTACTCCCTCCCCCAGTCCTCTGCAATGAGTATGTACCAGTTTAATAACTAGAAAAAAATTTTAGCCCAAAATAAAAATAATGCATATTTGCTATATAAAATTTCTTCTATATTCACTACTGTAGTATCTTTTATATACAGATATACACACATATGTGTGTGTATATATATATTTGGTCTTTGTCCCCAGTTCCTGGCACTGAGCTCCTAAACCCCTTGGAACTTCCTAAGCAATGGGAATACCTTTTGTTATTTATAAGAAGCCCCTTTTGGCCATCCCAGAGTTTATGCTAATGAAATGACTGAAGGTGAGCAGGGAGGCAGTTTCAAAGAAGGAGCTGGTCATGCTTAGAGTTGGAGTTTTCAGCCCCACCCTTAGACCTCCAAGGACAAGAGGGGGACTGCGGATTGATCCAATCAGCATTGGTCAGTGATTTGATAACTCACACCCATGTAATGAAACCCCATATGAAAACCCTAAATAATGCAGTTAGGAGAGCTTCTGGGTGCTGGGAGCAGCATGCACCAGGAGAGGGCATGGGCAGTAAGCACTACTCCCCTCTCAGACCTTGCCCTAGGCACTAAATAGGACTGACCTATGTGACCAGTAGGAAATGCACAAATGGTGGAATGTGACTTCCAGGGCTAAGTCATAAAAAGACAAGCACCATGTTGTGAAGACATCAAAGCAGCCGTATGGGGAGGACCACATGAGGCCTCCTGCCAACAGCCAGCACTAACTTGCTAGCATGTGACTGGAAGTAGATTCCACCTTGGAAGTAGATTCTCCAGCCTCAGTCAACTCAGTCAAGCCTTCAGATAATGTCAACCCCAGGCATCTTTCTGTTGTTGTTGAGACAGGGTCTCACTCTGTCACCCAGGCTGGAGTGCAGTGGTGCAATCAGAGCTCACTGCAGCCTTGACCTCCGAGGCTCAAGTGATCCTTCCACATCAGCCTCCTGAGTATCTGGGACCACCAGCACACACCACCATGCCTGGCTAACTTTTTTATTTCTTATAGAGATGGGATATGGTTGGGGTCTGTGTACTCACCCAAATCTCATGTTCAATTATAATCCCCAGTGTTAGAGATGGGGCCTGTGGGAGGTGACTGGATCACAGGAGTGGATCTTTCATGAATGATTTAGCATCACCCCTTTGGTACTGTTCTCGTGAGAGTTCTCACAGGATCCAATTGTTTAAAAGTGTGTGGCACCTCCCCCTCTCTCTCTCTTGCTCCTGCTTTGGCCATGTAAGGCATGCCTGCTTCCCCTTCATCTTCCACCATGATTGAAAGTTTCCTGAGGTCACCCCAGAGGCCAAGCAGATACCAGCATTATGCTTCCTGAACAGCCTGTGGAACTGTGAGACAATTAAACCTCTTTTCTTTATAAATTCTCCAGTCTCACGTATTTATTTATAGCAATGTGAGAACTGACTAATACATAGGGTCTCACCATGTTTCCCAGGCTGGTCTCAAACTCCTGGGCTCCAGTAATCCTCCTGGCTTTGCATCCCAGAGTGCACGGATTATAGGCACAAATCACCGAACCTGCCCCCTTCCTCCCCACAACATCTTGACTGCAACCTCCTGGGAGACTCCAAGTCAGAAGTACCCAGTTAAGACGTTATTGACTTTCTGAACCACAGAAACTGTGAGATAATAAACATCTATTGTTCCTTTAAGCCTTAAGTTTGGGGCTTTATTTTTTAGGACCTAAGATTGAATGCAAAATTGTGTTACATACACATGAGTGTGTTCTTCTGGGAAAAGAGTCCATAAATTTCAAAAGATTCTCAAAGGAATTCAAGACCCAAAAAGATTAAGAAACATTGCATCAGACAATAACATGTCAATGAGCAAGGTCCTGTCCTTTTAGATTGAGTTTTGAAATCACCCATCCCACAAATACATGATACCACTTAACTAGTTTTTCAAGGTATTTCTTGTTCAAAGATGCTCCCACTTTTTCTTTGTGCTCAAGTCCTAGACAAACCTGGCTAGGAGCAGGAGGTATGATTCAGGAGTTAGTGAGCAGGGAGGGGTCACTGTGCCTGGGAAAGCCAGCCTCTCATGCAATTTTTGGAATATGACTTGGCTCAAAAACCTATTATCTCTAGGCACAGGATCCAACTTATATGTTCAAGATGTGTGACTGAGCATGTGAAAGTGTCAAAGGGACCGACCTCTCCATTTTACATCTACTCTTCCAGTTGTGGCCCCTACAATCATCAAACTCGTTCAGCACCCTGCTCCTCCAAATTCTGCAAGTGACTCAGCCACACTAGTATCTTTCTTTATCTATAAGATGAAAATAATACAATGCACCATGTAGCAATCCCACAGGAGACCCTAGAGATCAAATCATACCATGAAAGCCACCAAATGAATATTTTTTAAAATTTCATCTCATTTCTACCAATGAGAGATATCAATCTAAAAACAGGATCAATCTTTGTAAGTACAAAAGCATTAAAAAGAACATTAAGTTTGGGTTAAAAATGCAAAACTGCATATGAAGTAAAACTACTGATTAAAAAAAAAAAAAATCCTACGCCTACAAAAACAACCAAACAAAACATTGATGACACTGGTCTGAATCACTGAATGGTGAGAATATGAGTGATTTTCTCCTCTCCTATTTTTCTCAATACCTTTTCTCTATTACCTCCTTTTTTAAATAAGCAAGTATATATTGTTTCTAAACTGAAGATAAATGATTATGATGAGTAGCACTTTCTCAGGCACTGTCCTAATTGCTCTGCATACATCATCTCATTTAATCCTCACAACAGCTGAATGGGGTCGATTTCATTACAGCCACATATACCAAACAAGGAAATGGTCTTCAAGGTTAAGTAAACTTCTCATGACACAGAATGTGACTAAGAGTTTTCTTACTCCATGGCTCACAATGAATGTGCTCTGTGAATATCAGTGAGAAGTAATAAAGCACTGACTGGATCTTCTTGCCCACCTGGTCCTAAAAGAAATGATGGGGAATCTGTGCAGTCCCAAGTTAAAAATGGGTACTGAACTGAGCTGCCACAGCATGCTGAATAGGTGGAGTCCAGGTCAACTTAGTGCTTCATGGAACTTAAAGGCTCCAGAGAGAGAGCAATCAGGAAAGCCACTTCCACAGCCACATCGGTGACAACTTCTGGGGATTCTCACCTGTCAGCCTTCAGCCAAGGAAGGACAGGAAGTGGCATGGGCTAAAAGATCCTTTGTTTGACATCTTTCCAGATCAGGTGACAGGAAAACCACAAGACTTGAACCTTTCCAATAAGGACAGCCAGCACTTATTGAGCCTCAGCCAGGTAACTGTTCCAAGTACTCTGTTTGTATAACCAGCTTTAACCTTCACAACAGCCCTCTGAGGTAAATACTCCTAGTGACCTCACTTTGCAGATGCAGAACCTGAGGCAAGGAGTCAGGGAGTAAATGAAGCTGACTAAAGACACCTGCACTGGTGTGTCGCAGTGGCTCATGCCTGTAATCCCAACACTTTGAGAGGCCAAGGCAGATGGATCTCTTAAGGTCAGGAGTTCGAGACCAGCCTGGCCAACATAGTGAATCCCCAGCTCTACTAAAAATACAAAAATTAGCCAGGTGTGATGGCACATGCCTGTAATCCCAGCTACTCAGGAGGCTGAGGCAGGAGAATTGCTTGAACCCGGGAGATGGAGGTTGCAGCAAGCCGAGATCACATCACTGCATTCCAGCCCACTAAGTCAATGTCACTGCCATCAAGGGACAGTCTAACCAAGGTCCAGATGGCAGAAGTGGAGCCATCAAACCAGGACAGCTCGAGGTTCAGTTTCCTAACACCACAGGTGCAAGGACATTATCTGAATCCATACTTTCATCAAAAATGTCCCTTGAGGCCAGGCACAGTGGCTCATGCCTGTAATCCCAGCACTTTGGGAGGGCAAGGCAGGTGGATCACCTGAGGTCAGGAGTTTGAGACCAGCCTGGCCAATATGGTGAACCCCTGTCCCTACTAAAAATACAAAACTAAAAATACAAAATCTAAAAACTAAAAATACAAAAATTTAGCCTGGCAAGGTGGTGCATACCTCTAGTCCCAGCTACTCTGGAGGCTGAGGCAGGAGAATAGCTTGAACCCAGCAGGCGGAGGTTGCAGTAAGCCGAGATCATGCCATTGTACAGTAGCCTGGACAACAGAGCGAGACTCTTATCTCAAAAAAAAAAAAAGTCCCTTGATCCCTTGAGCCCGGGAGGTTGAGGCTAACATGAACAATGATTGTGCCACTGTACTCCAGCCTGGGTGACAGAGTGAGATCTTGTCTCAAAAAAAAAGAAAAAAAAAAGGCTCTTGAAACAGCCATCAACTCCCATGTAATAAATGCACTGCCACAATCCAGCAGCAAACCTAAAGATCAGTGTGAATTCCTAAGTCTTCCCCTTCACTGACTTCCCACAGCATGGACAGCAGCTGTGAGACCCTGGGCTGGTTACTTAACCTCTCTGCACCTCAGTTTCCTCATCTGTAAAGTGGTATAATCTTCACAGTGTTATGGAAGGATTAAGTGAGTTGCTACATTTAAAACTTAATTCCTGGCACATAATAAGTGTTCAATAAATGTTCAGCCACCAGTTGCAGTAGTAGCAATCGTAGTGATATTAACTCTAGCTGTGGAACTAATTTCTCCCACACACCATGGCAGGTTGTATTCTCCAGATACAACAGTAACAGTATCTCCTTCCCACATGCTCTTTTGCAATGTGACCATGCCACACACTCCCATCAAGAGGTGGAGTTTAGAATAATTCCCTTCTTTTTGGATCTGGGCAGGAAGTCACTGTGACTTCCGATCCTACGTCATGAAAAGTGATGCAGCTTCTATTTCACTCAGGGAGCCCTGAACCACCACGTAAGAAAGCCAACGGTCCTGAGGCCATGCTGTGAGGGGGCTCAAGGCACATGGAGAGGCCCTAGGCAGATGCTCCAGTCCAGAGCTGGCTCCAGCCAGCTCCACCTGCAACCATGTGACTGAACAAGCCTCTACTGTGAGCTGCCCCCCAGCCTTGGAACTTATGGCCATGCCTGATGTGCCTCTACCCCCCAAAATTCTCAACCCACAGATTCTGTAAGCATAATAAAATGGTTGTTTTAAGCCACTGAGGTTTGGAACATAGAAAGGTTTGTTACATAGAAAGGTAACTAGAACATATGCTATGGCTTCAATCAACGTTTTTTTCAGTACCTATTATATACGATGGATACTAGGACAGAAACTGTGAGATTTAAGACACAGTTTTATTATTAAGACATAATAAGACATAGTTGACAAGCTGTCCTAAGCTGATGATCCTAAAATAAATACACATAACTAATAATTTTAACGGTATACGATAGCAGTGAGGTGCAAAGTGCAAGGTTAAGCCCTCTCAGAAAGTGAAAATATTCAAAAAGCCTTCACAAAAGTACTGACATCTGAATTGGGTCCCAAAGTGCAAGCGAAATATATGCCACATGAAAACACTGCAGTGCATTCCAGGATTAGCAAAAGAAGTTTGCCGAGGTCGTTTTGTCACATGACTGGAGGGCACATCAGTGCCAGGCGGAAAAGGGCACCGAAAGGCACATTAATAAAGTCAAACACCTCCTCTGGGACAGGGGAAGTTGAGAAAGAGACTAACAGAGGTAAGTAAGAAGGCGGATCAGATTTACACTTTCGAGTCATCACTCTGGTGGCAGGTGGAGGACAGAGCAGAGGGCAGGACTGGAAGCAGACAGACCAAATTCACAGTCAAATGTGATGAGATGAGGGCCTGGCCTGGTTTTAAATCCAAGGACAAAAAAATCATTCATTGACTCTTTCATTCTTTCTCTTATCTGAATCCCCAGTGGTACCTAAAATAGAGCTGGTCTAAAGATGATGATTAATGAATGTTAAATTATTAATACCACTTCTAAGAAGATGTAACTGCCAGCTACAGAACCAGCCAAAAGGACTGCAAACCCAGTAGTTCATTTCATCCCAACCTGACTGTGATCTCTCTGACGTCTGCGCTGCTGTGTCACCAGACTGCCTGATTGTCCTAGGTTGAGACATTTAGCTACTGAGCCCCAGGGATGGATGGCTGCTTCTAAGCTGCTGCCTAATTCCCTCATCACTAAATGTTGAAGCTGCTTCCTTAGAGGACTGCTAAACCATAACTCAAAAATATTTTAAACATGCTACTATTTATTTAGATTACAATATTTACTTAATTTTTTAAAATTACAGTATTTTAAGTCTTTTATCTCTTCTGACTACCACCACTAACCCTGCTTCCCCTCATTTTTCCAGAGACTGGCACTACTATGATTGAAGGATAGCTCTCTCCAGACTTAAAAAGAAATGCTTTTTTATCCAGATATATGTAACTACTGAAAAATACAAAGCATTTTTTACATAAACATTATCATCCCTTACATTGAGTTATATTCCTCAGTTTTCCTCCTCAAAGGTTTTGAGATCAAATATAGTTCCCATTTTTCCTCTTTATATAGCTGCACAGTATTCCATCATAGGATTACACCACATTTTATTTATTCCAATATTAATGAATATTTAGGTTATTTATATATTTTTTTTCTATAACCAACAAGCCCTTTCCTTTTCCCATGCCTTCTACTGCGTATCCTCTCCCCACCTGAATTTGTACAATCCCCAGCTTCTCTTATCCATGACCACTGAAACCCTAGGGAAGACCTTGTCACTTCCGGGATGTCCATGGCTCTTTCACCCCATGCTATGCTTGGAATCAGGAAAGCCCAAAAGACCCCACTTCCTGACCTTCTATTCTGCTCCTCCTCTCCTATCACTCATTTCTTGCCTCCACCCTCCACTCTTCCCAGAAAAGGTAGGGATAGCGCCTGAGTCCTGCCACCCTCTCACCTGCATTCCCCCTCGCTCTCATGGAAGGACAGCACACAAGCATTATCCAAGCAGAAAGGCAGCGAGGGAGCCCTGCAGCCTGCCCTAGGCCAGCTATGCCCACAGCCACAGGAATAGACACTTTACTCAGCCCCACCTAGATTCAAGGCAGCATCTAATCGAAACGCTTATAAGTAAATATAAGTGCTAGTATTTGCCTTCTATTTTCTAGAGGGGAAAAAAATTAAAAGGCAAGATCAGATTACTTGCCTGTAAATGTTCTCCCTATAATTACTCTGACTGCTCTTTCTTTCCATCCGGTTTTGGAGATAACGGAAATAGGCTGAGAGTTGGGCTTTTTTTTTTTTTTTTTTTTTAAAAGTGGGCAGCTTTGTGGCAACACTCCCTCTGAGAAGTCCAGAGGCTTAGTGAACCGCAGCTTAGAGTGAGTTCCAGTAAAATGACCATCATTCGAACCAGCAAGTGCCTCATTCCTTTTCACAGCATAGATTTCACAGCAATTACTGTTGCTATTATTTTACACTTCACTTCTGGACCCAGGATACCCCAGTTTCTTCAGACTCTCAGTCTGGTCCCCAGATTTTCAGTCTGGGGGAAAGGTGTCGACTGAATTTCAAACAGTCCCTCTGCTGGCCACCACCCCCACCCTCTCCCAAAGAGGACTGGAATAACTCTTCCACAGCTCCTGCCACACTCAGCACTGCCTGCACCTCCTCCTGGAGCTGGCAGGGCCCCAGCTGTGCACCCCTCAATGCTCTCACGGCTTCAGGAAGAGGACTGCTAAGCCCAGGGCCTTGCTGACAACATGCCAGGAGCGCATCTGAAGGCAGCGTCAGGATGTCAGCTACCAGGCAGCAGAGGGATACCGGGCGCCAACAGCAAAAGCACTTGGAGGGGCTTTTTCAAGTGGCATCAGAACTAGACCTGGATACAAAGGGGTGGCCCTGGCTTCAGGAAGTCCATGATAAATCAGTCTGGTGTGTCCTTCAACAGTGTCCCCACCTTCTGTCTCCCAACACCAGGCCATGGAGACACAAAACTAGAAAATGGGGCTGCCTAGCTAGGAATGCCCAGGCTGTGAATCAGGGTCTCCAGAAGGAACCTCAGAGCCGTGTCCTACTGCAGAGCAGCAACTCCAGCTCTTCACCCTGGAAAGCAGTCCGGTACAAAACAGAAATGTTCCTCTTCTCCTGACTCCACCCAAGGCACTGCTGTGACCCTCTCAGCAGTGGAAGCACTAGCCAATGTGCCATCCTCTTGGATGTTAGCTGGATAATCGCAAGAAGCAGAACCCCAACAACTAGCTCCAGTGTGTGGGGAGAAGTGGGGAGGATGGAGAAAGGATACAAAACAACACTGTGGGATATCAGGGCAGCCCACGAGTGAGGATCACAGCACAGCTATGCCTTGCAAGGACCAGAACTGGAAAACCTTTGTGACTTAGGCCACCCTCCTCAGGACAGCCCCGCCACTCTTCAAGGACAAAGTTCTTTTACTCGGCCATGGTTTCTGTGCTCCAAATATTCAGCTTACACATGCCTGTTGCTGCTGCACTCACCATTGTGGTTCGCAGTGCAAATTCCCCAGAAGCAATCTGAGTGGCTGGGAGACTTTTTTTTTAATCAGACCCCCAAAGTTGTAGGTTTTGGGGTCATTGACAATATGCATTTCCTCAACACACTCAGATCCAGGTGGACTTGACCAGATGGGCATCTGTATTCCATTACCCAGCATATAACCACTTTGGGCAACAGGGACTGTGAAGGGCCCCCAGACTGTTCTCTATCAAGAGTGTGGGTGGCAGGCACCCTGAAATATGTCTAGCACGCTCATAAAGCATGAACATCTACACACAACTACAAATTCATAGTGAGAGCACTGATACTGCTTCTGGGGGTTTTCCCAAGCACCTGTTACATATGATAACAATGGATGGTCACTCCTTCTCCCTCAGCTTTGACTTTCATTGCTGGTGGCTCAGGCTCCTGTGCTTGGCTCTCATCGGTGGGTAGCCCTGGATTGGACATTTTCCCTATTCAATTCAAGGACCATGCTCTGGAGCATAACTATGACCAGGCAGTAGGCAGTGGGCCCTGGTCATTCTTGCTGGGGAGGCACAGATAAGCCAGCATCACAGATGCAAAAAACAGAACCGTGGAGGTAGAGACTAATTCTTCAGCAGCCCAGAGAAGAGAACTGGGAAACAGGGCCCTCACAGATGCATAAGACCATGCTGGAGAGTTCAGGGGCTTCCAAAGAAGGTATAAGAATGAGCACTATACCATAGGGGGGTGGGTCACAAAAGCAGGAAAAGGTCCCCAAACAAAGAATCCATCAGTCAATTACAGCACTCTCCCTATGTGGTGAAATAGTATGCAACCATTTACAAACTGCAGAGAACAATATTTATCAACACCTAAAAATGCTGAAAGCACACTACTAAGTAAAAGGGGAGAAAAGCTATAAAAGGATTTGAAAGTATTTTTGTAAAGATAAACACCCACACACACCCACACACCTCTATATATGTGTGGAAAAAGGACTGGGCTAGTATATTTAAGAAACGCTAAAGGGAGGTCGGGTAATAAGAGATTGTTTTTTCCTTGCACTTTGTGTTTTCTAAGTATTCTATAGTCTGAATGAATTAGCTTCAGAATTAGGACCAACAGTCATAAGCAATTTCTCAGACCACCTGCCTCATAAAACCCGAAAAAAAGAAGTCAGAGCGGGGTGAATATTTTGGTACAGATGAATTCAGGTCGCGTAAATGGAGAGGAGGGGGGTGGCCAAGGGGCCTGAAGTGGGGGAGGGGGGCTGATGTGAAATAGGGAATGGGTGGAGACAGAAAATGATTGCAAAATTGGCTGGAGCCAACCTGGTTAGGTCAACTTTGCAGGCGTGTGAAGTGTCAAATGGTTAATCAGTTGCCCTCTATTTGAGCTACTTACTGCACAAGGGCCTGGTTGAACAGGTTTGACCTCATTTACTTTTTCTTAAAGCTGTTTAGCTGCTTTCCTAAAAACTCCTATTTTCTGAGTTATTAAACTTTCCATTCCATGTTGATCCCTTCCGAGCCCTCTAACGCATCTCTTCTCTTGCTTCTTCCAATTGGATGCCTTCATGAGGCATTAACAGATACTGTGAGCCCTGATGAAAATCATCCTTTCAGGGTACAAGGAAGGCACCTGAATGACAGATGGTTTGAGGAATCTAGAGAAAGCAGAAGTTTAGGCATTGACATGCAGGCTGTCACTGACTTACACAGAGCCAAGGACATGACATACAGCATGGGGCTGTTTCTAAATCCCCACTGAGGGCAAGGGTCCTGGAAGGAATGGGATTTGGAACAAGATTTGGGCTTTGAACCTTTCACTGCAGGCTCTGACAAAGCAGTGATAGTTCAAAAGCCTCTGCCCCCTGGTGGCAAGCCCTGCCCAGATGCTGTTAAGGGGCTCTCCAGGCACACCCTCCTAATTAGGGGCAACATCTGAGAAGCCTCTTCGGAAGAAGACAAAAGGCACAATGAGATGTAGTCTCCTGAAGTAGAGGCTTTCTCTCTGGTTATCACCTGAAACAGGAAATAAGGACTGAGTACCTGTTCAATTCCAGGCACTAGCCAAATCTGCAGCAAACTAGCATTTCCACAGGTGTCTTCTTACTTTAAGCTCACAGCCACTCTGTGAGGGAAGTGTATGTTCTCCCCATTTTACTGATGAGATGAGCAAACTGAGGCTCAGAGAAATTGTTAGTGGGATACAGGGTTGGCATCCAAACCCACAATCTCTGACTCTAAGCTTCTGTTTCATTCATTTCACAAATATATACGGTGCCTCCCCTTTGCTGGACACTGTACTGGGCTGATGAGCTACAAGACCCAATCTTCACAGTCTAGGAGGCAGAGATAGATAAGTAAACGGAGGGGGCAAAGCGTGGCACTGTGAAAGATGCACTGAGGACACAGAGCAAGGGGTTCCATGGGCATCAGGAAAGGCTTCACACAAGAGAGGTTGCTTGTGCCCAGTTTTAATTGGGATGAGTAGGTATTTCTGCTTGATCGTGGTGGGGTGGGGAGGACATGACACAGGACCTCAGCAGAGAGCAGCTCGAATCTATGCAGAGCTGCATGAGGAGCTGGAGGTCCAGAGTACTGCAGCAGTTTGACATTGATGGGTGGTAGGGTCCATGAAAGTAGAGGAAGACCAAGAGGAAGCGGCAGACAGGGGCCAGGCCAGGGCAGAGATAGGGTGCTCTACTAAAGAGCATGGGCTTTGAACTATCAGCAGTGGAGAGCCACTGGGGGTGTAAATAAGGAAACAGATATTCCAAATCCTGCCTTAGGAATATTGTTCTGCCAGGAGTGATGGGAAAGGGGCCCTGGCAGAAGATTCCTTCATGGTCCTGCAGTGATCCAGGTGAGAGCTGCTGAGGACCCCAAACAAATCAGATCACTGGACCTCCACTGAGAGTGAAAGGGGGTGGTCTGGCCAGAGAGACAGTAAAGAGATGCAGTTAACAGGCAAGAGAGGCCAGGCGTGGTGGCTCAAGCCTGTAATTCCAGCACTTTGGGAGGCCGAGACGGGCGGATCACGAGGTCAGGAGATCGAGACCATCCTGGCTAACACGGTGAAACCCCGTCTCTACTAAAATATACAAAAAACTAGCCGGGCGAGGTGGCGGGCGCCTGTAGTCCCAGCTACTCGGGAGGCTGAGGCAGGAGAATGGTGTAAACCCGGGAGGCGGAGCTTGCAGTGAGCTGAGATCCGGCCACAGCACTCCAGCCTGGGTGACAGAGCGAGACTCCGTCTCAAAAATAAAAATAAAAATAAAAAAACAGGCAAGAGAATGTGGGGATGTCCAGGTAACTGTCCACAATTTCCAGGTCTTAGGCAACAGCTGGGGAGAAGTTGATGAGGTCATCACTGGACAGAGAATCTATTCCCCGGGCCCAACCAACTCTCTAGACCACCCTGCCATGTGCCCCTAAGAAGTGATCTTCCCCAGCCAGCCCACGGGAGGACATAGGGAGCAGAGGTCAACACTTACTCAGCTGATGGATTCAGATGGGAGGTGCCTCCACAGGCCATGATAACCCATGGATTGATTTGAGAAAGATGCCAGAAAACAGTTAATTCAAGGCCACTTTAAAATACCTGGCATTCAATCCTCCTCAGTGTCTCCATCAACTGCAGACCCTATAAATCCCAGATAAGCTCCACTCGCCACAAAGGTCAAGACACAGAAAAGGTCACTGAGAGCAGAGCCTATTCCTGAAAAGCAAAAGACTCCAAACTTCCACAATTCAACCAGTGAAGGGCCGGGGAAGACTGACAAGTTCACTAAGAAATGAGAGGAAGAACAAACAAGATGTTCAATTTAGAAAATGATTCCATTAACGAGGGCTCTAATGATATAGTTGTGGAGGTTATCAGTTTTCCTAGAGCTGCACATTTAAAATACTTACATGGTAACTGAAACCAGAAAATGCTTACCATCCCCCAAAACCTCCCACCCCACCTAGTGCTGATAACAGCAGTTATCTCAGTTGCCTTTTGTGTACAGCTAGATGAGATATGGATCTGTGGGGGGAAGAAGGGGTGGGCGCGCTAGCATTTCTCAGCTAGACTGTCATCAGATGGTGACATTCCCCAGGACTCAAGCAGCATCTGAGAAGCCACCTTCAATATAACTGCGGAACAGCTAACCACACAACACAGCATACTGAATGAGGAGCCTCACAGGCAGAGAAGAAAGCAAACCTGGAAGGCAACAAATGGACACGTGCATGCTGAAGGACTCGTGTTTAATTCTTCCCAGTAATCCTTTTTCAGGCATATATTTTCGTCTCCTCAAACTTAAGAAAGACATTAAAGGAAATCCATGCTCTGGAGGGGAGAAAGAGAGGCTGACCTCATCTGGCAGGATTAAGTCGCCATACCTGTCCGGCCCACAGAGCCTGGCCTGGATCGTGGAGGGAGAACCACAGCCAACTCCAGAAAAACAAGTGGTGCCACAGAGAGAATGGGGTTTTGAAAAAGTTCTAAAGCCCCATGCCTAGGGACAGTGACATCAGTGTGTTTACCAAGCATTTGATCTACTTGCTCAGGCAAAATTCCAGAAGAGACACTGGGACCTGTGTGGAGAGTTTCTTCACTGTAGCTATCCTGCCAGGCTCATTGTAAAGTGATGAATTTTGTGGACACTTACAGAGAAAAAAATAGCTTCAAAAATAGATCAATGCTGCACACTGCAGAGACACAGCCTTTGGGTTCTGTGAGCTGTATTTGGGCATTTCACAGAGTTCAGCTGCCATTTGTCCCTTTGAAGGTCAGCTAAGAAATTGGTCCCAGCCTGAGCATGGGACCACTGTCCCACATTCCAGCCATTTGTGATCTCCTGGGTTCAAACATTCCCACCCATTGCTGGATCAAGCACTTCCCACCTCCTGCTCTGAAATCAGATCTCAGTAGGTCATCATCCATCCCAGAAAGTCCAGCAGAGTTGTTTTGGTTTGGGGGTGTTTCTTCAGTTGGGTGGAAGAAGAGACCTTATATAATCTTTTAATTTTTTCTCTAAGGCCGAATTCCCTATAAGCAAAATTTTATATTTTTTTTAAAAAAGAAAACACCTAAACAATCCTTAAAATCCCCTTTCAGCTCCAAGAGTGTGTAATTCTGTGATACCAGTGTTGAAAGCCCCTGCATTTCCCTAACTATATATTCCCCTATGCCACGGAAAGGTGCATATAAGTGAGAGGAAAAAAAAAATTCACAATCATGGGGACCTCCTCTTTCAGCTTTGGAGCCCCCTTCCCTCTGTCTCTATACGGGGCAGCTTCTTCCTCCTGTCTTCTCCCTTCCTTCTTGTCTACTAAACTCTCCGCTCCTTAGAAACAAAAAGTAAAAATAAAAATAAAAAATTCACAATCATGATCTTAGGGGTGAAAGGACACTGAGAAACCACAGAAAGCAAAAATGAAAAGCCAACATAGAAAAAGTCTGACTTGAATTAGAAGCAGCACTTAAAATTACAGGTTCAGAAAAAGCTGGAACAGAATTCAGGGCTCTGTCCTCTCACGAAGGTGAGTAGATGGGTCTGGAGAGGGCTGTTTGTGCTATGGAAGGGCCTCTATGCCATCGAGGCTAAAACCAAAGCAGGAGCAAATCAGCCCTGCTAGTGTGTACAGTCAGCATCAAAGAGGCAACAATGGTAGAGAATATTTTCTGAAAGATATACATGAAATCAGTAACGGTGATGGTCTCTGGAAGAATTAGGTCAGAAGCAGGCTTAATTTGCACCGTGTACTTCCTTAGGTATCCTTTTTAATTGAACACATGTGAATGCATTACCTATTCAAAAATAAATGAGTAAAAACACATGCCATGACAAAGCAAAATGAGGAGACAATATAAAAAAGAAAAAGATAATTTTAAATTTCTCCTAATAAAACGCTGTTTAAAAAATCTAAGAGGAAAAAAGGGTAGGCTCAGCCCGTGGAGAGAACAACTGAAAAACAAAAGCCACGTGTTCACATGGTCCCGGCCAACCCCACCTCTTTCCCATCCTCACTCGTTCACATCTGCCTTGGAGCACCCACAGCAAGCCTGGCTTCATGCCCAGAACATCGCCTGGCTTTCCTCCTGTCTCCCTGCCCACATCTCCTCAGTCACTCGCTGCCTCCTCTCTTGCCTCTCTCCCAGTTCTCAGTTTGCCCACCAAATCTTAGGTGGTACTCTCCATTCCCCGCTATGAGGGAGTTCATTTGTTCATGCAATTTGCCCACCCGAGACAAAATGTATTTCCCAAAGTTGGCTTGCAATGCCATCTCCCATGCCTGCTCTGCTTACCCAGGACTTTGACACTCCTTCCACTGAGAGGAGAAAACCTGTGTTTCCTCTCCCTGAACCTAGGTGGGCTACAGCTCTAGCAGAAGTGACACTCTATGACCTTAAGGATAGGTCACATAAAGGGAACGCAGCTTCTGCCGGCTCTCCTGGGACACACGTTTGGAGCCCGAGCTGCCGTGTAAGCCGTCTGCCTGCTCTGAGCCTTCCACACTATAAGGAAGCCCAAGCTAGCCCACAGGAGAGACAAGGTGAAGAGAACAAGATGCCAGTCTCCACTGCTCCAGCTCCCTAGTGTCCCAGCCCCAGCCACCAACTGACTGAACCCCCATGAAAGACTGAGCCAGAACCATGAGCCCAGCCCTTCCAGAAGCTGACATATAGACTTCATGAAAGAGAATAAACTAATTTTTGCTTTAAGCCACTATGATTTGGGATGATTTGTTATGCAGCACTGGACAACTGCAACGCCTCCTTCTAAATAGTAGAATCCCAAATGTCTAGGCCCCATCTCTAACTTGCTTCATGTTCCTATTCTCACTGATTTTTTGCCACTGAACTTGACCAAGCCCCTGAGTGACCAATTCCAGATATTTGTTTAAACAAATTCACTGTGTCTGTACACACTGTCTATTCCTCCAAAACAATCCCTGCTATAGTTGGCCTTCCCCAGTTCTCTTCCTGGCATAGAGTAGTCCGTGCCCTTCTCTTATTTCTTAATATTACCCTCACCATGGAGCTGTCCTTAGATTCTGCTCATTCATAATACTTCTTTGCCCACCCTAACCTCTCCCTCCTGCAGCCACAGATCGTCCACTTTTCCATGCCTCTGCACTTGAGGCTGCATCAGTCACCTCCCAGTACATCATCCTTTCCAACGCCCTACAACATGGGGCAGAAAGGACTATTTTTTGCTGCACATCCAGGCTGTTTAAGAAAAGGCTTGGCCGGGCGCGGTGGCTCAAGCCTGTAATCCCAGCACTTTGGGAGGCCGAGACGGGCGGATCACGAGGTCAGGAGATCGAGACCATCCTGGCTAACACAGTGAAACCCCGTCTCTACTAAAAAATACAAAAAAATAGCCGGGCGAGGTGGCAGGCGCCTGTAGTCCCAGCTACTCGGGAGGCTGAGGCAGGAGAATGGCGTAAACCCGGGAGGCGGAGCTTGCAGTGAGCTGAGGTCCGGCCACTGCACTCCAGCCTGGGCGACAGAGCGAGACTATGTCTCAAAAAAAAAAAAAAAAAAAAAAAAAAAAAAAAAGAAAAGGCTTAAGGCAACTTAAGCACAAAGAATATCATCTTCAAACACTGTAATGGCATCTTCTTTTCGGGACACTGAAGTATTCCCATGATTCCAAGAATCAAATGAACAACATCTGGTTATGGGGTCTCTGGTCTCTACCAAGGCAAACTCATAAAGCATTTCAAAGTCCTTCATCTGGAAAGGCCTCTTCTCCACCCCACGCCCAGCCAATGCCCACTCATACTCGAAGGCCCAGCTCATCCATCATCTCTGCTAGGGAACCTTCCTCAGTGCCTTATACAGGCAACCATTCCTGCCTTGTGTTGTGTGGGTGCCTTAGGTCATATCCTTAACTCATCTTTGTGTGTCCCTTTGCATTTCAGACAGTAGGTGCCCAGTAAATGCTTGTGGGATGAATCAATTAGTTATTCTCCTGGAACACCCTTTCCCAGTACACCTCCACTCGCCAGAACAACTGTCTTCCTCACAGGTGCCAGCCATCACCCCAACCACACCCTCTCCAAAGGCCTTTGCCAGTCATCAAACAAAGCCTCTTGTCTCCTGAGAGCTGCTCCACCATCACCTTCCCAAGAAGAATTCCCCATACTGAGTCTACCATTCCTTCCCTGATCAAAGTTGCTTTCACAGGCATCTGTTCAGCTATCCACTCTTCACGGCTTGGTTTCATGCATTCTGAGTTGGCCCTATCTCACCTTTTCGGCCTAAGCACGTCAAGAGGAAGGCTGGTGATAACCTTTCCTGAGCTCAGGACAGTTTTCATGCAAACTGGTTCCTCCAGGTTCTTATGCCTGGAAGAACTGCTGCTCTCCAAAAGCACGAAGTGGACAATGATGTTCTCAGCATCCAGTCTTAAAACTAGAAAAAGTATTGGCACTGCTGGATCCCCAGCTCCTAGAATGGTTTGTGGCACCTAAACAGAGCTCAAAAATATTAGTTGAATGGAGGAAAGAACAAACAGTCATCTGGCCCAGCCCCAGACTTGGAGAAGCTGTGATCTGTCTAGCCCTTCTACACCAGGAGCAAGGCCTGAAAAGCTGCATGACTCACCCAAGGTCACAAGCAAGCCAGTGAAGACGAGCTAGAACCCCATCTTTTGCCTCGAAGCACAGGGCCCTCCTTCTGTCCCACCTGGCTTTCTCACCACCCACCCCACCCCTTCCACACTCCAAAGACAGCATCTCCGCGAGAAGTGTTGGGCAGTGTCCAGGAGTGTTTTTCTTCCTGGCTTTAAAACAAATTGTGACAAATGGCTCCACAGATCTACCGGGCCATGGAGCTGAGCAGATGGGACTGCAATTCACACTATTAACTTAAATTCTACTTGACGTTCTTTCAAATCAGGGCGTTTTATCTCGAAATTATAAAAAATTGTTGGGGCAGTGCGTGTGTAAGGAAGTTTGCCAGCAGATTCATTTACAAATCGACTTGCTCCTAGCCACCCTCACTGATCACAGACTTTTACTCACGCTCCCTTACTCTCTCCCACCAAAAAGTCCCGCTCATGCAGAGAGTGATAGAATCTTGAGGCCCACTGGTCTAACCACCCACCTAAGCTTGACTCCCCTGTGCCTGTGGACATCCTGCACACAGATGCACATTCCCACTAACGGCAGCAAGGGGAAAGCGCTATTCAAAAGTTCTTCTTCACTTTGAACTGAAATTGGGCTCAGGGGTCCTGGATACAGGACAACCCTAATCTCTTATTGATTCGGTGGACAACAGGTGAGCACATACTAGGCCTGGACACTGATGTAGGTAGGCACTAAAGCTTCAGAGAGATACAGAGGAACAATCTTTACCCTGAAGGAGCTCATGTTCTATGGGTTCATTTTCTTTCTCTGTGTCTTACAAACAGGTTCCAGTTTGTTTCTATCCTTCAGAGTATATTGCCTAGAACTGCATGCTATTCTCCACGAGTGGCCTGACCAGCTTGTGGACAAGGATGAAGCAAGCAGACCACCTTCTTTCAGTGCAGACAAGATGGCTGTTTAGAGGCCACATCACACGGTGGACACCTGCCAACTAAAATCCTCCATCCTTCCCACGGCCTCCCCCTCCTACACTTCGCAGCTGGATTCAAAACCTTGCATTCACCCTTGTTCCATCAGCAGGGCCAGACCATCAGTCTATCTCATCCAGACTGTTTTTGATCTTACTTGCCAACCTACACACTTGCTGTTCGTTCTTGCCTTAAAGTCATACAGATGACTTTAGATGATTCAGATGACTGTGACCTCTACTTTCACCAAACTCAACAGTCAGTGCAGAAAGGTCAAGGACAGAACCCTCCAGCATGCTAATGCAGCCAAAGAAGTCTGAAAACAATGCTTGGTCACACTGTTTTCCTGCGTACGGAAGTGGACTGCTCTTGTCCTGCCTATAAGTATACCGGTTCGCTCTCCCTCTTGCTGGCATCCACAGTAACTATACTCAATAAACACACCAATTTTGATGCCAAATCCTATGCCATCCCACACATCTTAAAAATAAAACAAAATGTGTTATTCCAGCTACCTCATTCTTTTTGTGGTTTCCTGCAGGCTAACTAGCTACAAATCTCAAAGCCAAAGATTGTAGCTCCCTCTCTTTTGTTCTTTCATCAAGCCAAGTGTCCTGCTCCTCTCTCTAGAATCTCTCCTGAGTCACTGCCACTTGTCACCTGCCTAATCCAGCCATGCTGCTCTTCAATATTAAAGGTCTTCAGCATATTTTAAAGTTAGTTTCCTACTGCCACTCTTTTCCCTACCCTTGCCAGTCCACTCAGTAAACTACTGCCATACAGGTCTCCCACAAGTTTCTCACCAGATAAACAATGGCCGGTGATTCCACTTTGCCAATCATATTAAGTCCAAACTCCGTGTCCTGGTATCCAAGGCTTCAAAAGTCTGGCCCCACTCCACCTACCCAATCTGATGCCCACCACTCCCTCCAAACATCCCCGGTACGTCTTACTGGATTTTGCCATTTCCCCCAAGTCGACCACAAGTCATTCACACCTAAAGGTTTTGCTTACATTGTTTTCCATCTCTTGTGTTGGTGAGCTAAAAACAAGATGGAAAAGAAAAAAGAAGACAAAGGGAAGAAATGGGGACAACAAAAGGACCAGCTAACTCCTACAGCAGAGTCTTGCCAGGGCCTCTCCTAACTGCTTTATATGTGTTACAATGTTTAACCCTCACAACTACAACAGGAGGTGGGTACCATTCCATCCGCATCTGCAGATGAGTGTGGCACCCCAAGGCTGAGTATCTGCCCAGGGTCACGTGCAAAGTCTGCATGCATGCTGAACCATTCCAGTTGCGCCACTGCCCAGGAAAAAAGTCACAGGTAGGAAGACAAGCATAGAATTAAGAACAAAGCAGTACGAGGTGCTATGGAAGGGTGCTAACTGTACGAGGTGCTACGGAAGGGTGGTCAGCCTGGAAAATCAGGAGAGCATTCCTTGGGAGATTGCCACAATCAGAGTCTGGGAGTATGCAGGAGCCTGGCAGGCAGCACAGGGACAGGTGAGGCATAGGCACTCATTCCCTTCCATGTGAGAAGTCAAGGCACATGCAAAGCCAAGGCCAGAGGGCAAAGGTGAGCTCACTGATAAGGCCAATACAGGGTCTGGCTGGAATGGTACTAAGAAGTGAAGATGGACAGGCAGGACCAGGTCTTAAAGGGTTTGTGTCTTGCTAAAGATGAACCCTTAATTCCATGACACATCTATTCAACCAGCCCTCATTATCTACCTAAAGTCTACTGTGCCTTTGCAAAGCCCAGCTCAAGTCCTTTTTCCTCTCAGGGCTGTCCTCCCTACTCCTGAGCAAACCACAGGTGTGGAGACAGGTCCCAACCACCTGCAGATGACAGAAGGAAGCTGCATCTACGATCAGTCTATACAGAGGCAAGAAGGGATCCTCCTCTGCCTTCTCCTTTCAAGCTGTTCTTACCTTCTCTCAAAAAGAAAGAAAATACAGTGTCATTGCTTCTTCCCTAAGCTTGTTAAGTCAAAGCAAGTCAAAGAATTAGAGCTTCAGTACTTGGCTTTTTCTAGCTATTCATATAAGTGTCTGGAAAATACTTGGAGTTGCTGGCCTCTAGGAATCCATTAAGTTTAAGGAGCTCCATGATCTACCATCATAAGATGCCAAAGAAAATATGCATTTTCTTTGGGAGGCTAAGTTGGGCGAATTACTTGAGGTCAGGAGTTTAAGACCAGCCTGGCCAACATGGTGAAACCCCGTCTCTACTGAAAACAAAAAATCAGCTGGACATGGTGGCAGGCACCTGTAATCCCAGCTACTCAGGAGGCTGAGGCAGGAGAATCACTTAAACCCTTACACAGGAACAGAGGTTGCAATGAGTCGAGATGGCATCACTGAACTTCACCCTGAGTAACAGCGTGACTCCATCTCAAAAAAAAGAAAAAGAGGAAGAAAAAAGAAAATATGCATTTTCTCAGGATTAAATAACAAAAAATGCCAAGTTTCTTAGCTCCAGTCAAGAAAATGACATCATGTGACAACAGCAGCCATTGCAAGTTTATCAGAAGATGGACAATTACAAATTTTTCATTTCTGATTAAGGAACCACTCACACAGACACATGTATAACATATGCCTGTGCACATCCAGGATTTGTCAAATCTTAACATTTTGCCACACCTGGTTTAGTTTTTCTATTTTCCTTTCACGAAAGAAAGCATTACAGGCTGTGCTTCAATCCCTATTTCACCTCTCAAGCCCCACTATTCCACCCATCCCAGAAATGACAACATCCTGAATTTGCTATTTATTACTCTTGCACATTTTTATGCTTTGACTACCTATGCATGTAGCCATAAACAATATAGGGAGTTTTTGCATGCTTTAAAACTGTTTAAAATGGCATCACACTGTACACACCCTTTTGCATCTGTTTTTATTGACAAAACATTTTTGAGGGTAATCCTTGTTGATATGTGTCACTCTAGGGCATTCATTTCAACTGCCTTATACCATGGTCCACTGTCTGAATAATCATTATCTATAGCACAAGTTATTCATTTTCCTACTGATAAACTTAAGTGGTTTTCAACTTTTCATTGCAATAAATATTCTTGTAAATATTCATCCAAGGGTATCTTCAACCACACTAGGCATTGCCCAAATTGTTCTGCAACATCAGTGCACCAATTTACATTGCCAAGATCAGGGTTTAAGTGTTCCTATTCTTTGATGTCTTTGTCAACCTTGGTACTATTTGACTATTACACTTTTTACCAATCAGATATGAGGATGAAATGGTGCCTTCTTGGTATTCCGAAAATTAATTTTAAATGGGAAAATAAATTACTAATAAGTGCAGCTTAATCAACAAGAATTTTCATTAACACATGAGAATACACCAGGTGTTCCCTGGATTTTCTTGAAAATTCTACAGGGAGGGTAGGGGAGTGACGGTACAGAGAAGATTGGACATGAGCTGATAATTGTTGGAACTAGGTGGTGAGTGTATGGGGGTTAATTATCCTGCCCTCTCCACTTTGGGAGATATTTGAAATTTTTCACAATATAAAATTAAAAGAAGAACGGGACATGGTGGCTCATGCCTGTAATTCCAGCACTTTGAAAGGCCGAGGCAGAGGACCACTTGAGGTCAAGAATTCAAGACCAGCTTGTCAACATGGGGAAACCCCATCTCTATTAAAAATACAA
>NW_012113586.1:3838142-3852980 GCF_000951035.1 Colobus angolensis palliatus | reverse complement strand
AAAAAAATAAAAGAAGGAAATGTCATAAAGCATCTGTAGCAAAGAACATCCAAAGAAGAGCACTGATCACTGCAGCAGACAGCCGTTCAGAACGGGCAGAGAACAGAGCTGGCAAGAAGACAGGACAAAAGGAAGACCAGGAAGGGAAGCCAGGAAAAGAGATTTTGCATTGTGTTATTACTTCAGTCAGAAGACTTAGGAACATTATTTACTTATCAAATTTGTGTGTCTGATGATCCTTTACAACCCTGCAGCACCTAATAAAGTGTTATCAGATTTCTTTCTTTTTTTTTTTTGTTTGAGACAGCATCTGACTCTGTAACCCAGGCTGCAGTGCAGGGGTATAACAGTAGCCCACTGCAGCTTCAAACTCTTGAGCGTTTTTTTTGGAGAGACAGGGTCTCGAACTCCTGGGCTCAAGTGATCCTCCCACCTCAGCCTCTCAAAGTGCTAGGATTACAAGCATCAGCCACTGTGCCCCAGCCCAATATCAGATTTCAAAAGTATTACTGATATTATAATCACCATTAAAAAATCACTGAAGTTTTTGTCACTCAAAGTTTTACTTTGAAATACAGAACATTTCATTTTTTTTCAAACACCTCACATCTGGTTTTTTATTTTTAAAATGTGCAGAATTACCTCTTATTAGGAAAAAAACACAAAATATTTTGGTAAAAAAATTATCCTTAAGTGGGTATTTTTTCCCTAAAGTCTGAGATGACTTAGTAAGGATAAGAGGTCAAACCATATGCTTTGTAGTGAAACTGCAACTACGATGAATAACATTAGAATTCTGGATACCTCCCAGCAGCTGGAACAGGGAGGGCCTAAGGCGGGAGTCCCCATGCTTCGGGGAAGGGGCTCAGGCACTGGGAGTCGATCAGAGCTCCCAGAATGTAAAAGATACACATGAAAGAAACAAACAGTGGGACTTGGGCCAGAGCAAAATTTGGCCTGGAAAGGAGCTAAAAACTGTCATACTGGTGGGAAGAAGCAGATTGGTTCAACAGGATAACTGAATGTGAAAAAGAAAAGCCTCACAAGAATTAAAATTGATGGTTGGAACTGGGCACTCCGAGGCTGGTGGACCGGTGTCCTGCACCGAAGGGCTTGGCTGGCAGTGGGTGCAGCGCTGCCCTGGGATACAAGCTCCTCCGATGCGCTGTGGTATCATCAATCACCGCTGCTGCTCGCTGGGCCTTGGGAGCACACAGTAGTAGCAGATGTCAGCAGGGGCCAGTGAGCCCACTGCTTAGCTGAGTCATGGTCAGGTTCCTCTGCGCATTGTTGCCTGAAAATATTTCACCACCTGGAGCCTCCCTGTCCCACCCATCTTCACTCGCAATACTCCCCTCACCTCTGCCCCTAAAGCAATTATTCATTAACCACAGGGATCCACCATCCAGGAACAAAAGAGGCTGCAAAGCTCTATCTGTGCCTGCACTTCTTGGTCCGAAAGGCGCAGGGGTATGGGGGAGAGGCACCAGGGTCACGGTGCAGGCTGGGCTGTTGAGTCTCGTTTCCCAAACACAATGTGACAGGTATCAACAGCTCTGGAGTCGATCATTTCACAGAAAAGGAAACTGCAGTCAACCTGTCCAAGGACACGCAGCTAGTCCTGGACAAAGTAGCTTGAAGAACCCAGGTCTCCGATTCCCAAATCAGTGCTCTTACTCCTCCCACGCCACCTGTCTTCTAAAGATCCACCCAATGGAACTGCCCCAGGGCTGGCAACCCAGCTACTTCTCCATTCACACAGCCGCAGGTCAGTAATTCAGGGCGGACACTTCTCAAATGACCTTCAGAGGCCCTGACTCACTCCTCTGACAGTCCTTTGTGTCTGGACTCCCAGCTGCTCCTCAGCAGCTCTGTCCTCTTTTGTACATTTATTACTGTCAGCCTGAGGCTAGCAGGAGGTCTCAATGCCTGGTGCTCTGAGGCCAGCCTGTCCCAGGCCCTCCCAGCCTCGTGAGGTCCTCCTGGGGATGCAGGCACAGCGACTGACAAGGATAAGGAGCAGAAGGGCAGGTGGCTTCTTGGGTGTGAGCTTGGCCTCCTGCCACACCCATGCTCAGAAAGGTGTCTACGGGCACATCTTGTGTTGTCACAGGTGTGTAAAGGGCTTTGACGTGCGGCAGATCCTCCAATCCCTGTGAAACAGGGATCATTGTTTCTATTCTACAGTGAGGATGCTGAAGTCCAGAAAGGTCAGGTGACTGATGAAAGGTCATAAGGTTAGCAGGAAACAGGGAAAGGACAAGAAAGCAGAGCTTCTAGTTGCAAGGTCAGGACTCTTTTCAGCCCAGCAGGTGAGTCTGCCAGCCAGACTATGCCCAGGTCTCTGCCCTCCCCAAACACATGCACCAATTTGGAGGGGCTGCTCCCAGCACACATGCTGCAGGAAAAACTTCAGCGCTCAGCCCTCTCACTCTGTGACAACAATCCCTTAGAAAGGGGTCCTACGTTGTCCATCTGGGCCCCTACACCAAAGAACACCTAATTATCCGTGGTCCCCACTCAGGAAATGTGCCCACAAATAAAGACAAAAGTAAACCCAACCACACATTCCTCAAAATCCTTCTCTCCATTTCACAGAAACACCACAGCAGAGCAGAACTATAACCTGATAGCACCCCTGTCTAGTTCTGGCTCTTTCAAAACATCAGGGACCTGATAGGAAAGCAATGCAGAAAACTGCAGTCATTTGGCCGCTTGTTAAGGAGAGCCCTGAGCAGTGAGTTCCAGACCGGAGATGCGCCATATAACAGCAGCCGCTCCACACAGCCCTGCGCAGCAGCCATCAGCCTCTGACAGCCGCAATGATGCTGAGGCAGTGTCCCCACTGCCCCAGTGGCTTCTCCATGCAGGTTCATTTGGGACAGGACAACTCTAACTCCATCTCTGGCCAGGAGCCAGCATAGTAGGTGCCGTGAAAGCCAGGAAGTGAACTGCGCAGAATGGATTGTTCCAGTGTCCACAGGCTGCAAGTGGGTCCCACGTCACCAACAGGTGAATCTTAATTATGAACCAAGGTGACGGCAGAAAGGATGGACAGCAAAGGAGGGTGTGTGTGGCAATCAGCCATCAGAGGAGGCGGCCCTGTGTGATGAAAGGACCTCCTCAGGAAACCTCTCCACCAGCAACTGGCTCCAAATGGTCAGACTTCCCAAGAAATTCCTGTGAAAAGGACAGGCTCAAGGCATGTGAATGTGATAGTCTAGCAATTCGCATCTAGGTATAGAGAAAAGAAGCTAGATTAGGCATCAAAAGTACCTAGTCCCCTTCATACAGGGCTGGTGGGGAGGCGGAATGGTGCAGCCACTTTGGAAAACAGTCTGGTAGTTTCTTTCAAAGTTACCAAATGACCCAGCAATCCCACTCCTAGGTATTTTTACCCAAGAGAAATACACCTGTGTCCACACACAGACTTGTACACATCCTGATAGCTGTATTCATAGTAGCCCCAAACTGGAAACAACCCAAATGCCTATCAGTTGGTGAAGAGACGAACAAAATGTGGTATATCCATAAAACAGAACACTACTCAGCAATAAAAAGGCATGAACTAGATACTCACAAGAACATGGAGGGATCTCAAAAGCACTGTGCTGAGCGACAGAAGCCAGATTCAAAGGGCTACACGTTGTAGGATGCCATGTGCATCACACTCTGGACAGTGTAAAACTGTAGTGGCAGAATTCAGGTCCCCTGAGGCTGGGGCCTGGAGGCGGGGGAGGGGCTGGTAGCAAGGAGGCATGAGGGAACTTTTTGGGGACAGAGGCGTGGTCCATATTTGATTGCGGTGGTGGTTATGTGGCTGCTCATGTTTGTCAGCAAAGAACGACATATTTTAAATTGGTGAATTCCGTTATATGCAAGCAAATTGTACCACAATGAAGCAGATCTTTAAAACACTAGGTTCCTTTTCCTTATCTAGAGCTCAAAGTAGTGGCCCATGCTGGCTATGACTTGGAGAAATCACATAAGCTTGCTGGGTCTCAACTGCTTCATTTGTACAGGTGGCTGCATAACACTCCCCGGGCAGGGGAACTGTAGGGATGAAATCAGAAAATATGAGTGAACACACACAGCCAGCAACATGTGGGGCTTCCCCAACTATCCACTTGTTTTCTTTCCTTAGTGTGAGTAAGTGGCTCTAATGATCCACAAACCTTCCAACCAGCCAAGTCAAGGACCAGCAGGAGGACTCAGGAAAGTACTGAAATGCTGGAGAGAACCAGGACAGTGGCTGACCACAGTCAGACAGGGAGGGCAGCCTGGTGGGGCCCTGGAAGCCATGGACGCCACTGCACTGGGAGCGGGGATGGGAGGTAGCAGGAGTTGGCAGGTGGGGCACAAAGTGGGAGCCAGGGCCAAATTGCTGCTGACTTGACCATTTTGCAAAAGGCCAGCCTGACTGTGGCCTCAGGCCTCTCATTTCCTCTACCTTAACGAGGGGTCATGGAAGTGCCTTCCCACAACTGCAGCAACTCCCTCCACATTTGGACTCAAATACAGAGTGGGGCCAGAGACAGAAAAAGTCTCCTTCATGACACACTGTGATTTGTTTCTGCACTGTGTGAACCCTTGGCTCTGTGACACGGAACACAAGTTTCAGCAGTCCCTGTCACTTCCCACAGGCTAAACAGAGCATTCTTTTGTCCGGCTTCTGGTGAAATGCCATTATCGTTATTTTTAGGAGGAAGATGGAGAATTGGGGTGGGTCCACAAAAAGAGGAAGAATTCAGAAGACTTCCAGGAAACTTAAAAGGCTTGGAAACTAATTGTGCCCGTTCTTTTTGATGTCTAATTCTACTCCAAAAGTTCCTCTCAGCACAATATATTAATACTCATCAGCCAAGAGAAGGTTAGGTTTTGGCTCACAAATAGTCAAGGAGAGAATCTCCTTAATTCATTGAGAAGGCAGAAGATGGCGTTCAAGAGTATTCACAGGTAACTAAGATTGCCAGAGGGAGAATCGAGTGAGCTGTCAGCGGTGAAATACAGAGGAAGGTAGAGAGAGCTACACTGAGACAACAAAGGCAGCTAAGGGAACAAAGCCTGGGTCCCTCAGGTCTGTGGCCACCGGCTCCAGCCAGGACAGCCTGGTAGCTGAAAAGCACGTCCTTGCCTGTTAGATGCCTGTGTTTCAAGTGATGCTAACTTGCTAATGCAGATGTCTCCGCAAACCCTGCCCCTGGCTCACCACCCGGTGAGCAATCACTCACTTTCCCCAGGACACCTCCAGGGAGGTACTCTTCCAGCACCTCACACTTAAGCGGCTAATGCAGGTTCTTCCCTCAGACGCAGCACGGTTCCTGGGATGACGTCAGCGCTGCTCTCTGAAAGCACCAGGCAAGGAGGCGAAACAAAGAAAATCCTAAAGAGCAGGCGAGAGCACGGTGGAACTGGCAGAGAGAGGCACTGGCACGGATGGAGAGGGCAGCAATAAAAATGTTTAAATGCTGGGGGACACTTAGAGGCAAAGGAACCGCAGGTGACAAAAAAGATGAGGCTGAAGTTCAGGAGAGACCCAGGCAGCGATGCCCAAACAACAGGCTGAGGAATCACCTCACAGCTGCCGATACCCTTGACAGCGATGTCTGAGGCTGGCGTGAGTGCTCCGGGCTCAGAGATTCCTAGAACCCAGCTACAATGGCCTTATCAGACTGAAACAGGAACACCAAGATATTCCAAGGGAGGTGACAATAGGGTCCAAAGGTCGCGCCTTTATGGCTCACAACTGTGTGCTGAGTGTGGCCCGAATCCCAGCTCCAAGTGGTCACCCCATGTCTACAGCCAATCAGCTGACTGGGGTGGCAACCCCTGGCTCTGCTCAACAATGACAACCACTATTTACTGAGCACTTACTATATGCCAGACCGATGCTAAGTGCTTTCCTCAGATGGTTCCATTTAACTCTTAGAATCACCCTAATGAGTATTTCCTATTATTTTACAGATGAGGAAATGAGAGCTTAGAAAAGTAACTTGCAAAATCATACTGCTGGCTGCATAACAGATGTTGATTGGATGTTGTCTGGGTGGACAGAGGCAAGGATGACTGGAACGAGACAAACAAACAAAAGGCCGGCTGATAGACCACTCGGGTAGCACTTTTCCTGGGATTAAGCTTAGACCTTGTAGGCCTATCAGCCAGAAGTAGTGTGTAAAATAAGAGCGGCTGACTGGGCACCATGGCTCACGCCTATAATCCCAGCACTTTGGGAGGCTGAGGCGGGCAGATCACCTGAGGTCAGCAGTTCAAGACCAGCCTGGCCAACATGGTGAAACTCCACCTCTACTAAAAATACAAAAATTAGCAGGGCATGGTGGCACATGCCTGTAATCCCGGTTACTCAGGAGGCTGAGGCAAGAGAATCACTTGAACCCAGGAGGCAGAGGTTGTGATGAGCTGAGATCCGGTCACTGCACTCCAGCCTGGGCAACACAGCAAGACTCCCAATCAAAAAAAAAAAAAAAAAAGAGTAGCTGCCCAAGAATGCAACAGCAGCAGCAAACACTGATGACACCCCAGTTTTGCAGAAGGGTAAGGAAAAATAAGAATGTCAACTCTCCATTCAACAGAGAAACAGTGCCACTGCTGTCTTTAGATTTTCAAATTCATCAAGAAAAGTTCCAGAGAGGCCAGTGCCAGCAATGCCGGCTGTCTCCCAGGTCTGAAGGGTTTCCCTCTGGGTATTAGGACTTGAGGTGTTGAGCTAGAGGAGAAACAGGACACACAGGAGATCACACACAGAGCAGAAGGTGCCTCTCAAATGCCTTTCCCACGTGTCTAACTCTGCTTTGTTTAAAGCACCATCAGACCCGCCATCTGCACTTTTACTTGCTGCCTGACGAAAACCAGATGCCAAAGGCCTCCCAGCACTCATGGGGCCCTTTGCCCTTAGGAAAATACCATGATTCAGCCAGGCGAGTTTGATACAACACTGTAACAAAGCGTGTGCAAAGTACCTACCTAGCTCCAGACTGCTGAGCCTTGCAGAAAAGGCACATTTTGACTCTTCTGAGAGTGGGAAACATTTGAAAGATGGGATTTGCACCTTATTCCTATACAGGTCTGGAGATCTGGAACTTCTTCCTGAAGCTCCATGTTTAGCCAGATAATTGAGACACTCCACCTGGTCACCACTGGACGCCAGCCACCCAAACATTCCCCTCCACAAGGCACCTGGCATTCTAGTGCCTGTGGAGAGAGCAGCCATCTCGCTAGCACAGCTCATGAACAAGGATCCCCTTCCCTGGACAGCAAAGACGTAAACCTGCCCCTAGAAACACTGAGAGTCCTAGAGGTAGAATGAGTCAGCCAGCAAGCTCCAGCCCATTCACTGCAGACCCCTAAGCAAATCAAGTCAGGAGAAGGTGGACAACTGTACCCTAAAGACCACATACCACCCAGACCCAACACAAATAGCTGTCAGCACTGCCATCTGTTACAAAGCTTCAGATCTTGCTTCTACCAGGACTTCCCAGCTGAGCAGGAACCATCAAAGTCTGGTCCTGGAAGGACAGCCCTCCCCGTCTTGGCAGCCACACCATCTGGCCCTGGCCCAAGGCTGCTGTGGCATGGGAGGAATCAATGGAGGAATACATGGCTCTTCCCTGGATCCTTCCTCTCCCACTTCATTGGCTAACACTAGTCACATAGCCCCAACTGAACTGTGAGGGAGGCTGGAAAATTTGGAGTATGTGCATGTCTCGTGAGTTGCCTCCACCACATCCTCTTAAGCCTTGGCCTCTCATTCCCAAAGTCTAGCCCTATTTTCAAATGAATTCAACGCCTTGTTACTTAGATCTTTCCTCATTACCTCAAAGCCACAGTGGCAAAAAAGCAAACAGCATCTTCCTAAAATATTCCTCTTCCATCTTCCTCTCCTAGATATCCCTCTTATCCTTCTTCACCAATTAATTTATTCACTCAAAATCTTCCTTTGACAGCTTCACTCCCTCTCCGCACTGCTATCAACTCAAATGTGAATTATTCCAGTAGCCTGAACTCGTCACTGGCCTTTTACTTTCTTTCCCTTCCAATGAACCTGGTACCCAGCTACTTAATCCTTATCCTTCTTCCCAAGGCCCAATTTCATTCCTTTCTCCCGTTCATGAGCCTGCAATACTTTTCCTGCTGCATAAGTCACGGGTCACCATATAAACTCGCAATTTGAGGTGCTCTAGAATCTGTCCGTGGAATTAGTCAGGACATAATCTCCCTGTTTTTTGGCAGTGCCACATCCATTCCTGTCTTCACAGGTTTGCTCATGCTGCCATTCCTTTCACCAGAACGCCCTTCTGCTCCTCCCACACAAATCCTAATCCTACCTCAGGATCCACTTAAAATACAATCTCCTCACTCAACTCTTTCCTACCAACATGCTTTCCTCTCTCCTTTCTGCGTTACCACAAGGCTAAGCTCTGTCGCTGAGTAATGTGCTTTTTGATGATAATCTGAATGGTACAAGAAGAAATCCTATTTCATGCTCCTTTGAGGGAGTGTCTAATATAGGTTGCCTTCAACTATAAGTAGTAGAAAATTCCAACTCAACTGGCTTAAACAGTGAGGACAAAATGTATGGAAGTTGGACTGTTCAGTCTTCAGGGGCTGGGCCCCTCAGGGATCCTGGTTTTTCCCATCTCTTCCCCTCTGCTGGCCTCAACAAACCTGCTTTCCTCATTGCAACAAGACAGTTGCTTCACGTCCAAGAATCTAGTGAAAGAAGCTGTCCCCTCTATATTTCCTTTTACAATGAAAAACATCTTTCCCAGAATCTCCCAGCAGACTTCTCATACCTCAGTGGCCAAAACCATGTCACATGCCCATGTCTAAACTACGGGCCTCCAGGAGGAGTTCTGCTCAATCAGCATGTACCCTAGAGCTGGAGGCAGGGTCACCTTTCCTTGAGTGGCATGTGGGAGAGGTGTGGCATCCAACCCAACTGGGTCCTGCCAGCAGGAAGAGAAAAGAAGAGCCGCTGTAGGTAACCAATCACGTCTACCACAGGCAAGGACTAATACCACATATCTGTGTTTCCCCTCACTTGCCACCCCCATCCTGTGCTGGCAGATAAGGATGCTCAACAAATAGCTGTGGAACTACAAATTATCCTGTGGGTGTGAGAAAAGAGTGTGCATTATAATAGGGTGGTACAATTGGACATGTGTGCACAGAAAATGGAAAAAGAGCCATGAAATCCAAACAGATGCAAAAACGTTCTTAACAGAGAAGGTTTGGGAAGCTCTGATCTAAGCCCTAGCCTGGGCCCAACTCCCAGTTCCACAGATAGGGAGCAGGCCCCAGGCCAGAGTGCTGGGCTTCTCCCAGCAGGATCCAGCTGGGGCCTTCTCCTCAGTTCAACCCTTGCCTCTGAGGACCAGTGGTCTACAGTCCATCCCACAACCCTTCAGACAGAAGTTCCAGGCACAAAAAGGAAGCTCACAATAAGGAATGCCCATGCCTAGCCATAACTGAACACATCACGGGCTCACACAAATCTGTGGAATGAGTGCATGATCTCATGAGCTCTGGTCTGGAAAAGCAAGTCTCCCTACACTCGGGCTTAAAGGGAAGGCTTCTTCGGCTATGCCAATATCTCTCCTCTCTCTCTCTTCTTCAGACCAAACAGCTCCTATCCCTGCCTTCCATCTCAGCTTTCCAGGACACTCGTCCCAGGTTCTTTGGGCTACTGACAAGCACTCCAGACCCAAATACACATACTCCCACCTGAGGTTGGGAAATGTACCAAGAACTGCATAAAAAATATACCGGACAAAAGGCACTCCAGTCTCACAGATATCCAGTCCCACAGTCTATATCACAGATCACCAGTTTTAGCTGTTTGAAGTTTTAGAATTCCTTTTCAAATACCATAGCCAGCATTTACTCAGCTGGAGAAAACTGTGTTAAATGCAGCCTACCGTAGGATCACTGATTACAACAAGCATTCAACATTCAATACATATTGACTGAGCAACTATTAGGTTGAACTACGTGACATTATTGACATTCTACTGTTTCTGACCTATCAAAATGGCAATAAAGCTCAACTTAATATTTACTCTCTGCCAGACAGTAGGCTAAGGAAGGATTTGGGACACCATGACAAACAACAAAGCAGTAACCCCTGTCCTAATGGAACTTAAAATCTAGTTCACTAAACCATTACTCACAAAAGTACAATCTAACTTCAGGATTGTAATTAATTATAAATGCATTTATTTGTTTACTGCCTGACTTCTTTGCTAGCCTATAAACTACACAAAGATGAGGGTTGTCTCCTCCATTTCACACACTGGCCAAGCATATAGCAGAATACATCATCTATTTGTTAAATGTATTGATTAGTGTTACAACAGACAACTGCATGTGCTATGGAAGCATTTGGCAGAGAGATCTAATCTGATCTCGGAAGGCAAGGATCCTGGACGTCACTAACTTGGAATTTCTGATACTGATGATAAGGTTGAGTTAGGTCTTCACAAAACAGGTCTCTATACAGCATATAAACAACTACCAGCATGCCCAGGGGTTTCATAGGGACTATCTAAAATACTTAAGAGAACAAATGGTTTTCAAGCTCAGTCTAGTATTTCAGAAATTCCATTTACATGAACAATTGGTACGCTAATTGCAAATCATTCTTATTTCTCTCCTAAAGCAGGATCCCTAAGGATCTTTATTAGGCATTCTGTTAGCCTAGTTTGAGTTACAGTATTTACTTAAAAGTAATAACAGTGAAGTTCTTGAAAAATATTTGGTAATTCAGACATTTTACTAATTCAAACTAATCTTCCTCATTAGTCTACATTGTTAGAGATTTAACCATCATATTAAGAGAAAGTATCAAAGGTTTCACTTAGAGTAATAGTCACCAAATTCTTTTGCAAGACACCTTGGTAGCAGGAACCTGAGCTAACATCAGGAGGGAGGTAGAAACAGAAAATAAAGGAATGACAATTTGAAGAGCAACTGCAATCCAATTTAGTCCAACAGATGACACATATATGAAGTCACATTTATATTATAAGCAGAGCACAACAAAATTTTTGATCCTTATCTTTTGATTAACCTGGTATCATTCAGGGAAAAATGTCAGTGAACACCACTGACCAGCAGTCCTCTCTTATCTATTTTGCAGTATCTCCCTGAGAACCAGCCCTGGACACAAACTGCATAAACATCAATGAGCCTAGACAGTGTCTTCATGTGTGTTTGGCCTGCCATTGTTCTCTGCACCAGTATGGAGATTTAGTAACACACTGGTCACATTCATGGGGCATCTTGAACTCTCTTGACATGGTAAATGAACAGCAGGCCCTGTCCCCATGCCAAAAGCAAACAAAAACCTGTCACCAGCAAGGAAGACACCCGGTCTCTCCAAAGGATGCCAAAGTTCCCATCCAGCCTTCTTTGCAGAGCCTCACAAATCTCTCGGATGCAGGCAGGATGATCACGGGCTAGGGAAGATTATGCTCTGAATGTCTTAAGAGATTAGTTTCTTAAAATCCTCCACATGACTTCAGTCATCCCCGTTACAGATCACAGAGTAAAAAGCCTACTTGATTAAAGCTGAATGCCTATACATTTGCAAAAGGGAAAATATGCAGAAGAAAACAAGAGTCAGATTACTGATGGGCATAGCACCAGCTCTAGGACATCAGGGGTGTTGAATAAATGATGACAAGGAGGCACATATAGTTCTGATATATTCACCATAAATACCACAGTCCTCGAGGCTCTCTCAGTTACTTACTTTCCCCCAAATCAGAGAGTGAATCTGGCCTTATCTTCAAATGAGGCCCAGCTCTCCCCAAATTCCAAATATGGGAAATTACAGCTCCTCTGTGGTAGGGGGAAGAGTGGGAAGGCAAATGTTTGTATTGCATAGTGTTTTAATTACAACAAAGATGACGTGCCCCAGAGTCTCTTTATCGGCTCCTGTTGGGGGCGTTTTCCAGTACTCCTTCCACCCTCTGTCACCATGGTCTTTTTTTCCCTCCAGGACAATTCACCTTTAAAATAAGAGGATTGGGCATGAAATCTACAAAGATTCTTCCAAAATGAACTCAGGCCTAGAGGCATATTGGTTCTCTATCTTGTTGCTCCCTTCTGGAAGCACACAGTTCAGAGGGACGCCTAGCCAGAGAGGTGCCAAAACACAGAGCTGGAGCCAATCACCTGCTCCGACATTTCGCGCTGGGCAGGGTGCTCAGAATGTGCTCTTGCTTCTTTGTAATGAAATATCAGAAGACAAATTACAACGTTGTTCAGCAAGCTATTTTTTGTACTGAAACATCAGAAGGCATTATGAAACCGTTCAGCAAATCATCTCTAAACAATGTCATAAAGGGTTACCTAGCTTGGGGTAAGCCCAGAATGAATCTATCTGCACCATCATTCCTCACCCTAGCAAACGTGTCCATCTGTGAAGCAGAATTCCCAACACACCACCATCTCCAAACCAACACCAAACCACTGCCAAACAAACCTGAAGAGGAAAACCAGAAAGGTCTCCGACAAGTGCTGCTTGTAGGGAGAAGAATGGCCCTGTACAGAGGCTCCCGAGACGCCTGCATTGGAGCCCTGGTGATTTCCACCAGGCAGAATTTACAACTGTCTGGGACCTGCAGTCTCAGAGGGCTCACAGAGAAGGGAAAAGCTCTTGGCTACCCGGGAGGTCACCAGTGACTCTGAGAAAAGTACAGATCAATGCCTGTTTAGGGTTAACCCCAGGTTGGGAGAGGGCATCTGGCAAGGAACAGACTTGGAAGAGCCTGCACCTCGTTGAACTGCTACAGCAGCGTCTGGGAATTTGTAAGAGCCACAGTGATGAGGCCCTGGGCTATGTCCCCATATCCTCCCTTGCCAGGGTGCCCTCAGGGAGGCCACACTGCAGGAGGCAGAGTATGAGGTGGGGAAGATGGATCGGCCTTATCCTCACCACGCCCCATACGAGGCTCCTCTGAAGAAAGCATGGTATAGATGGTGTCTCCTCTCTGGTGGGAAGTATGTGATTTCTCTATTTCTATTTCTCTTTTGTTCAGGCTTCCTAGAAATTCAGAGCTAGGTGTGAAATTCCCAATTCCCACAGACAGGCAACATCCCCAGCAGTAATAAAGACATTCCACATACCCAGGACTTGGGATATTTGTGTATTTTCAAGAAAAAAGTTTGCCCTTTGGCCTCCTCAAAGCCCCACCACCACCTTTTCCTCGCTCTCCCCTCACCACTGCTATTCATGATCTTACTCCTACAGATACCCCCTCTTCATGGTGGCACAGGGCATTGGTAACTCATGGCTGTAAAGAAGAGCTGAGAACAAAACAGGAAGAAAAGAGGTTAAGTAGCGGCAAGAAAAAAGATGTACCTTAGGAATAAAAAAGAGTTCCCCAAAGTCACAGTGTATTTAATTAATCCTTCTATTTATTAAAGATTAAAAATACATATCCGGTGACTACTTAAAATGTTAGTCATGATTTTAACTTCGAATTCTGTGGCACTGGAGATAACAGAACAATGAGTGCTTGTAGCAGGCACTCAGTTATTTGTTGAATGAACTTCTTGGGAAAGCCTTCTTAGGAAAGTATTAGAAGTAGATTCTACTAGAACAGGGGCTACCCCGAGAGGTCTCAGGACAAGGCGTAGAAAGTCAAACACTGATGTTTAAGAAGGGGATGATTATATGACACATGAATCCCACAGCCATCTCTCCAAAAGAGCAACTATTTTAAAAATCAGGTCTAAAGGTGAGCCTTCCAAGAAACTGCTCTTGCTCCCAGAGGTTTTAAAGAAAGTCATTCCCGTGAACATGAGAAGTAACCCAACACTTTGAAATGATAATCATTTTACAGCAATAACTTGCTGCAGGGCTTGAGAAAAAAATTCTCTTCCTTTGGGTTAAAGTCTTAAATGCTGAGCCCGTAGCCAGCAACCTTAAGGGCTACTCGGGTCCAGTTCATTCTATCCAGAGGAGCCACTTGGGAATTGAAAACGCAGGAAAACATTTTTTCTGGTCCATGAACAAACAAGAACGCTTAAATGAATTAGACACAAACTCAGTATTTATGGTTGTCATCTTAACAGGTTTCAAATAGGCTTCATTTTAATTTAACATAATTTTAAAATTATAGGAAAATAGTCAAAATATGAATGTGCTTAATTTGCTGAATTTATGTGTTTTTGAAGAAAATATGCAGAATAAACAAGTCAATTATTCTCACTAAATACATTAAAATTTAAGGGTAATATTTTTATTATGACTTGCTCTCCTGATATAGCAAAGTTATTGTTATATAGTTATTGAAGGAGGCTCACTACTTCCCAATGATTTCACAAATTACAGCTTCAACCAGCTATAAAACAACCAAATCAGTTCTGATATAGCCATAAAATTAAGCCTGAAAAAATAGTGAAGTAAATCATTCCTTTAAAATCAAGTTGTTGAACAATATGTTCTGCATGATTCCATTTATGTCAGAAAAAATATATTTTTGTGAGTATATACATAGAAAAGGGTCTGGAAGAATATATACCAAACTATAAAGAATCTACATCAAAGTCAATAAGGGGCATGGACAAGGAAGGGAACATTCACATTTTACTTTCTACATTCTTAGAATTATAGTCACTGTTACCTCCATCAAAAAGTTAAAATTCAAAAATTAGGCCAGGCACAGTGGCTCACACCTGTAATCCCAGCACTTTGGGAGACTGGGGCAGTAGATCACCTGAGGTCAGGAGTTCGAGAGCAGCCTAACTGGCCAACATGGTGAAACTCCATCTCTACTAAAAATACAAAAATTAGCCGGGCATGGTGGCGGG
>NW_012113586.1:3826827-3838082 GCF_000951035.1 Colobus angolensis palliatus | reverse complement strand
AAACCCGGGAGGCGGAGGTTGCAGTGAGCCAAGATTGGGCCACTGCACTCCAGCCTGGGTAACAGAGCGAGACTCCATCCCAAAAAAAAAAAAAAAAAAATTAAAGCAAACAAATATAAGCTACCTCCTGAAGTAGAAACCAGTATCTCTTCACCTTACATTTACATAATACTTTACCCTAAGGCATTTTATCTGCTGTTCTAAATCATGACTTACTTCAAATCAAATCTGAAGTGAAAATCAAGATTTTCTTTTGGGGACATTACACAAAAAAGACTGTAAAATTTCATTCTCTGAAAGTCTTTTTAAAAAGGAATAATAGATCGTACCTGGCTGGGATAGGGTAGGTGTGATCTGACCCGCAGCAAATGATGGCTGCTCAACTCTGCATCTCCTTTCCTCTCCCTGCTGAAAAGTGCTACTTGGCAAGGTCAGTCAAGGTCACCAATGCAAACAAGTAGTGGACAAACACCATCCAGGTTATCCAAGGTTCCTGAGGCCCAAAGCAGCACATGGGGTTGGGAAGCTGATCACCTTAGAGATTTCAAAATCACCTAACAATAACCCCACTTTCCCTAACCACAGGGCTAAGTGACCTAATGGGTCAAACACATATGTGCTTTGGTCATCCACAACCCAGACCACCAGACTTGTTTTGCTTTAGAACTGGACTATATCAAGTGTGAATGATCATACTGGTTATCATGTGGGAAAAAAGGTTTAACTACTCCCTAATTGTCTGGGAAACAAAAGATTTCAAAATACGGAGCTCCTGGGGGAAGGAGAGTTAATAAAATGGGGCCTTGAGAAGTGAAGTGGGAAGCCTGCCTCATGCCATGGTGTACCCAGTGCTCTGCTGAGAGCAAAGACAATGTTCTCAGAGTGGCTATCAAGAAGAGGCAGCAGACTGCGTTCTGAAGCAGCAGACAATGGGTCACATGCAAAAACAGAACACAATACACAAAAATAGCACCAACGTAAGGCAAGCCTGGGTAAACCGCACTACATCAAAGAAAGAACACACAACTGGTACCAGATTTTTTCTGTTTTAATAAAGAGAAGGCCTGGACACCTGAAAGTTGACGGGAAGCAGGCATCACTAATTTCTCTGAGTTCAGTTTTGTTAGAATGTTTTTGCTCTGATTATGGGTTTTTTTTTTTGAGATGGAGTTTTTTATTTTTATTTTTTTGCTTTTGTTGCCCTGGCTGGAGTGCAATGGTGCAATTTCGGCTCACTACAAACTCCACCTCCCAGGTTCAAGAGATTCTCCTGCCTCAGCCTCCCAAGTAGCTAGGATTACAGGTACCCACTACCATGCCTGGCTAATTTTTTGTGTTTTTAGTAGAGATGGGGTTTCACCATGTTGGTCAGGCTGGTTTTGAACTCTTGACCTCAGGCGATCCACCCACCTTGGCCTCCCAAAGTGCTGGAATTACAGGCGTGAACCACTGCACCTGGCCTGATTATGTTTTGATGGATACACAGAAGCTCTTGCTTTAGTACAGAAACAGGCCCCGCTTCACTTCGACCTGTGGGCCCCCCCACCTTCAGAAATGTCCAGTGCCATCCCTGGCTCCTCCTCTCAGTGGTCTTCCAGGATATCCACTCACAGCTTTCTGACTCATCACCCACCTGTCTCTAGCCCAAATACCCAGTCATGGCAACTGACTGCACCAATTTTTTTTTTTTTTTTTTGGGGACAGAGTCTCGCTCTGTCGCCCAGGCTGGAGTGCAGTGGCGCTGTCTCCGCTCACTGCAAGCTCCTCCTCCCGGATTCACGCCATTCTCCTGCCTCAGCCTCCCGAGAAGCTGGGACTACAGGCGCCTGCCACCATGCCCGGCTAATTTTGTATTTTTAGTAGAGACGGGGTTTCACCATCGTCTCTATCTCCTGACCTCGTGATCCACGCGCCTCAGCCTCCCAAAGTGCTGGGATTACAGACGTTAGCCACCGCGCCTGGCCGACTGCACCAATTTTTACAAATCTACACCCTTAGGGTTCCCATCCCAGGACATTCAGGCTTCTCCACCCCTTTACAAATGCCCAGAATATCCTCTACCCCATAATTCCAACAGGACGTCACTCTCCTATTACTTAAGAAAAATGCCTAAAATTCCAGCCCTTCCAAAAGGCCTTTCCAGATTGACCACTCAGGAGTTACTCTGGCCTCCCCTTCACTCCTCCTGCTAAATTGAAAACAAGAACAGACTTGCCTGGCCTCTCTCCCCCAGTAGACACCTAGCCTCAGTGAACACATCCTGTCAGTGTCTTCCTGTCCATTTGCAAATTGATTGACTGTTTGTTTCACTGCCGGCCTTGGATGACCTCTCATAGACGGCAGGGACAGGTGGTGTTTGGCAAAGCCTTGGTTGTCTGGAAAACGGGAAATGGGGTCCTCTGGTGAATTTAATTACAGGGTTAGGTGGAAACTTTGCTTCAAGTCTCGTTATTATAAAGCCTATTATAAAGCTTTTTAAAATACATCTGACCACTTTCCAGCCAGGGTAGAGTTAATATGACTTAATCTTTGATTTAGGATCTTGCAGTGCCCCAGGCTCACTGTTCTCTTCTGCTACTATAATTACAGTTGCGGAAGACATAGAGACTGAGCTGATGACTGCTTGGAAGCTAATTTCTAGAAAAAACCCTTGCTACCACATCTTGTGATTTTTGCCCTTCTGAAGGTGGAGTTCAAAAATAAAAACAAAATCCCACTTAACTGAGGGTTCCAGTTAAGGGAGGTCTGCTGTCATGGTCTTTGTTAAGTGCCTGCCACCGTGGCCCACAATTAGTCAGTTAATAAAGGGTTCTTGATGAGAGAATTTGGCAACATGTGATTTTCCACAAATACAAGCTTGATTTTGATGTAACCACTCATTTCTTTGAAAATCAGGGGGCATTCACACACAGGTGTTCTAAATTTCCTTAAAGTAAAAATCAACCCTTTACAAGGAATAGCTGTGTTCCCTTCGAGCAGTAAAGAAGCAGGTGTCCACTCACGGCAAATGAGGAACTCCTTTTTTTTTTTTTTGAGATGGGGTCTCACTCTTTTTTGTGTGTGTGAGATGGGGGCCACCCAGGCTAGAGTGCAGTAGGGCAATCACAGTTCACTGCAGCCTCAACCTTCTGGGCTCAATCAATTCTTCCCAACTCAACCTCCAAAACAGCTGAGACTACAGGTGTGTACCACCATGCCCGGCTAATGTTTTTGACTTTTAGTAAGATGAGGTCTTGTTATATTGCCCAGGCTGGTCTTAAACTCCTGAGATCAAGTGATCCTCCTGCCTCAGCCTCCCAAAGTGCTAGGATTATCAGCATGAGCCACCATGCCTGGCCAGAAGCTAAAAATATTAATCAAGGAGTCATAACTAAGGATGCACTGCACACCAGAAGCCAGGGACCACGAGAGGTCAGCAACCAGGACAGCTTCCTCCATTTCCCAGGCCTGGGCTAAGCAGCAGTGGCCTGGGCTCTGGGGCTTACTTTAAGCCTAAATCCCAAACTCAATATAATTTAAACCAATTTTCTGTGTCCAGCAGCACCCCACCTAAACTGGTCCTTAAAACCACTGACAGTCATTTCTCCAGTCTGTAAAAGGCCCACTGAGGCCTTTGCATTGTCAGGACTTCATTGGGAGTAGAATGCCCTCCCCATCCAAATCCTGACCATTTCTGAACACTCAGCCCATGTCCTCTTCCTGAGTGTCTTCCCCAACAACAGCCACCTACACTGAACTTCACTTTGAACTCTGTAGGAGACTGTAGATAGAGATGGGGGTCTCACTATGTTGCCTAGGCTGGTCTTGAACTCTTCAGCTCAAGTGATCTCCCTGCTTCTGCCTCACAAAGTGCTAGGATTACAGGAGTGAGCCACTACACCTGGCCTATGTAAGCTTTGTTTTTTTTTTTTTTTGAGACAGAGTCTTGCTCTGTGGCCCAGGCTGCAGTGCAGTGACACAATCTCAGCTCATGGCAACCTCCAGATACTAGGGATTCTCCTGCCTCAGCCTTCCGAGTAGCTGGGATTCCGAGTAGCTGGGATTATAGGCCTGCGCGCACGCCTGCGCGCGCTGCCACGCCCAGCTAATTAGCCAGGTTGGTCTCAAACTCCTGACCTCAGGTGATCCGCCCACCTTGGACTCCCGAAGTGCTGGGATTACAGGCATGAGCCACTACACCCGGCCATGTATGCATTTTAAAATGTTATGCTCAGAAGGGGTCTATAGGCTTCACCAGACTGCCAAAAGGATCCATGACACAAAAAAGGTTAAGCTCTACAATCAGACAAACGTGAATTCAAATTCAGATTCTGCCAAATTCCAGCTCTTTTCCTTTGAACATAATTGTGTTCAAGGGAAAAGTGTCTTGAATTTCCTTATCTTGATCAAGGAAGCCAACACAGAAACAACACCTACCTTGTGAAACCATTCACTCATCAAGAAATTAACCAGGCCAGGCGTGGTGGCTCATGCCTGTAATCCCAATATTTTGAGAGGCCAAGGCAGGCAGATCACAAGGTTAGGACTTCAAGACCAGTCTGGCCAACATAGTGAAGCCCTAGCTCTACTAAAAATACAAAAAATTAGCCAGGTGTCATGGTGTGTGCCTGTAATCCCAGCTACTAGGGAGGCTGAGGCAGGAGAATCGCATGAACCCAGAAGGCGGAGGTTACAGTGAGCCGAGATCGTGCCACTGCACTCCAGGCTGGGCAACAGTGTGAGACTCCATCTCAAAAAAATAAAAAAGAAAATAACTGAACACCTCCTTACTTTGCAAGGCACAAGGCTGAGTTCTGGGGCTACAGTAATGAACATGACAGAGATGGTCTTTAAGCACTTCATACAGAAGGTCATGCTATGTAAAGTGTTTAGCACAGTGGCACATAAGCACTCTATAAACATTTTAATCCTCACTGATAAAACCACCACATGTAGTGTTTAATTATATGCTGATTTAGATTGCTTTCTACGAAACAAATGTTGATTCATCAAACTCATGCCTTCTTAACAAGCCTTCTTAGAGGCCAGAGGCTCGGCTTCAGACTCAAAGGGAATAGCTTATTAGATGAAAGAACACAGGATTTGGAACCAAATGGTCCTGGCTTCAAAACCCTACTCTGCCACTTTTTAGCTTTGTGACTATGGCAGAGACGGGCAGCTGTCCCCCAAAATCTGTTCTCTCCTTTCCCTATAGTCATAGAATCCCAAGTTTTTCTCAGGACACATGGATCCTCAGGATAAGCATATTTTCCAGCCTTCTTTGCAGCTAAGTATGGTCACATGACTAGGTTCTGGCCAATGAGAATGTTAGTGGAAGTGATGTATAACTTCCAGGAAGTATCTTTACATTGAGAGGTCCTACCCTTCACTAGCCTTTTCTTCCTTCCTGATGGCTGGGGCTAGAAGTCATCCTGGACCATGAAATCATCTTGGGAATAGAGAGCATGCACATGGAGAAAGACAGCAGGAGCTTGGAGCCCTACTACTGTCAGCAATCTATCTTAGGCAAGTCACTTTTTTTTTTTTTTTTTTTTTGAGACAGAGTTTTGCTCTCGTTGCCCAGGCTGGAGTGTGCAATGGCGTGATCTCGGCTCACCGCAACCTCCACATTCTGGGTTCAAGAGATTCTCCTGCCTCAGCCTCCCAAGTAGCTGGGATCACAGGCATGTGCCACCATGCCCCGCCAATTTTTGTATTTTTAGTAAAGACGGGGTTTCACCATTTTGGCCAGGCTGGTCTCAAACTCCTGACCTCAAGTGATCCAACAGCCTCCCAAAGTGCTGGGGTTACAGGCATGAGCCACCATGCCCAGCTTAGGCAAGTTACTTAACCTCCCTAAGCTTCAATCTCCCCATCTACAAAAATGTGATAATGCAGCCGGGTGTGGTGACTCACGCCTGTAATCCCAGCACTTTGGGAGGCCGAGGCGGGCGGATCACGAGGTCAAGGAGATCAAGACCATCCCGGCTAACACGGTGAAACCCCGTCTCTACTAAAAATAACACAAAAAATTAGCTAGGTGTGGTGGCAGGCACCTGCAGCCCCAGCTACTTGGGAAGCTGAGGCAGGAGAATGGCATGAACCCAGGAGACGGAGCTTGCAGTGAGCCGAGATCGTGCCACTGTACTCCAGCCTGGGCGACAAAGCGAGACTCCATATCAAAAAAAAAAAAAAATGTGATAATGCAAGGTATCTATCCTGCAGGGTTGTTCTGAAGACTGAATGATGATATAGGGCTTGAGTCACAGTAAGGGCTAGAGTTAGGAGAGCTGGTATTACTGCCATTATGGAAGTACCAGCAGTCTTGCTGCCATGAAAACTGTAGAAGATGGCAACATCTTAACACAGCCCTGGGTACTTGGAGGTAGCTCAGTGATTCTCACAGTTGAAAGGCATCCTAGTAAGTGAAGTCCTCCTGACAAGAATTTCCTTCTCCTGCACCCTTGTCAAATGGTCCCCAGGAAAGGGAAGTGTACTACCTCTGGGACAACTATTAGGACAGTGGTGTTTGTTCACCCATAAATCACAATCCTCATCTCCTTCTTTCAGAATTCTTCTCCTGATTGCTCCAAACCATCTCACTTTTCTTTGCCTCCTCTTTCTCTTCTGCCTTTGATCACTCCAGCCCAGTCTCTGAGGTCATACCCATCAGTACTTCAAAGTTTCTTTCAATCCCTTTCAGAACCACCCTCTGGCCTCTCCCTTAAGAAACCTTTTCTAACTAACTAGAAAGTAAGACATGGCTTCCTCGGCCTTACCGTATTCAAAGAAGAGACTTCCCAAACTCTACAAATCAACTTCTCTCCCTCTGGAGCGGAACACAAATGATCATTTGCCATCTACACATTCTCAGATGTCCCAATCTCCTACATTTTTCATTGCTAACACTTTTAAAGCTATTTAATCTTGTTTGCAACATCAGCACTGGTCTGGGAGGTATAACTCTTCACGGCTACACAAAATCAAAATGTGCTGTATGTGTCTAAAGCTTATATTCATCTTTCCTGAGAATTTTTCTTCCTGTTCTTGCAGACACAAATCCTATGCTCTTTCCCACACTGCTGTCATCTTCCCATGTCATTGTCACTCATGCAGGCTGCTCCCAGACAGAGGCACATTTCCAGTTACCCTTCCCTTCCTACCACTGCACCAGCCTGCATTCTCCCTCTAATCTTCTGCCCCTCTGGCTACATCTATCCTCAAGTAGAGACGTTACTACCCTCATGACTCAACCGGGACCAGGCTTAAGTGGCTCTGTAATTGGAACCAAGGGTTGTGGTGGCAGGGCCATGCACTGCCACCACAACCCTTGCTGGGTGAGGCACCTAGGGTTAGGACAGAAGGAAACAACACACAGAGGTCAAGGGGGTAGGTACAAAGACAAACAGTAGGACAAAGACATAAGCAGGAATCAGTGTCCCAAGAGACAGAAAAAGAGGAATCTGATTCCAATCCCAGACACTGGCAAAGGACAGGTGCAGAAAAGCACAGGTCTATGATGTTGAGGGAGATGAAAGTGTCTCCGAGATTTACCCTGTGTACCCCCCACATACTGTCCGGGGTTTTCTAACTAAAATTGCCATTTCTAGAGGCTGGCACCTGCATCAGTCTCACTTTCAGAGCACTTAGCCTTATCCAACTTTTATAAACAAAATTTTATTCCAGGCATGTGACCTACATGGGCTTAAAACCTTAGAATTCTTTGCTGTTTTAAATTCGTACTACACATTAATTTACATTACACAGCAAGAATGCTGACACATGAACCAGACCACATCAGACTGCAAGCAGGAAATAAGACCCCAACACGGGTTTTGTTCCCTTCAGAAACGCCTTCTACCTCTCCCAGATTAGGAAAGTAGTAGCCAGGCCTCCTTCCTACCATACTGACAGCCATCAGGTGAAGAGAAAGATGAGGTTCCACCAGCGGGGCTCCAAATCAGGCAGAGATCCATACGCATGGCTACAGTTCCAAACCTTCCCACTTTAGCTTGCATCTAGGCGTCTGCCACTGTGCCCCTTTAAAGCCACCTTGATGCTTATTTTCCTCCATGGCACCTGTTTACACATGAAGGTGAGGGTGGAGGGAAAATGACAGCATCTGCCAGGTGCCAGGGCCCGAGCTCCACTCCACAGAGTGGCCCAGAGAGTGAACAGCAGGGGACCAGCATGCAGCCTTACATTTCTTGAGCAGCCAGAAGAAACAAAAGGCACAAATGTCACATTGCCTTGTTTTCCCACTGATGGCTACTTCTCCTGCCCTGGGCCCCACCCTGCCACTCAGCCCTCTTTCTCGCCTTAGCCACACACCCCACCCCACATCCAAACCTCCCCAAGGGCTTTCCTTGTTTGTGTCCTGTTGAATCCACATGAATCACTAATTGCTGATTTAAACCCAGACACTAAGCGAATGACACATACAGTACAACAAATACAGATCCAATATGAAGAGACTGGCAAATGAAGGGCTCCCTACCTCTTGACTCTGCCTGAGCATAGAGGTGACAGGGAGACACTGCCTGTATCCTAGCCCACAGCTGAACACAAGAGTAACTAAACTCACTGCCAACAGGGTGTCAGCATGTGTTGGGTGGTAGGCCACTGGCACTAATGAAGTCACCCACTGGTGCTCTAAATGAACCATGCATGGAAATACCTGAGAGAGTTCAAAGGCTGAGACCTGGGTCCTACCCCACCAAGCAAGTTTGGTTTCACTGATCTGGCGTTGCTGCCCGAAATCAGAATTTTTAAAAGCTCCCCCAGTGATTCCAACATGCACACGAGAGTTTGAGAACCACTGATTGAACACATCTATTACGAGTTTCAGACATTATTTAAGGCAGTCAAGGCATTCAGGACACCTTACATCCTTGAATTGTCACACCTTCCCTTGTTTATTGTTTCTGTTTTATTGATATTCAGATGTCAGTCATGGTGAAGCTGGGATAGGAACTCAGGTCCCCTAATTCTAAAGTCCATTCTCTTCCCACACACCTGTTAACTACTTCAAGGGTATAGACAATGTATGGAAGCAATCTCCACTGCCAACAGATCACCGTAAATTACGTGCAACACACTTAGATTTGGAGATGTGAACCCTGTAGGCAACAATCACAATCCCTTCTGAATGCAGAGAACCGGGCCTTACAGAGAGGGCAGGGGGTGTGCTTATGTATGAGGTCTGAGATGGGGAAAGAGAATGGCACCAAATCCCGGCGATGAAGTTTATCCTAGACCTGAGATGTGTTCTAAGATACCACGCTGAAGACAATGCTCATTGGCATAAAAAGAACAGGCAATTTTTTAGCAGAGGGGCCTCTTCACTGGGGTGGGGATCCTTAACAGAGGTGACAAAGGTTCACCTCTCAGGGCCATAGTTTCTTCTTCCCACTCCAAGCATTCTGATTTGTGGGAGCACAAAAGCCAATCCTAAAACCTCCTCTACCAGGCAGCTTCCTTTTCTTCAGGCTCTCTTTCTCCCAGAACTATGATCTAAGCTTCCTTGGTGAGGAGACACAGGACTAGTGCCCTCAGATTTTTTAGCCTACAGACCACTCAGGTAGGCAAAGCATCCCTTCAACCCGCATCCCATTTACTCCCATTTCCACCTCAAAAAAGGCACCATCATTATCACCCAAACCAACTTTCGAGACAGAGGGGAATTATGTTCCCACTCCCAGTTAGGAATCAACGCAGCCCAACAAAGAAGTGACAACACCAGAGCATCCATGTTTGTCATGCTACCAGACAGCAGCCCACCAGCCATATGAAGTCCCTAAACCACAGATATGCAGATGCAGGACCTCACCCCAGCGCCCAAGACAGACACTTTAAGAACACCAAATGTTCCTTCTTAAAGATAACAAATGATATTCCACCGCTGCTCCTGGATCAGAAACGGACCTCTTCATACTCTACTCCAACCTGTGACACACACCGACCACCTCCTGGTGTCCCCCAAAGTCTAGTGTTGATGAAAAAGAACCACAAGAAATTACAAGAACCAAGAGCAGGTTAAACTTTCACATCGATTGCATTGATAAGCAGAGTCACTTACCCAGCACAGCCAGAGAGCTCAGCACCAGGAAAAAGCGCTTCATGTCGGCAGCCTCCAGGAGACAACACAAGGCACTTCCTCTTCTCCCAGCTCCTAATCTCTCATTTCTGGCAATCCACTTATAGCTCCAGAGAACAGTTTTGGAAATAGAACTTAACTCGGAAAATGGGAACAGATTAAAGAGATCAGAAGGTGGGAGTTGGGGGGAAGGGGAGGAGTGGAGGCAAGTGTGAAAACTCCCCTATGCCACAGGAAGGGTCCACAACAATTCCAAAGGCGCTCCCGGCTCCTGCCACATCGTGTGCCTTGCAGTTTCCACTGAAATTGTAGACTGTAGTGGATTAATCCTCCAGGCTCAGGGAAAAAAGAGTCTGAGAAAATCCTTTCATCCACTGATTATACAGAAATGTCCTTGGCTTCCCAGTGAAGGTGTCTGTGATCTCCCTCATTCGGATTCCCCAAAGAGAACAAGGCAGGTTTCGTCAAAACCTTTGATGGCCAAATCACCCTGCCTGGCATCAACCGTTTGGGTTTCTTCACCAAAAAGTCTGTTTCCATCCATGGTGGTAGGTCACGGAGGCGCCACCTGCCCCACGCCTGCCTAGGGCACACGAAGCAAGTTGGCGTTCGGCAGCCCTGAAGCGGTCCCCCAGCGCCAGCAGATTTCTAAAACAAACACAACAGAGATTTTTATCAAAGGCAAAACTGCAAAACCCGCTGGGACTGAGCTCTGAGCTGGTCCGGACACCTGGGTCCGGTTCCTGGACCAGGACAGTCAACCTCTGCATTCTGACCTTGGGCAAGTCGCTGTCTTTCCCTCCGCCTCAGTTTCCCTGCCCAGAGCAGGGCAACAGTGGGAAGCCCGATTGTTCCTGAAATACTTTCACCAAATGCTTCACTCCTGGGAATTCCCGTCACCTCCTACCGAGTCCGGGCGCCGCAGGTAGCCCCACCCTCCGCCAGGGCAAATCGGGAAGGGGCTCCGCGGTGGGGCCGCGACTCCCGGCCCCCGCCCCAACCGTAGGAGCTCTGCGCGTGACGCGTCCCAGGTGGCCCCGCTATTGTTTTACCTTCCAGGGTGTTTATTTCTCGCTGATTGTAAAGAAAAGAGACCAGGGAAGAAGGGAGTCCGGGGCTCCGCTTTCCGCTGCCGGAGCGCGCTCGCCGCGTGCCCGCCCAGCCAGGGGAGGGGTCTCGG
>NW_012113586.1:3771263-3826402 GCF_000951035.1 Colobus angolensis palliatus | reverse complement strand
TGGCGGGGGCACGCGAGTGGCGGGGGGCACCGGAGGACCTGGGCAGCGCTGGCGTTTGGGCCGAGCAGCCCGCAAAGTTAATCAGGGCTTCACACCCAGACTCCGGGGCCGCCTGCGAGATGTACAGGCCCTTCCCAAAGCCCAACCGGCGACCCATAACCCGGGAAGCCCGCGGCACAGAAGCTGGTCCTTTCTCCTGGAAACAAAAACAAAGCCCTTTGCTGGAGACTTGAATCTGTTCATGCAGTGGAACCCCATATTGCACTTCACTCTTGGATAGAATTTGGACTCTGGAAACAGCCTGGATTCTAACGCCAGTTCTTCCATTTCCTAGCTGTGGCCCTTGGCCAAGTTACTTAACCTCTCTGTGCCTCAATTTCTCCATCTGTTCTGTGGAAGAAATAACCCCTACTTAAGGTTATGTGAGAAGTCTGTGACATACTTGTAAAGCATTTAGAATGGTGCCTGATACATCATAAGTGGTCAGTAAATGTAAGCTATTATTATTTTATGACCAACCGCCCTGTAAAGCAAGTGCTTTTTCATTCCCTCGCTACTTACCCAACACGCACAACCTGCTGGGTAGACACCGTCACGAGGCGACCAAAGCAGAATAGACCGCCCTGCCCTCATGGAACTTGCAGTCTAGTGGGGACACAAACCATAAAATAGACATGACAAGAAAAGTACAGTGCTGAGGAAGAAAATGCAGACCCCAACCCTGTGTTATTGGGGGAGGGGCGAGGAGGAGGAAGCTTTGGTCCGGGTAGGTCCCAGGCTTCTCAGAGGAAAGGAAAACTCGGTTGAATGCCAAGGAGCAGAAGGCAGCAGCAGAGGAGACAGAGGAGAGGTAAGGAATCGCAGACTGAAGAAACACCTCTGCAGGCCCAGAAAGGAGCCCAGTTAGAGGAGCAGGAGGCTCTGCTGGGCCCAAACTTGACTGTAGGGGAGAAGTGACAAGAAATGAGCTGAGAAGAAATCGGGTACCAGAAGCTAGAGGGCATTGTATGGTATGTTAAGGGGTTGGGACCTTAGGGAAGTCACTGAAGGTGTTGAGTAAGGAACTGTGGTTATCAGATATACATTTTATTTTTCATTTTATTTTAAGAGACAGGTTCTCACTCTGTCACCCAGGCTGGAATGCAATGGTGCAATCTTGGCTCACTGCAACCTCTGCCTCCCAGGTTCAAGTGATTCTCCCGCCTCAGCCTCCCAAGTCACTGGGACTACAGGCATGCACCACCACACCCGGCTAATTTTTGTACTTTTAGTAGAGGTGGTGTTTCACCATGTTGGCCAGCCTGGTCTTGAACTCCTGACCTGGTGATCTGCCCACCTCAACCTCCCAAAGTTCTGAGATTACAGGCATGAGCCACTGTGCCCTGCCAGGAATCTTTCCTTGTGCGTTAATTATTACCTCTTTCCCAGAGACACCCGTGACTCTGGCAGTTCTCAGTTCCCATCTGCTAGACTCCTTCATTTATCTATTGAGCACCTACAATGTGTCAGGAAAAGTCTCTGCTCTCATGAAGCGTACATTCTAGTGGCAAACACAGACAATGAAACAAGTATATAATATAATGTAAGGTGTTCTGAAGAGAAGTGGAGTAAAGAAATGTGTGGTCAGGCACAGTGGCTCATGCCTATAATCCCAGCACCTTGGGAGGCCAAGGCAGATGGATGACTTGAGGTCAGGGGTTCGAGACCAGCCTGGTCAACATGGCGAAACCCTGTCTCTACAAAAAATACAAAATTAGCCAGCCATGGTGGCCCACACCTGTGGTCCCAGCTACTTGGGAGGCTGAGGCATGAGAATCACTTGAACCTGGGAGGCAGAGGTTGCAGCGAGCTGAGATCACACCACTGCAGTCCAGCCTGGGCAACAGAGCAAAAGTATCTCCAAAACAAACAAACAAATAAAAAACAGAAAAGAAATAGTGTGTATGTTTGGGGGTTACAGTGGGAAGAAGGACTCTTTTCTAGGTGAGGTGGTCAGAAAAGACCTCTCAGAGGAAGTGACATTTGAGCAGAGACCTGATTACAGGGAGCGTGTGAGTGCTGGAGATTTCTGGAGGCAGAACATTCCAAGCGCAGGGAACAGCAAGTGCAAAGCCCCATAACATGTTCAGAAAATTAAAGGTGCATTAGTGTGTCTGAAATGGCTTAAAAGAGAAGGAGAAGGAGGAATGTGATCAGAGAGGTCAAAGAGGCCAAATCTAGTAGGACCTTCAAACCTGAGGAGCTTGGGTCACTCTGGCTGCTGGGTAAGAATAGAGCATCAGGTGGTAGGGTTGGATAAGGGACACTGAATGGGAGGTTCTTTCCATTGCACAGGTGAGAGATGATCATGGCTTAAACTAGGGTGGTGCTGATGCAGGTCGTGGAAGTGGGTGGAGTCTGGAAGCATTTAGAAAGCAAAGTCGCGGCTGGGCGCGGTGGCTCAAGCCTGTAATCCCAGCACTTTGGGAGGCCGAGACGGGCGGATCACAAGGTCAGGAGATCGAGACCATCCTGGCTAACACGGTGAAACCCCGTCTCTACTAAAAAATACAAAAAAAAACTAGCCGGGCGAGGTGGCGCGCGCCTGTAGTCCCAGCTACTCGGGAGGCTGAGGCAGGAGAATGGCGTAAACCTGGGAGGCGGAGCTTGCAGTGAGCTGAGATCCAGCCACTGCACTCCAGCCTGGGCGACAGAGCGAGACTCCATCTCAAAAAAAAAAAAAAAAAAAGAAAGCAAAGTCAATGAAATTCTCTGAAGAATTGAATATGGAGGGGGAGAAAAAGAGAAGAGTCAAGGAATCTTTCAGAAGGTCCATCTCAGCCTGCTTTGGAACTCTCTGACCCCACCAAGGTGCTCTAACTCTTCCCAAGACTACACTTTCTGAGGCCTCTGCCTAGGCCTTCATCCTTGAACCCCTATACTCAGTTATCCCTTCTCTATTACTCGTTCTTTCAATCTCAATCTGCCCATTTTCATACTACCTGGCCACTTGCATCCTTCTGGATAATCTTTCAACCCTTGACTTCCATCACCACCAGATGTGTTATGACTGATTCCCAGCATGGCAGTCTTTCTAATTTCCACATTTATGGAACCTCTGTGATATGCAAAGAACTGTGCAAAGTGTTGGATAGGGAGAGAAAAGTATAATTTAAAAGAATGCCTCTGCCCTCCAGACATAGAAATCATTAAATGAAATAAGTCTTGAATAGTGATATGATGGTGGCCCCTTCAGGAACCCATCAGCAGGCAGAGAAGTGAATTGGAGGCTGGGCACAGTGGCTCACCCCTGTAATCCCAGCACTTTGGATGGCCGAGGCAGGCAGATTACCTGAGGTCGGGAGTTAAAGACCAGCCTGACCAACATGGAGAAACCCTGTCTCTACTAAAAATACACAAAATTAGCCAGCCATGGTGGTGCATGCCTGTAATCCCAGCTACTCAGGAGGCTGAGGCAGGAGAATCTCTTGAACCCAGGAGGCAGAGGTTGCGGTGAGCCAAGATTGTGCCATTGCACTCCAGCCTGGGCAACAAGAGAGAAACTCTGTCTCAAAAAAAAGAAAGAAAAAGAAAGAAGGAAGGGAAGGGAAGGGAGAGAGAGAGAAAGAGAGAAATGAATTGGAAAGAGTCCTAAGGGAAGGAGAGATGTCAAAGGAGAGGAGTGCACAGAGAGAGAGAGAGAAAGAAAGAGAGAGAGAGAGAGAAAGAAAGAAAGAGCGAGAAAGAAAGAAAGAAAGAGAGAGAGAAAGAAAGAGAGAAATGAGTTGGAAAGAGTCCTAAGGGAAGGAGAAATGTCAAAAGAGAGGAGTGCACAGAAGTCCCCAGTCAGCAATGTCTGATGCCTGGGCTGAACATTCCAGCTTGCTTCAAAACATTCTGCATTTGAATTTTGAAACCTCTACTGGACTGGCCTGGAATCAGGTGTTTATTTTGGACATTTTGGAAGACTCCTTGATCTTGTCCATCAGGGAGTTAAATGCAGAAGTCTGCAGAAGCCAAGCTGAAGCATAGTGCCAGCGAGTACTGGGGCCCATGCACCCAGAGCACAGCCTGAAAGAGCACGCACAGCTTCAGCAAAGCGTTGCTGCTGATAAGGAAGGTGTGGTGTTACCTGGTTTTCCTGCTTTTTAAGAGAATCAGGAAATCCACATTTTTAGAAAAAATTATTCTTAATTTTGCTCATTGGAAACTAGTGTTTCAAAAATAAATTAATCCCTCTCTTTCTAGTTCTTCCTAGAGTGAGGAAAAGCTGGGTTGAGAGGGCAAATAAATTAACTAATTAATTAACTAATTAAACACTGTGGGGGGGGGCAATACAGATTTTTTTTGTGGATAAGATAGGACCAAGGGGTTATATCAGTTTGAGGTTTCTAGACCTACCATAGCTATAACCAAAAGGCTAATATAAAACCACAAATGGCATAGAGTTACATGTTTTAAGGGGAAAAAAATGAAGGGTGTTAGCCAAGTTATCCTTCATCACTTGAAAGAAGATTGAAGCCAAGGCATTTTGTCTAAGGATAGCCGGATACCGTGTACTCACAAGCAACTGATGTTAATTGTTCTTAATGTACTTCAAAATGCTAAATGAAAAGAGCAAAACCTCCCCACCTCACAGAACAGCCAAGTTGGAGCTAAAAGTGTCCCACTCAACAATTCTTCCGAGAGCCAGCTTTCTTCTGGGTGATTACCCTCCCACACAGGCAAGGATCCCCAGAGCCGAAGACTAGGAATAATTTACACAGGACACCATCTGTGTCTTTTTTTTTTTTTTTTTTTTTTGAGACAGAGTCTCACTCCGTCACCCAGGCTAGAGTCCAGTGGCGCAATCTCGGCTCACTGCAGTCTCCACCTCCCAGGTTGAAGCGATTCTCCTGTCTCAGCCTCCTGAATAGCTGGGGTTACAGGTGTGCACCACCATGCCTGGCTAATTTTTTTGTGTGTTTTTAGTAAAGACGGGGTTTCACCGTATTGGTCAGGCTGGTCTCGAACTCCTGACCTTGTGAACCACCCATCTCAGCCTCCCAATGTGCTGGGATAACAGATGTGAGTCACCGTGCCCAGCCCCCACCATCTGTCTTTTAAAAATAAAAGAGAGAGAGAGAGAGAGAAGTGACTATAGGATCTTGAAATCAGGGTAGCGAGTGGGTAGTCCCCAAAGGCTTTACCCACAGGTGGGTGTTCAGAACCTGAGATTCGCCATCTAGTGTTAGAGAAGGGTCTGGATTTGCCCCCCCCCCCCCGCCCCGCCCCATGGAGCTGCGAAGACTACTTTATCCCAGAGGGGGAAATACAGTTGTATTCAGCTAACGTTCTCCTTTCTTCACAAAACTCCTGTGCTGTGTTAGCTTATTTTCTTGGCTGACGGTGAAGAGCGAATCTGAAGACAAATGCCTGGGCTTGTGTCCCAGATCTGCACTTATTGACACCTAACTCCGGTCAAGTTACTTAACCTCTCTTACTCTAGGTTTCTCATTTGTAAAAGGGAATAACAAATACCACCTGCCCTCAAAGGGAGGCTGGAATGATTAAATAAGTTGATATATGGAAAGAACTTAGCAAAACGCCTGGTATTTAGTTCTCAGTGTTCATTAGCTATTCTCTTCACTAATTATGTACTTTACATGGTCTAAGGAGCAGGAAACCAGGAGTCAGAAATTCTGGCTTCCAGTTCAGGGTCTGCTGCTTATGCTGTGTTTTGACCTCTCTGGACCCAAGTTTCTGCTGTAAAATGAGGGTGATGACCAGGCACGGTGGCTTACGCCTGTAATCTGAGCACTTTGGAAGGCTGAGGCGGGTGGATCACCTGAGGTTGGAAGTTCTAGACCAGCCTGGCCAACATGGTGAAACCCTGTCTCTACTAAAAATACAAAACATTAGCTGAGCATGGTGGCATGCGACTGCAATCCCAGCTACTTGGGAGGTTGAGGCAGGAGAATCACTTGGACCCAGGAGACGGAGGTTGCAGTGAGCTGAGATTGTGCCATTGCACTCCAGCCTGGGTGACAAGAGTGAAACTCTGTCTCAAAAAAAAAAAAGGTTGATTAGACTAGTGAGAAAGTCCCAAACTGGCTGTGCATGAGTTACTCCCAAAGCATTTAAAGTGCAGATTCCCAGGCCCCATATAGAAGATCTTATTTCTGAGCATATTTCTGAGACTAGTCTAAGACTTTTAAACGGGGTCTTTCAGGTCAAAATTTTGTGACAGATTTTCAGATTCATGATCTCATCCCCTCTGTCCAAGTTCATTTTTGATTGGGATTGAGAATTCCATCAACTACATAACTTGACCCCAGATAAAAAGAATCAGAGGAGCTCATCTCTTCTACCAATATTCCATTCTGAATTTAGTCCTCACCATGGTCAACAGGCTCCCGATCTCTCCCAGCCCCAAAGCTTGAGCATTTAATGACTCTCCATTCGTCTTTTCCAAAATCTCACCAAATCCTGATTTTTTTCTTAATCCAATAGCCTTGGATCTACGTCTCCTTACATCTAGCTCTGGCTCTTGGCCGGTGTTCTTCCCTATATGGGCTCCCTCCCTTTGCTAAAGAATTTAAAGAACCTAAACCTGTGGGCAGGCTGAAAGCCATGAGGCTTGTCACGTTGGAGTAGCTTTTCTGAATTAGATTGGCTGACCCCCAATCTCTCTCTCTCAACGTCCCAGGGCAGCTGGGCTGTCTGCCTGGGCTGGCTGCCACATTCAACCATGCTGTGGTCCAGGTGGAGGACTCGTAAGAATTTGGCTTGGCCTCTCCAAAGGAAAGATGTTAGTTTGATCACAGAGCGTCTGTCCTTGCACAGGGAAAAGTGTGTCACCATAGATCTGAGATTCTAAGAATCCAAACAACCATGAGATTGTAGCAGAATGGAGCCTTCTAGATGGGGTGTTTTTTCTGAGACATCTGTTACCCTACTAGTCGCCAGGCCTGTCTGGCCTGATCTGGCTGGCATGTTGCCTCTCCCTGTAAAAGAGTGCAAAGACATTGGCAAATCTCACCCAAATATATATGAATTTGGCTGTCAGTTTCCAAAAGTTCACTTGGAAGTTAATTATTTGGAACTCAGAACATATTTTCCCATAACAGTAATGTAATAAATGGTGATTATATTTCCAGGCTGACATGCAAGTGTGTTTAACCCTTAACATGCTTGAAATGCCACATATTTCAGAGGGGAAAAGCAGTACACCAATAGTACAGTCAGAATACCAGGGATTCAATAATACTGAAAAATAACATCAGGACAAAAACTTTAAAAAAATAAATTCAGTTAACATAAAGCACTGTTCTATGCCCAGGGATGGTAAAGAAAGCAGGTAAGTTTCCTATCCTCATGAGTTTACATTCTTTATTAGTTTCTCCATTTGTGGTCCATCTTCCCCTGGGTATGTAAGCTGCCTGTGGGCTGGAATCTGATCTGTCTTGTTCTCTAGTGTAGGTCCAATGCCTAGAATAATGCCTAGCACATAGGATGTGATCAACAAATATTTGTTGAATGAGTAAGTTCTAGTTGGAAAGACAATAAACAAGTAAGCAAACAAATACGCAATCAGTTGGAGATGTGATAAATGCTATGAAGCAAAAAGAAACAGAGATCATAGGAATGGAGGTGGCTGGGGTGTTTTTTGTTTTTGTTTTTTTAAAGCTAGGGTCTTACTTTGCCACCTAGGCTGGAATGCAGTGGTGCAATCATAGTTCACTGCAGCCTGGAACTCCTGGGCTCAAGTGATCCTCCTGCCTTAGCTTCCCAAGTAACTGGGACTACAGGCTCACACCACCACACCTGGCTAATTTTGGAGGTGGCTGTTTATAATGGGGTGGTCAGAATGGCATCTCTGAAGAAATAATACTTACACAGAGATCTAAATGAAAGAAAGAATCATGGAAGATCTGAGAGAAGAAGGATTCTTGCTTTTTTTTTTTTTTTTGAGACAGAGTCTCACGCGTCGCCCAGGCTGGAGTGCAGTGGTGCGATCTCGGCTCACTGCAACCTCTGCCTCCCAGGTTCAAGTGATTCTTCCACCTCAGCCTCCCCAGTAGCTAGGATTACAGGTGCCCACCACCACGCCCAGCTAATTTTTTGTATTTTTGGTAGAGACAGGGTTTTATTATGTTGGCCAGGCTGGTCTCGAACGCCTGACCTTGTGATCCACCCACCTCAGCCTCCCAAAGTGCTGGGGTTACAGGCATGAGCCACTGCGCCCAGCCAACTTCTGCTTTTAATATCAGACCAGTACATTTGTACCAATGTTCCCACTGAGATCAACTAAAAAAACTGGACAAAATTTAAATAATGTGAAAAAATAGTTATCAGTGGTGAGGAATTGCCAGGCAAAAAGTAGGAGAAGAGGAGGACCATCACTGAAAGCTACCGTTGCCATGAGGACATCTATGGATTAGAATAAATATCTTACAAAAGCTGTCTTTTGACCTCATAAGGCAAGGGGAACAAACCTCAAAGCCTAGGAAGAAGATGGGGACTCTGTGCTTGAAGCTGGGGCCCCTTAGGAGCTGCATCTTCTGGGTAAATGTGAAGCAGAAATAAACCAGCTCTTACTCAGACTTGTAACCTGACTTCAAGTCACCTGGATAGTACAAGAGATCTTGAGCCTAGAACTTGGGTTAAAGTGGTTCCAGACAAGGAGGAGTGCCAGGTACCTGCCAGAGTCAAGAGGAAAACCCTATCCCTCTAAGCTTCAAATTATTCCAAAATGGAATTTCCAGCATGTAGTCAGGTATAACCAGGAAGGCCCACAAAACCCTGAGATACTGAAATTATCCAGCGCAGCCAATCAAACAACTAGGCTTGCTTGTTTCTTGAGGTCAGAGGCTACCTCTTCAAAGAAATAAAATTCAGACTTGAAAATTTGTGCAGAAACTCAAAATCGTATTAAGATCTGGGGCAAGAACATTCCAGGCCAAGAGGATAGCAAGTACAAAGGCCCTGGGGCAGGAATAAGCTTGGCATGCTAAAAAGATAGAAATTCTCTGGCAGGAGCAGAGGGAGCAAGAGTAAGAGGTGGTAGGTGAAGTCAGAGAGGAAAGTGAAGGTGGAGGTCAGATCATGTGAGTCTTAAGGGATTTAAGGTTTTAGTCTCTGTGTCAAAGGAAGCCATTTGACGCCTTAGAGCCGTGAAGTGGTATAACTTAATTTACTTAATTTTACAAAAGTCAGTTTGGCTTTTGTATAGAAAATAGACTGTAAGGAAGCAAAAATAGAAGGAAGGAAACCAATTAATAGGTTATTGAATGGTCCAAGTGAGAGATGATGGAGGCTTAGAGTAAGGTGGTGATGATGGAGGTGGTGGGAAATGAATTCAGAATATACAGTGAATTGAACTAGACATGGGGTGTGAGAAAAAGCTCGGCATAGCTCTTCACTTCCATGTGCTTTCTGTATAACCCCATTCTCCCCCAACCCACATGGTTTTTCCTTCTCTCTCTCAGTAGACAGCTCTTTAATTGGCATTTTCAGCCCAGTCGTTTTTTCTGTGTTTTACATCTATCAAGCCAACTGCCTTCTGAAATATTCCACCTCAGTGTCACCAGACCTTATACTGAACATGCCCCAAACTCAGCTCATTATTTGCCCCTCTAAACTATTTTTTTCCTCAATTTCCTATCTTAGTTGATGATACCACTTTTCACTCAATCACATAAGCCAGAGCCTTTGGATTAATTTTAGACTTCTCACTTCCACATTCAATTAGCAACCAGGGACTAGCAATTCTACCTCCTTAACTTCTTTGGAAGCTGTCTGTTTCTTTCTATTTTCATGGCTTTTGCCCTAGATCAAGCCTTCATCACCTCTCTCTAGACTATTATCATAGTCTCCCACCTGTCTCCCAGGTAATGATCTCAGTCCCTGCCCATCTGTCATTCTAAAGTTTGCATCTTTCTAAAGTATAGAGGTGACACTTCTGGGGCTGCCAATTGCTTAAAGAAGGTACAAACTCCTTAGCATGGGTTAAAGGGCCTTCCAACCCCCCTTGATCTTTCTCCATTTTCCGTATGCTTTTGATCCTACTATATCCTGCTCTTACCAGTTATCTATGGCTTCCTGGACATGGCTTTGCATGTGCTAGGTAGTTTGCCAGTATGCCCTTCCTCCTTTTGCTGCCCATAAACTTGGCAAACTCCCACCCTTCTTGTAGGAGCAACCAAAGCATGAGTTTCTCTAAGAAGTATCCCTCCTCCTGTCCATCCAGAATTGAGTTAATCATTATGAAAGCTCTGTGTTTAGTATAGACCTTCCTCTAAGGTAGCACTTTTTCACTTAGGTTATTTTTTTAATGTATGCTTTACCTACTGAGTTTCTTGAGGTCAGAGGCTGCCTGATATGACTATGTCTTCTGCTCCTTATACTATGCCTGGCACATAGCAGGCACTCAACTAAAGTTTTTTTTTTTTTGGAGACAGGGTCTTGCTCTGTTACCCAGGAGTGGAGTGAAGTGGATTGGATTGGACATGGGGTGTGATCTCGGCTCACTGCTGCCTCAACCTCCTGGGCTCAAGTGATCCTCCCACCTCAGCCTCCCAAGTAGCTGAGACTACAGGCATGCACCACAAAACCCAGTTAATTTTTAAATATTTTTGTAGAGATAGGGTCTCACTATGTTGTTAGGGCCAGTCTTAAACTCCTGGGCTCAAGCAATCCTCTCACCTTGGCCTCCCAAAGAGTTGGGATGATAAGCATGAGCCATTGCACCTAGTCTCAACTAAATCTTTATGGAATGGATAAAGGAGTCGTTAAATGAACAAATACACCAGACTATACACTCAAGCTCACAGAGCAGACTTCCAGCCCCTAGAGGAAAGCTGTAGCAACCAGCATTGGGGGTATTTCATGAGCTTTCATCTGGGTGACGCTGGCCATGGCATGTGCCTCTCTCCCTAGCTGCTTTAGATGGATGGTTCACACAAAAAGTAAGAGTTCAAAAGTTTTGTAGCTACTTGTACCCAAGAGCCTTAGTTACTGATTACCCTCTTTTGTGCCACCCACAAATCCCATGCCCAGCCCTTGGAACTTACCCCAAAGCAGCATTTCCTCCCAGCTGGGGTGATGCTGACTGTATTTAGGAGCCCACAGATGTACCTTAAGTTCACAGCACAAATTATCACATGTGAATGTTAACACTCATCTTTCATAGTCATGTGTAATTTCTACGATAGTCCATGACCCCCGCATCTTCTCCCTTTTCCCCTCACTTATAATATGCTATTTATAGAGGAAGTACAGAGGAACATAAAAATGAGACAGCTAGGAGGAGAGAGGATGAACCGAGAAGAAAAATTGGGAAAAGGAAAGAATAAAGGGAGGACCAGAAGGGAAAGAAGGGAAAAAGAAAGAAGGAAGAGAGAAAGAGGAGAGAAGAGAAAACAAGGGAGAGAGAGAAAAGAAAGAGAGAAAAAATAAAGGAGAATAAGGGGAAGAAAGAGGAAAATAAAGGGAGTAGAAAGAAGGAAGGAACAGAAGAAAAGAGAGAAAGAAAGAATAAAGACAGAACTTTAAATTAAGCATCCACACTTGTCTGTGAAATTTATCTGAAGTATCTCTACTTAAACAGCAGGAACCTCGTGGCCGATATTAAACATTTAATTGACTAGAGAAACCAATCATAGAACAAAGCCCCTTTTCTTTGTGACCTATCATATGATAACTCAAACACAGGAATTGCTATTTTTCTCCAGAAACTATCAGCCACAGCCATCTGTCTTGGTCCTAGACTGTTTAAAAACAATTTTTTTTCTTTAAACGTGTGTGTGTGTATGCTTCAGCCACAGAACCAAAGTAGCCTCCATTGCAACAATGGCCGACTTGTGAGACTCAGCAGTGGTTCCCCCAGCCTGCTTCTGGCCACCAGATGTCATTCAGTGGTTCCCTTTCATCCTCACCCACCACAGAGCCATTTCAGCCTGTGTAGGGGTGAGGGTTTGCATCCCTTTCTGAGCCCCACCCCAGATCTGAGTGTGGCCTAATCTTGCCTGAGGCCAGCTGTGGGGGAAGGGAAGGAGCAAAGCCACCTGGAAGTGGAGCTGGGATGGAGTTAGATTTCTTCCGAAAGTTCAGCAACTGCTGCTTATTAAAAAGCTTGTTTTCCGCCTGGGAATCCAGTCTTTAGCATGAGGGAATAAAAGGACAGACATAATAGTGGGATTTGAAAGGAGTGCTGTGAGCTGGGGACATGGAATGGGGCACACAGAGTCCCCCTTCCCTGAGTACTGGCCGTGCAGTCCAGTACTGTAGCATAGACTGAGAGGCAGCTGATGGTTCCTGACCCCATCACCCCACCACCTCTTCCATCTTTCTCTTCCAGTTCTTTCTTCTCTATCTCTTCCCCTTCCTTTTCCTCCTCCATCTCCTCCTTTTCTTTCATAACTGTTGACTCGGGTCAGCAATGGAGTCACAGAAAGGCGGTCAGAAGTCACACCACACAAAGATGCCGATCAGAAGGCCACAGAGCCGCCAGCCCTGCCTCTGGGGCATAAGATAACACTAAAAAAGGCAAATGACAGTTCAGCTTACTAGTTTAGAGCTCAGGCAGGGTGTGGTGCCTCACGACTGTAATTCTAGCATTTTGGGAGGCCGAGGTGAGAGAATCCCTTGAGCTCAAGAGTCCAAGACCAGCCTCGGCAACATAGTGAGAACTCATCTCTCCCAAAAATTTAAAATTAGTCCAGCGTGGTGGCATGTGCCTGTCTCCTGGCTACTTGGATGGCTTGAGGCCAGGAAGTCAAGGCTTCAGTGAGCTATGATGGTGCCACTGCACTCCAGCCTGGGTGACATAGCCAGCCTTGGTTTCCTCATTGGCAAAATGAAGATAATAGCACCTGCTTTATATAAGGAGATATCATAGTCCTTTTTCCCCATATTGTAGATATTGGGGTTAGTATGAGGAATGCGGGAATAACACACTAGGTGAAATACATAGCACATAGTAAATGCTCAGTGAATTATACACTACTACATGCCAGGCTCTATTCCAGGTGCTGAGTGAACAAAAGAGACAAGAAGAAAATCTTGCCCTCATGGAGTTAACATTCTAGCAGGGGGAGACAGACAATAAACAAGTAAATAAATAAAATATATAGCACATCAGATGATCAAAAGTGAAAGGAGAAAAATAAAGCCAGAAAGGGGATAAAGGAGTGCTAGGAGAAGAGGGGTTGCAGTTTTAAACAGAGCAGCGCAGACTCCCTGCAAATGTAATTTTTTGATTAAAGACCTAAAGGAGGTGAAAGAGCCAAGCATGCAAATGTTGAAGAGAAGAGCATTCTGGGCACAGGGAACTGCAAGTTCCAAGGTCTTAAGCCAGGAGTACACCCAGCATGATTGAGAAATATCTAGGAGGTTGGTGGGCTGGAGCTCAGTGGGGGAGGGACAGTAGTAGGAATTGGGGCAGGAAAGGCAATGGTGCATGCACGCAGGAGGGGAGGTGCAGCAGGGAGTGCAATCATGTAGGAACTTGTTAGCCATTGAAAACTCTGGGGAGTTTTAAGGAGAGGAATAATAGAATCTGATTCACATTTTAAGAGGATTGCTCTGGCTGCTGTGCTGCAAGTAGGCTATGGGGGTTCAAGAGTGTCAGTAGGGAAACCAGTTAAAGGTCAGTGCAATAAGCCAGGTGAAAGATGGTGGTGGCTTGGACTAGGTAGTAGAGAAGGAGGTGGTGATAAGGGGTTGGATTCAGGATATCATTTTTAAGGAACAGCTGTCAGAGTTTGATGATGGATTTAACAGGAATTGTGAAAACAAGAGAGGAGTTCAAAAATGTCTCTGAGGTTTTTGGCCTGAGCAGTGGAAAGGATGGAGTGGCTATTTGCTGAGATGAGGAAAATTGTAAGTGGAGCAAATTTGGGGGTGGATGAGATGGAGCGGGTGGTAGATGTTATGAATTATGTTTTGGACATTGTAAGAGATTATTACCTTAATAGCCCCCAGTGAGTCATGTACTGGGCCTTATATACTGGGACTTGCCCTCTTAGAATGCTGCCTTGGCCTTAAAAGGAATTCTACTGAAGAACCGTATGGAGGACAGCCAAAATGCCCTGGTCAATAGGCTCAACTAATATCCAGACACGTAAGCAAGGACATCTTAAACCATCCAGTAAATCTCCAAAAGACTTCAGTCATGTGAATGACCCAAGGCAAGAAGAGAAGAACCACCTATCTGAGCTCAGCCTAAATTGTCACTAAACTTCAGAGTTTAATTATGTAGCAATATATAACTTGTACAATCACGTTAAATTTGAGATGCCTTGTGCACATTCAAATTAGGATTTCAAGTAGGCTATTGGATGCCTGAGTCTAGAATCCAGGGAACATGTCCAGGCTGAAAATACAATTCAGGAATTAATGAGCATATAGATGATAAAGTCATGAGACTGATAAAAACAGCAAGGAAGTGAGTAAAGGTAGAGAAGTTTAAGGACTGAGCCTTGGGGAACCATAACATTTAGAAAGGAAGAGGAATCCCCAAAAGTGATAAAGGACCAGTGAGTGCAACAGAAGGAAAACCAGGCGTGTTTGGTGTCCTGAAAACCAAGTACAGAATGTGTCTCTGGGAGAAACGAGGAAGCAATTGTGTTGGATACTGCTACCTAATCAACTAAGATGAGGACTGAGAATTCATCATTGAATTTAGTCGAGGCACGTCTTTGGTTACATTGAGAGAAACAATTTTACTAGGGTGCGAAGTGTGGAAGCCTGCTTAGGAGGAGTTAAAGAATGAGAGGAGAAGAATTAAAGCCAAGGCTATAGATAACCCTTTTAAGGAATTCTCATATAAAGAAAAATGGGGAAATGGGTCCATAGTGGTAAAAGGATCTGCAGTTAAGAGACAGGTTTTGGCCGGGCGTGGTGGCTCAAGCCTGTAATCCCAGCACTTTGGGAGGCCGAGACGGGCGGATCACGAGGTCAGGAGATCGAGACCATCCTGGCTAACACGGTGAAACCCCGTCTCTACTGAAAATACAAAAACTAGCCAGGCGAGGTGGCGGGCGCCTGTAGTCCCAGGTACTCGGGAGGCTGAGGCAGAAGAATGGCGTAAACCCGGGAGACGGAGCTTGCGGTGAGCTGAGATCCGGCCACTGCACTCCAGTCCGGGTGACAGAGCGAGACTCCGCCTCAAAAAAAAAAAAAAAAAAAGAGATAGGTTTTAAGACTGAGAGCATATTATTTACAGATATGAAAGATCTAGTAGAGAGAGGAAAATCAAGTGATGAAGAATAGAGAAAAAAAGATTTGCTGGATGATATCCTTGAATAGATGAGTGGGAATGGGACCCGTTGAAGGCATTGGCTCTAACTGGGAGCAAGGATGAATCTTATATAATGTGAGAGGAAAGGCAGAATATGTGGGCACTGACATAAGTTGGTGGGCACACGTAGGTAGAAGAACATAAAACTTCTTTGCTTATGTTTTCTCAGCAAGGTCATTGGCTGAGCTTGAGGATGGGGGAGGGTTGTTGGGGTTGTTGGAATGTTGAGGAGAAAGAAGATAAGAAATTCTCATCTAGAAATGAACAGTATCCATTGTTATTATCTTCTTGTAGGAGGCAAGGGCTCCCAACTTACTCATTATATCCAGGAGCTCAAGACTCCTGTTCTGATGGGCCCAGGCTTGATATAGCCTGTAATGTAGAGAGATCTTGGCTGGTACTATCATGCCTAAACAAAGTCATTTCTTACTTTCTCTTTTGTTCAGATATGTGGTGGTCATGTGCTTGGGGGAATCTGAGTCTTTTCCCTGATCAAGGCTGTTAATCTTGGTTAGTGTGAGCCAATCAAAATAGTTTTATTTCCTTGGCCAGCAATTCTTTTAGGTACAAACATGTGCTACAATTCTGACCAACAATATGTGACAGGACATCTGCTGGTAGTCTCTTAGAAAATATTTTCCTTTCTGATAACAAGAGAATCACGGAAGGAATATTTCTTCTGTTTCTTTTCTTTGCTCTATGTGTTGAAACTGGATCTGCAGCAGTCACATGTTACCAGTACGAAGGGTGGCCCACAGACTAAAGAAGGCAGTTCTGTAATGAGTCCCCGAACAACTGAATTCAATCCTGGAGCTTCCCTGTCTCCAGACTTCTTTTTTTTTTTTTTTTTTTTTGAGACAGAGTCTCGCTCTCTTGCCCAGGCTGGAGTGCAGTGGCGCGATCTCGGCTCACTGCAAGCTTCGCCTCCCAGGTTCACACCATTCTCCTGCCTCAGCCTCCTGAGTAGCTGGGACTACAGGCGCCCACCACCACGCCTGGCTAATTTTTTCTATTTTTAGTAGGGACAGAGTTTCAATGTGTTAGCCAGGATGGTCTCAATCTCCTGACCTCGTGATCTGCCTGCCTCTGCCTCCTAAAGTGCTGGGATTACAGGCGTGAGCCACAGTGCCCGGCCCAGACTTCTTAATATGTGAAATATTGTTATATATTTTCCTTGTCGACTATGCCTTTTCTTGTTGGTTCATCTGTGATTTACAGTGGGAAGAATTGTGATGCATAGATCATTAGTAAAATAGATGCAGAATTCAGCTCGGGACCATTGAGAACACAAATTCAATTCAGTGCAATAGAGATACAATGAGAACAATGTACCAGGCACAGTATTAGACACAGAAGAATAAAACTTCCTCACCATGAATATCTTATGACAAATATATATGTGTGTGCATTGTAAACTGGGGATAATAAGAATATCAAAATTCCTATTCTAGAAACCAGAATAGGTTTAGTGCCTTGAAAGAGATATAAGAAGTCAAAGAAGATGGTGAAAACATCCATTTGGAGAAACTGGGGTAGTGTCAATCAAGGAAGTAAGGCCTAGAAAATAGGGAACTGTAGGCCTGGCACGGTGGCTCATGCCTGTAATCCCAGCATTTTGGGAAGCTGAGGCGGGTGAATCACTTGAGGCCAGGAGATCAAGACCAGCTTGGCCAACATGGTGAAACCCCATCTCTACTAAAAATACAAAAATTAGCCAGGTGTGGTGGTGCGCACCTGTAATCCCAGCTACTAAGGAGGCTGAGGCACGAGAATCACTTGAATCTGGGAGGTGGAGGTTGCAGTGAGCTGAGATCGTGCCACTGCACTCCAGCCTAGGTGACAGAGACTCTGTCTTCAAAAAAAAAAAAAAAAGAAAAAAAGAAAAAAAAAGAAAGAAAAGAAGGAGGGAACAGCAGTAATAATAAACATACAGGCAAGAAAGTGGACTGGTCTGTAAAACTCCGTGGTAAGATTGGTTTGGCTGACTTACAGAGTGTGGAAGGGGCTAATGAAAAATAATGTTGGAAAGTTACATTGGGTCAGGATTTGAGAAGCCTTAAATGGTAGGCCAAGAAATCTGGGTTTGCTTAGGTTGGAAATGGCAGCCCCTAGAGAATTTTTTTTTTTCTTTTAAATAGGAAGGTAACATGGTCAGAGCTGAATCTGGGAAGAGTCATCTTTAGCAGGGGAACTGAAGGCATTTCTTTTTTATCCAATAATAACTAATTCTTTTAGTCATTTGCCACACCCTCAGTATACGCAGATGTTTAGCATGAACACATCTAAAGCCTCGGCAAGAATAAACAAGAGAGAATTACATTCTCAGACCCAAGCAATGAGAGGCAGCATCAAGACAGAGAATCTGCCTTGGCCTCAGGCAAGCCTCTTCAGCCCTTTTCTCTGTGTCCCACCCACTTCCTTTAGGCTCCCTGGAGCTTCAGAGAGCCCTCATTCCAATTAAAATCTTCCCCCGCAGTTCAAATTTGCACCAGGACAGTACTACTTCTCTGGTCTCCAACACTTTTTTTTTTTTTTTTTTGGAGACAGGGTCTTGCTCTGTCACCCATGCTGGAGTGCAGTGGTGCAAATCATAGCACACTGCAGCCTCAATCTCAGCTCAGGCGATCCTCCCACCTCAGCCTCCCGAGTATCTGGGATTACAGATGCATTCCACCACATTTGGCTAATTTTCTTTTGGCTAATTTTCTTTTAATTTATTTTTTTGGTCGAGACAAGGTCTTGTCGTATTACCCAAGCTGGTCTTGAACTCCTGGGCTCCAGCAATCCTCCCACCTTGGCCTCCCAAAGTGCTGAGATTACAGGCCTGAGCCACTGCACCCAGACCTTCATTTTCATACAGTGGGACTCCTCCAATCAGTGATGGTACCCTTTGCAGAACACCATGAAATATTGATATATTTAAGTTCAAAATACTGCCTATGAATTAACACAAAATTACATATTTAGCTACTTTATGCTTAAATTGCTTAAAAATGTTAAATTTGGGCCAGGCGTGGTGGCTCACACCTGTAATCCCAGCAGTCCGGGAGGCCAAGGCTGGCAGATCATGAGATCAAGGGTTTGAGACCAGCCTGGACAACGTGGTGAAACCCTGTCTCTACTAAGAATACAAAAATTAGCCAGGCGTGATGGCACGTGCCTATAATCCCAGCCACTTGGGAGGCTCAGGCAGGAGAATTGCTTGAACCTGGGAGGCAGAGGTTGCAGTGAGTTGAGATTGTGCCACTGCACTCCAGCCTGGGTGACAGAGCAAGACTCTGTCTCGGGGAAAAAAAAAAAAAAAAGTTAAATTTAATTAAACTTACAGATACTAACACATAATATAAAACCACAACCATAAGCCCAAACACCTGTCCATAGAAAAAAGCTGTCAAACTAAGCACGGTCGGCGATGTCTGAGTCCATTAATATTCATTTGTTACTTACTAATTCTTTCTGTCATCTGCTAGCACTGGCCAGTGGACAAGGAAGAACAGGTGCCAACAATTTAATAAAAATGTAGAGAGAGAAAACTAAAAGCTGAAGATACTCTATCCATTAACTTAATTTTTCTGGGAATTAGTATATTTATTCATTCAACAAAGATTGATTGAGCAGCTACTGTGTGACAGGCACCATGCTAAGGAGAGGAGACACGAAGAAGTAAGGTACAGTTTTGTCTTCCAGAGATGTCTAGGAGGGGAGATAGCCGAGAAATGCTAACGAGCAAACAGAAAGTGAGTATTAAGGTGGAAGTGATGCAGCGTCCTCCAGAGCTCTGGGGTTAGAGAGGGCTTCAGAAAGGATGTCATGAGAGGTAAGTTGTTTTTTTTTTTTTTTTTTTTTATTCTGAGAGGCAGTGTCTCACTCTCTTACTCAGGTTAGAGTGCAGTAGTGCGATCATAGCTCACTGTAACCTCAAAACTCCTGGGCTCAAGTGACCTCCTGGGTCAGCCTCCCAACATGCTAGCTTTACACACCTGTGAGAGGTAAGCCTTGAAGATAAACTCAAAGTATCTAAACCAGTGCTTCTCAGACTGTGGGGTTTCACAGAGCAGCAAATTGTCTGTGGAATTGGGGGTAGGGGTTGTCAGGACCAGGAAAAGGTTATCAACTTTTACATTGTGAAATAATGTTTACTGAGAATATCATCCACTATTATACTTTTATAGAAGAAAGGACATTTTCATACCAAAAAAGAAAAAGAAAAAGAACTAAAATGGGCATAATAACAGGCAAAAATGAAGTGTCCTTGAGTTGGTATGAATTTGGCTTTGTGAAGAACTCATCACATTGTCCTTATTTGTCTTGTTTCATGGGAGAGAAGCTGGAGAAGGTGCCACAAGCAGAGTAAAGGGACATGGACAAAGGTCCTGAGGCATCTGGTCTTCATTTTTTTCCTGGGGCTGAGGTTCTAGCCACCCTGGGTTTGGGGAAACGGAGCCAACAACCTGTCCCCAGGGCCACATGATCTTCTTTGGCCCTAGGCACTGTGTCCGGGGAAGTAGGAGGAGTGAGCAGAACTTTCACCATAAACAATTCTAAAGATTACATTTTATGACTACTTTGGTATAAGGAAGACTATAATCTTCGACCTCCAAAAGTGTATTATTTTTATTCTGACATTAAAACAAAGTAAAACCTTTTTCTGGACCCCTAAAAGTGTTGTGTGCCTAAGACATGCCCTTTCTAAACTTTAGGCAGCGTGCAGTAGGATGGGGTCCCAAAGTCTTCCTTATCACCATGATCCCCTCCCCATTCTGCCTGTGGAGAAGTCTGCCCCTGCCTGGGGAGCATGGATTGTATTCGAGGAATAAATACTTAAGGAATAAATTCACAAGATGGCCAAATACCACAGAGGTGTGTGCATCTGGAGATGAGCACAGTCAGCACTGGACACTCCAGGGGGTGAAGGGCCACTTGTCAATGGCTGGTAGGTCCTGCTAGCCACAGCCAGCCCCAGGGACAGGAAGCAGCAAGGACCTGCCCTGTCTGGAAACTCTGCCAGATGGCCTAGCATCCCAGGCTTGGTCTGCTCTGCATTTTATCAGCCAGGGCCAGAACCAGCCTTTCATAATTCAGAGCTACTTGGGACCCTGTCCCAAAGACTGCCTCTGATGTGGACTTGATTCACTAAGGCTTAACTTTAATCTGTCCTTTTTTGTCCAAGCCTCAGGGGTGTGTGTGTGTGTGTGTGTGTGTGTGTGTGTGTGTGTGTGTGTGATGTTCACATGATGGGGAAGAAATAACCGGCATTTCTTCTCCTTCCTTCTGCTCAAAGGATGTCTTATCTAGGATATGCAGGGCTGGAGGGCAGGGACAGCGATCATTTAAATGCAGGGGCGTTTGAGATAACTGGTGGGAAGACAGTGAAGAGAGAAAAGAAGACTGGGAGAGAGAAGGAAAGGGGGAGATGGAGGAGACACAGTAGGAACACACAGCAGGGGACCAGTTAATGTTTTTGAAAGAACCTTGCAATCCTGACAAATATGTGTACTCTGACATGTTATCCTAGGCTCCCCAATTTGGCCTAGGTAGAAGTTGAAAAACAAATGCAGGCCGGGCACGGTGCCTCACACCTGTAATCCCAGGACTTTGGGAGGCTGAGACAGAAGATGGAACACTTGAGGTCAGGCATTCAAGACCAGCCTGGCCAACATGGTAGAACCCTGTCTCTATTAAAAATACAAAAATTACTAGCTGGTCATTGTATTGGGCACCTGTAATCCCAGCTACTCAGGAGGCTGAGGCAGGAGAATCACTTGAACCCAGGAGGTGGAGGTTGCAGTGAGCCAAGATCACACCACTGCACTCCAGCCTGGGAGACAGAGCAAGACTGTCTCAAAAAGCAAAACAAGGTCAGGCCCGGTGGCTCATGCCTGTAACCCCAGCACTTTGGGAGGCTGAGGTGGGTGGATCGTTTGAGGTCAAGAGTTCGAGACCAGCCTGGGCAACATGGTGAAACCCCATCTCTACTAAAAATACAAAAACTAGCCGGGCATCGTGTTGCGTGCCTGTAATCCCAGCTACTCAGGAGTCTAAGGCAGGAGAATCGCTTCAGCCTGGGAGGCAGAGGTTAAAGTGAGCTGAGATCACGCCACTGCACTCCAGCCTGGGCAACAGAGTGAGACTCTGTCTCAAAATAAATAAATAAATAAAAATAACACACTCCTAAAATATGATCACACTAAACTAATTTAGCATTGACGCAATAGCATTCTTTGATATATAGTCCAGCTATCTAAAAATATCTATTTTATAGTATTTTAATAATCCAGGATCCATTCAACTTTACTCATTGAAAACTGATTTTTATATCTTCTTGGTTTCCTTTCATCTAAAAGAAGCTTCCTGCTTCTATTTACTACTTATTTTGTGTTAAGGATACTGGCATGTTTTAATTCGATTTAATTTTATTTTGAGACAGGGTATCACCCTGTTGTTAAGGCTGGAGTGCACTGCTGCCTTGACCCCCTGGACTCAAGCTGTTCTCCCACCTCAGCCTCCCGAATAGCTGGGACCGCAGGCCCACACCACCATGCCCAGCTAATTTCTTTGTTTTCTCTAGAGACAGGGTCTCATTATGTTGCTCAGGCTGGTCTTGAACTCCTGAGCTCAAGCAATACTCCTGCCTCAGCCTCCCAAAGTGCTAGGATTACAGGCATGAGCCACCATGCCTGACCAACATTGGCATTATTAGAGTTCACTTGTCTTGTTGAACATCGCACAATCTAGATTTTGCTGATGGTTTCCTCATGATGATATTTAGGCTAAATGTTTGAGGCAAGAACACGCTGCAGGTGATACGTGTGCTTCCTGCTGCACATATCAGGAGGTCCTTCATGTTTGCGATGCTCAGTTACTTGGTTAAGGAGATATCCATCACATCTCTCCATTGTAAAGATACCTTTTGACCTTTTTCATTAATAGTCACACTGTGGATGTTAAAACTGTTTTTAGGGGGCAAAATCATCTACTTTTCCTGGGAAAACCATATTTCTTCCATTGTCTCATCAAAAACCCCACTGCCATATGGTGTGCTTATGGCTGACACCAGCATCCAGGAGGCTGCTCTTATAGCATGAAGATTCATGATTGTAATCGCTAATAACCATAATATTTCCTAATGTCTTGTAGCATTTTACAGTTTATAGAGCATTTTTGCACATGTTGCAACTTTTGATTTGCCCCAAATTTCCTTTTCATTGTCCAAGAAGTAAGACTGCTTAGAATCATTCACTCGCTCATTCACCCATCCATTCGTCCAGACCACATGCCAGCCACTGGTCCAGAAGCCAGGGCTTTCGTAAATGAATGAAGGGATCAGATCTAGGTGGGGAGACCAACAGGCAATCTCTTCCCAAACAGTGTCACTGCAGCGGTAAGACAAGCTCTGGGGTAGAGAACATGGGGTTGAAAGGAACCAGCTGAAAAGAGAAGCATAGAGAAGTAGAAACTGAGGCTCCAGCCTGCCCTATCCACTGTCACATGAGAAACTCCATTTCTCTCCCCTTTAAAGCACTGTGAGTTGGGTTTTCTGTTTCCCGCAGCCAAGTGCGTCCTGATACTCTCAATGTTCTCGCATTGCAGGTGAGGAAATGAAGGCCCCAGAAGTAAAATGATTTTGCCAAATGACACTCAGCTAGCAAATGCCCGAGATGGTCCTTGATCATGGGTGATTGATTCTACGTCCCTCACTTGTGTCCTAGGGGAAGAGACAGGAAGAGCCCGTGTTGTCTGAGTCTTGACGAACTCCCTGGCTCTCCTCTTCTGTACACAGTTCAGAGATGGCTAGACAGAAGGAAGATGCCCAGTAACACTTACTCAGGTGCTCTGAGGGCTGGTCACTTCCCCCTTGGTGGCTAAGTGGCGGGCATTTCAGGATACAGAGCACTTTTATTAAGTTTAGCACTATTCACATGGACAGACAGTGGGTGTGCACGTTCAGTCAACCCAAACAGACGAACATACTGTCTAAAGGCCACAAAGTGCACCATGAATAATTCCCTGTAAATACACATTCAATGCCCATACTTCACAGAGACTGATTGAATGTGTAAAAGACTGAAGGGCTCAGGGAACAGGAATTAATGGATGGAAGGAATCTATCGTGGTTGAGGTCAAAGAGTAGGCTCAATGTAGCAGAGAGCCAGGCTCACCAGCCTGCTGTGAATTTGAAGTATGGGGGCAATTAGGCATGAGCTATTTGTAGACAGAAGGAAAAATGGTGAACTAAATGGCTTAGGCTTAATTCCATGTGCAGGTTGGATGCAGAGGACTGTCATCCTCAATACAGGCTGCAAAATGATGCCAAGGGTCACCCTCATAGAGGGCAGAGCCCAGGGTTGGAAACATTTAAAGTACAACTTCTGAGCTTTAAAAGAGACATTGTATATATAGATCAACAGGAAGGTCAAGAATTCTAAAATCCTGACAGCTAATTGTCCCACTTCACCTTAAGTAATTTTGCTAGAGAATGCTGATGCAGCCTGTATTTGTGCTGTGTGCGTGTGTGCACGCACGTGTGTTTATGCATGCGTGTGTGTGTGTAGAGGACGTAGTAAGAGGGAAAAAATGTGGCATTTTTGCCAGCATTTGCCTTTTTTTTTTTTTTGTCTTTTTTTCTTGCTGTTCTCCACCCCTACAATAAGCTGAGCCAGTGTAAGTTACAATTTATTAGCTGGTTGCTATGGGTTACACCAGTGCTCCGCAGATATTCCCTTCAGAAATAGTAACATTTAATGTAATGTAAAACAGAACTACTGTATCACCACTTGCTTGGCTTCTGCTGGCTTGCAATATTATATCCTTCCCTGCTGAGCTTGAAGTCTCAGGAAATTAGCTGGTGCCATTATTTTATGATGATGATGGGTGTCTGCCATACCCCCCTTGTTTCATGAAAAAGACAGCCTGCAAACCGAGGGTGTCTGCAGGACCTGGGGTGCCAACTTGCAGTGCCATGCAGTGCCCAGAGACTGACTGACTGTTTCATCTGCCTGTTCATTATTTAAGGCAGTCTTCTCAAAGCTGAGTCCCTGTGGGCCTGGGGCCAGTTACCATTTCAGGGAGGCTAGTTGTAACTACCAATGAATTTTATTTATTCTGCCATCTGTATAATATTGGTGGCAGGCTGGTTAACAAAAATTTGTGGGCTGGTAAATTTTCAGGATAATTTAACTGTAAGAGTGATTTGAAGGGGAAAGGTTAGAAGATGGTGACCCTGAGTAAAGCCATTCAAGTTAAAATAAACAGAATAGAAGAGAAACGGGTGTTTTCAGGCCACCCACATTCTCTCTTTTCTGCCTGCTCTCTCCATTGCCCACCCACCTAACCACTACCCCTCTCAGAGTACACCTTTTTCTGCCCGTGTGCTCAGTCTCTTCTCTCGCCTGCCCACGGAGGTGTGCTCTCTTTTACAGGCAGGACACTTGGTTGTTCTACAGATGATGCTTCCCTAACAGGGCCCACTAGTGTAGGAGGAGTGCTAGGGTGGTAAACAGAATGTGGGCTCTGGAAGATCTAGGTTCAAAGCCTGGCTCTGCCACTTCCTGGTTGTGTGACCTTGGACAAGTTCCTTGAACCTTTGAAGCCTCGGTTTCCATATTATAACATGGGATAACCATACTTACCTTGAGTGCATATTGTTAAGGATCTGAGAGCGCAATGTCTATGTAATCTCTTAGCACAGTGCCTGGCCCGTCGTGAAAAGTGGTCTTGCCTACTCTCCAATGTGGGATATTTTTGTTCCCTCTTCCTGAGAGACTCTTAGCCAGTTGGTCCTCCTGGGCATCTCCTGCTTTTCATTCAAGACTAGATCAGACACAACTTCTTGTGAAAGCAGCTTAGCTACTCTCCTGCCTGTCCTCTTTCAAGCCATGTGCCTGCTGCTCTCCGCCACTGCTGTGGCACCTCTGCATGCCTCTGCTGTAGTGTGTCCATGCTAGATTGTCATTCTCTGTTGAAAAGTCTTCCTCCCACTGAGCCCTGAGCTTCCTCGGGGTTGGCAGCTTGCCTTTCTGATCTCTCTTCCTAGTGCAGTGCCTGTGCACATTAGTTTTCAATGAAGTTTGTTGGGTGTATGAATGAAGTAAAGAAAAAACTAATTCATTAACTCATGTTTACCTACAGTATACCTGGTGGATAAAAGTCATGGCTCTATTCTACAGGGCAGTGGCAGCCACCAGGACTAAGGGACAGTGTATGCGATAGTCTCTATCGTTCAAATGCCTTTGGCTGTAAGTAACAAAAGATACAACTCGCAATGGCTTAATAACAAGAAAATTTATTATGCTCCATAGCAAGAGACCCAGAGGTATGCAAGCTCCAGAGATGGTTAATTTATTTCTTCAGTAATGTCATAGAAGACTCAGTTTCTTCCAACTCCCACCCTAGCTATCTTCATCGGGTTGCATTTTTCTTCACGGTAACTCTCCTCAGAGCGAGAAGTAAGGCACAGCTGTACTAAGCAGATCCAATCCAGATAATATGACAGTGACTGCTTCTCTTTTTATAAAGGGGAAAACCTCTTTTAGAACCCCTGGCCCTACCTAGTAGACTTCTGCTCGTGGTTTTGGTCAGAACTAAGTTATGGGTCCTTTTGAAAAACCGATTATTAGCACAGGGAAAGAGAATGCTATGAACAGCTTAGGGCAAACACGTGGTCATGAATAGGACATGTTGCCAAGCAGATTGGAGTTATGTTAGGAAGGGAGAAGCGCGGGGATACAGTTATGTTGGATAAGCAGCCACACAGCTTGCTGCTGTGTGCATTTATTCATTCAACAGATGTTATCTATCATATACCCAGCATTGTGCTGGAGGTTGTGGACAGTAGTGAACAAGAGAGACAAGATCCTTCCCCTGCCAGGCCTTCCCCTCACCCCCTACCCTTTGAGATGGAGAGGGTGTCCAGGCCTCCCTGCTTCACCCTCTGAGGTGAGGAGGCATCCAGGGCCTCGCATCTCAGCATGGGACTGACGGGCTTGCCCTGACCTCTCGCAGGCATGAACACCACTGTCTGGGTCGTGACACACATGGGCACTTATGTGGGCGCCAAAGTCTTCCTCATCTATGAGGTAAGGCTGAGGTGAGCTCTGTGTATGTGGGGAGCAGGAGCCTCCTGGGGTGCAGGCTGGGGTCTGGTCTGTGTGGGTCACCCTGGGAGCCTTCAGATGACCCTGGTGGAGCTAATGTTCCAGACGTTCCAGTAAGGAGACAGTGGCCATGTAAACAAATAAACAAGATCCTTGTAGAGTGCCGTAACTGTCATAAAGAAATCAGCATAGCAGTGGACAGAGTGTGAATAGGGCCTGCACTGGAGGTGGACATGGAAGGTCCTTCTGAAAAGGTAACATCTGTTGAAGTAGGGAGCAACAAGTCCGGTGCAGATCAAGAGAGAAGACTCCAAGCAGAGCCAACAGCAAGTGCAAATGCCCCAAGGCAGGAATGAGGTGGCTATGTGGCTGGAGCAAAGTCTGTGCCTAATGACTGATCAAAAGTTGCTTCTGGCACCCAGCCTGGCTCCTGCCCCAAGCTGAAAACAGATCATCAGCAACAACTCTAGCTTCCCAAGCCTCTCCTGCCCAGACTTGCAGCTCCACCCAGGTCAGAGGCACAGCTGCAGGGACCACAGAACAATGGGCTCAGCTCTGTGAAGACAGGAAAAGCCACCATGGTTTTGACAAAGAACCCAGGAATGGCGTTAAAGGCTTCTTTGGGCAGTGTCCAATTTATGTAGCAATTTTCTTGGCCACATCTGCGGAGGTATAAAAAGACAGATATAAGGCAAGGATGGAACTACTTTATGTGTGTTGATATCCCTTCCCCATGGTTCTGTACACCTCAGAGCTCCTGCAGCGTGGCAGGTGATCCCAGTGGCTCCTATTTCACCTGGAGGCAGGACAGTGCTGCTGCCACGTATGGCAGCTGTGCCAGGGCTGGGGAGGCAGAGACTGTAATTCTCAGTTTGGTGTACTCATCCCTACCACTTTTCTGCCACTGAGTTTTTGGGTGGGCATAAGTTCACTGGCAGCCTGGGTCCCCAGTCTTACTCCCCTCCAGGCCTGGTAGCTCTTCTTTCCTGCAGTGAAAACCTCTCTGAGGGTTTTAATGATCCTGCCCAGTTCTGGCCTGCCACACCCATCACAGCCTGGTCAGTCCAGAGAGCACTGAGTCCTCCTGCTTCCTCTGTCAGCAGTGACATCAGGCATCTTCCCTAGGCTTCCTCTAGAAACTGATCCCTTTTCGTCCCTCTTCCAGGTGGCCTTTTCCCCCAAATGTTGTTAATGGATTCATTTGATATCTTGTTTTCCTTTGAAGCTTTTGTGAAACTCGTGTAGACTCATGGAGCATCCAAATGAGGTAACATCACCATCAGTGCTCCTTCCCTGGCTCACTGCCTCAGGAAACCAACCTGGTAGGTGTTTCTGAGACTCTCAGTGTCTATGGAAGTCCCTGGGGATTTCTCACTCAAATCTGCAGAGTGTTTAGTCTTCCTGGACTTTTGGCTCTAGGCAGTTTGCTTGGAAGTATTGAAGGAGAGTAGCTCCCTGACTCCCATGTGATAATATTATAAGGCCTCAGAGCATGCTTGTTTGGCATTCTAGGGGCTGGGAGATTGGTGAGACACCCAGATGTCTGCTTGACTTCAGGGTGGCTGATAACAGAAGAGACCACCACCCAAGACCCGGAACCGCAGCTTCCTCTGACTTGCAACTGTGCTGCTGCCTGGGACAGATTCCTTTCTTCTTAAGGTTTAACTTTCTCCTAAGGAGTCCATGTTTGGGTGTTGTGCCTAACCACCACACCTCCCCTGCTCCCTGTCCTAAGTTCTGCAGGCACCAGGGACCCCAGCTGTGGGCACAGGGCGGTTCTTTCCCTGGAGCTCCAGAATCCAGGTAGAACCTGGGAAGGGATGGGAAAAGAGGTCATTCCATCATTTGGACAAACCTAAATCTAAATTTAGCCCCAGCCTGCTATAGAATATCAGTATGAAAGAAACTTTGGACGTTATTAGGTCAACTGCTTCATTTTGCAGATGAGAAAACAGAGGTCCGGAGAGGTGAAGTGGTTAGACTAAGAACATGGACCTCATGGCAGAGCTGGACTGACCATATCTCCTGACTTTCAGTCTGGGTCTCCATTCACTGTGCCTTCTGCCCTTGTTGCTTTTGAATTTTATAAAAGGTCCTTTACATTCAAAAACCTCTTCTTTCTGTTTCCCTGCCCACCCTCTACCTCGTAGAACTTCTGATAAGATGCCTAGGCCATGAGTGGCATTCTTGGGCTGTCTTGAACGTGAAGACACCTTTGTGGCTAGCCTCCTTGAGCGCGTATGGGGCATCAACACATATGTATTGAATTAGATTAGGACATAATTTTCCTCCTTTTTTTTTTTTTTTTTTTTTGAGACAGAATTTCGCTCCTGTTCCCAGGCTGCAGTGCGATGGCACAATCTCAGCTCACCGCAACCTCTGCCTCCCAGGTTCAAGCAATTCTACTGCCTCAGCCTCCCAAGTAGCTGGGATTACAGGTGCCTGCCACTATGCCCAGTTAATTTTCTAATTTTAGTGGAGACAGGGTTTCTCCATGTTGGTCAGGCTGGTCTCGAACTTCCTGCCTGAGGTGATCTGTCCACCTCAGCCTCCCAAAGTGCTGGGATTACAGGCATGAGTCACCGCACCTAGCCAATATTCAGTTTTTTAATTCTCCAATAGTATATTAATAGAACTACTGCGAAAATAAAAGTGCATATTTTCCACTAAATAATTAGGTTAAATCAAGTTAGATTGTTATTTTTCCTGCAGGACTTACAGCTTATAATGGGCTAAAAAGCACTGTGACTGTTGGCCAGGCATGGCGGCTCACGCCTGTAATCCCAGCACTTTGGGAGGCCGAGGCGGGCAGATCATGAGGTCAGGAGATCGAGACCATCCTGCCTAACACGGTGAAACCCCGTCTCTACTGAAAAAAAAAAAAAAAAAAAAAATTAGCCGGGAGTGGGTGCCTGTAGTCCCAGCTACTCAGGAGGCTGAGGCAGGAGAATGGCTTGAAGCCGGCAGGCGGAGCTTGCAGTGAACCAAGATCGCACTACTGCACTCCAGCCTGGGCGATAGAGCAAGACTCTGTCTCAGAAAGAAAAAAAAAAAGAAAAAAAAAGCACTGTGACTGTGGCCATTTAACATGAACTCCAGAAAGTGTTCTCCATAACATATTTTGCGAAAAGCTGCACGAAGGTGGATGCGTGGAAAATTGAAGGTTTGCCTGATCCTCTACCGGGGAATCCTGGTTCTATGGAGCAGCCAGAGCTATGACTGGTCTCCAGGACAGGAATGTGCCTGCTCCCTGGTGAAAGTGCCTCTGTGTGGCCTCAGGGCCTCTGTGAGGCAAGGCAGAGCTCCTGTCCCTGCATGAGCACACCTGGGGATTCTGGAGTGGCTGAGACACTTATGCTCCCTGCTTCCTGCTTCCTGGAGCAGAATTTAAGGAAGACTACTGGGCTTTTGCCCCAGGAGACCAGACGAAACAAAACCTCCTTTCAGAGGGGCATTCTTCTGACTTTTTCTTCAAGTGGAATTGTGACTGTAGGTTTGGGTTTAAACATTGAATTTCAATTTTGCACACACACACCAAGAGGCCTCGGGGCAATGGGGGTGTTTGAAATGAACACCAGCCCGAGTCCTCTACCTGCCAAGTGTTCGATTAAGCTGCTTAGGTCTGTTTCCACCATCCTGTCTTTCAAATATTTATGTGGCAGATTATAGGCAAGCTTCAAAGGCAAGGAAATGCAAATCTGTTCTATAAATCATGGAATGACACAGCTGCTGTCTTCCTCAGTGTGACAGCTTACGAATGCCAGCATTTCTGTCTGCAGAAGGGGTGGTGGGAGTGGGCTTCTCGAGTGCAGCCAGGCCTGTGTGAGTGCCTGTGTGTGTGTGTGTGTGTGTGTGTGTGTGTGTGTGTGTGCGCGTTGGGTGTAGGGAAGAGAGTAGGGCATACTAATAATATTCGCATTTTTGCAAAACAGCAGTTTTTTTGTTGTTTAAATTTCCCAGCAGTTAAGGAGTTAATTTATTTTGCTAATCTTAAAGAACTCTGGTGGGATAACACCTCACCTGGGATCTGAGGCATCCAGAAAACTAGAGATGAAAATGGCTTTCGGTTTTGGGGAAATATACCTAGAACGTGAAGTAAGGGGAGAGAAGTCAACAACAATAACTTTGGAGATTCCAGAATGAATTTAATTTAGTCTAAATGAATAAAAAGGTAATTGTGCATTGCAAATACTTATGCAAATTAAGTTTTGCCCCCAGGGTCTTAACAATCTGCCAGTGAAGCCCCCAGTGTGCCCAAGATTAGACTTTTGTGGGCTCTTTTCGGCTGTTGCCATGAACACATCGATTTGGTACATTGGTGTTCAGTGACCCATTAACATCCACCAAGACCAGCACTGGGGTTTATGGTCCTTGCCCAGCAGCTGGTTTTGGCCTGGTGTCATTCTAAGAAAAAACCTGGGAAAGCTGCAGTCAACAGCGTGCAGGGACCCAAAGGAAGATGCTGTATAAGACAAAATGAGTGGGGATAAGGTTTGCCACGTATTAGTCAGGATTCTGTTGCAAGTGACTCAAACTCACTTAGGCAATAGGGGGAATTTTCTGGGTCACTGAAGGGAACATTGAATAACCAAATCATGGGAAAGGAACTTAAGTAGTTGGGCTCGGGAACAGTTGGAACAAAAACTGGAACGCTGCTAGGACTCTTTTCCATCACCTGTCTTTACTTTTTCTCTGTGCTGGCTCCTAACATGGCTGCATATTAGGACTGGTAGATTTTGTGTCTGACGACTTTTCCTATTACAAAGACTGTTTTGCACCTGACAACTTTTGTCTCTGTAGAATCCTATTTTGAATAATCCCAGAGAAGAAATTTATGATTGGTTGAGCTGGGATCAGGTGGCCATGCCTGGACCAATCAACTATAGGAAGAGGACAGAGAGTCATATAAAAACATGGCAGCTCTTATGGTAGTTGTGTTGATGATGGGTGGCTTTCCCCCCCTCCAAAAAAAATGGAGTGGGGAAACTTTGGACAGACAATCCAGTAAGCATCTACTACATTCTAGAGAGAGCTGGAAAAAAGACCAAAGAAGGCAAAGAAAGGGGGCCAGAAAAGATGGTGTGATGAATGAGTTGCATATTGGAATTCATTGACTCCTTGACATTGAGTATTCCATGGGATTCCTTAATGACACTAAATGCTCCTGATTCTTCTATTTTTCTGATAGCTCTTATTCTGTCTCCTTGATTGTTCTAGAGCCTTCTCTTCTCTGCACTGAGAATCTCCTCAAGATTACAGGCCCTTAGTTATGTATCTTGCCTCTAGAGAAGACAAATAGATAGCTTCTTTCCAACTGCATAAACAGTATTCCCTGTCAGGACCCTCCTCTTACCTTCCAGAAGAAATCCACACTTGGATTTCCTTTAGTCACATTTAATGCCTTTCTAAAAAAGTGTGGTTCCTGAACCAGTCACATGAGAATTACCTGGAAGCTGATTGGAAACGCAGAATCTTGGGCCTTATCCCAAAACTGCTGAATCAGAATCTGCATTCTAACAAGATGACCAGGTACTTAGTAAGTCCATTAATTTGGAAAGCACCACTTTAAGCAATTAGAAATGGAACTCATAATCAATCTGCTCTCAGTGGTGAAATAAATGTTTTTTCACGATTTTCCTACCAGGTCAATGGCGACCCTGTCTAGAAACCCAGATTCACAACAACTCTCAAAATTACTTTTCCAATACTTTCTTGTCTTCATTACCTATGTCCAATCTGTTACCAATTTCAACCTATTAATTCCACTGTCCAGTAGGTCTGTTTTTCCTAACCATGCCTTCCTCACTTTCTGCAGGCTTTAATAGATGCATTTGCCAGTCAGCCTCCTCATTTAAAAAATGGGTCAAATAATGCTTACAATGCCTCCTATACGTATTTACATACAATAGAAATTTAATGTGTAATTGTCTTCATCCTGGTAGGACTGATTTTCCACTATGGCTTTGTACACAGTTGTAAGGGATATTGCAAATAACATATTATTAACTATAAAGTGCCAAAATCTATGAACAATTTTGATTTTAAATAAATTAGAAGGGATTAAAGATTATTTCTAAAATTATTTTCCCTTATCTGCACTTTAATATGCTATAATGAATAACAGAGAAAGTGGTGGAATAATACCTGGCCAGGAATTATAGATAGTAGTGTCTTACATATGAGCATCATCTATGGTAGAGATCAGCAAACTCTTTCTGTAAAAGGCCAGATAGGATTTTAGGCCTTCTGGGCCATATGGTCCCTGTTACAACTACTCAACTCTACCATCATAATGAGGAAGCAGCCAGAGGCAATACATTGCACATTGATTACTGTAGCTTTAAAGTAAGTCTTGATATCAAATTAAGTCCTTCAGTTTTGAACTTCTTTTTCAAAATTGTTTTGGCTAACATAGGTTATTTTCATTTTTTACAAATTTTAGTTTCAGTATAAAAATTGCTTAAAGAAAAAATGCCTGCTGGGATTTTGATTGGGGTTGCATGTAATCTGTAGATCAATGTGATGAGAATTGACAGCATAACAATATTGAGTTTTCCAATTCACAAACGGGTATGTCTCTCCATTTTCCAAAGGTCTTTAATTTCTTTCAGTAGTTTTTTTGTAGTTTTTAGCATAGGTTCTATACATGCTTGGTTAAATTAATTCCAAAATATTATCTATTTCTGATGCTATTGTAAATGATGTTTTACATTTTAATGTCTCACTTACTTGTTGCTTGAATACAGAAATACAATTGATTTTTTCTGTTAACTTTGTATTCTACAACCTTACTAAATTCACTTATTAACGTGGTAGCCATTCAGGGTAGACTTGTTAGTATTTTCTAGATAGAAAATTATGTACATGGCTGGGCATGGTGGCTCATGCCTGTAATCTTAGCACTTTGGGAGGCTGAGGTGGTAGGATTGCTTGAGGCCATGAGTTTGAGACCAACTTGGGCAACACAGCAAGACCCCATCTCTATTAACTAAAAGAAGAAAATAAAATTGTGTACTATGTGAATAAAAAAAGTTTAACCTCTGTTTTTCTAATCTATAATATTTTATTTTATTTTTTAGGTCTTATTTTACTGGTGGGACACCAATATAATGTTGAATAGAAGGGAAAAAACAAACATTCTTGCCTGGATCTCAATATTAATGGGAAAATGTTGAGTCTTTCAATATTAATTTACAGTATTTGCTCAGGTTTTTCATTGATTCCTTTATTAGGTTAAGATAGTTGTCTTTTATTCCTAGTTTACTGAGTTTTAAAAATCGTAACAAGGCACTGAATTTCATCAGATGATTTTTCTGCATTGTTGTAAATGATCATAGGATTTTTCTTTTTTATTCTGTTAATGTGATGAATGACAATAATTGATTTTCAAATGTTAAATAACCTTGCATGCCTGGAATAAACTCCATTCAGTCATGATGTATTATCATTTTAATTATATTTCTGGATTCTAGTTGCTAATAGTTTGTTAAGAATTTTTTATCTATGCTATGTTCATAAGGAATTAGACTATAATTTTCTTTTAATGTGTTTGTCTGGTTTTGTTATTAGAATAATGGTGACTTCCTAAAATGAGTTGGGAAGTATTTCTTCCCCCTCTATTTTCTGAAAGATTTTGCTTAAGACTGGTATTATTTCCTTTTTAGATGTTTGATAGAATTCATTATTTAATCTATCTAGGCCCAGAGTCCACTTTGTCAGAAGAGTTTAAGTTATAAATCCAATTTACTTAGGCTTAACATAGAATTGATGAGATTTTCTATTTCTTCTTGTGTCAATTTGAGTTATTCATGTTTTCAAAGGAATTATCCATTTCAACTAAACTTTCTAATTGGTTGGCATAAGTGGTTCATAATATCCCCTTTTTATTTTTTAATGTCTATAAGACTTATAATGCTGTCCCTTCTTTTATTGTTAATATTTATTTTTGTGTTATTGCTTTTTTTTATTTATCTGTCTTGCTGGTAGAAGTTTATTTTTTATTTTTAGGGGTTGTTTTTTCTTTAATGGAAAACAAAGCTTATTTTGAGGATTTTTTCATTCATCAAACATTAGCTTGGAATTGATGACTGTCATAGTGTTGGGAGTGTGGTGGGGGAGGGGCTACAAAAAGCAGAAGATAGTTTTTACTTTCTTTTTTAAAATTTTTAAAATTTCACTTTAAGTTCTGGGATACAAGTGCAGAACATGTAGGTTTGTTACATAGGTATATGTGTACCAGGGTGGTTTGCTTCACCTATCAACCCGTCATCTAGGTTTTAAGCCCCTTATGCATGAGCTATTTGTCCTAATACTCTCCCTCCCCTTGCCCGCCATCCCCCCGACTGGTCCCAGTAAGTGTTGTTCTCCTTCCTGTGTCCATGTGTTCTCATTGTTCAACTCCCACTTATGAGTGAGAACGTGTGGTGTTTGCTTTTCTGTTCCTGTGTTAGTTTTACTGAGGATGATGGCTTCCAGTTTCATCCATGTCCCTGCAAAGGACATTATCTCATTCCTTTTTATTGCTGCATAGTATTCCATAGTGTATATGTACCACATTTTCTTTATCCAGTCTATCACTGATGGGCATTTGGGTTGGTTGGTTCCATGTCTTTGCTATTGTAAATAGTGCTGCAATAAACATGTGTGCATGTGTCTTTATAGTAGAATGATTTGTATTCCTTTGGGTATATACCCAGCAATGGGATTGCTGGGTCAAATGGTATTTCTGGTTCTAGATCCTTCAGGAATTGTCACACTGTCTTCCACAATGTTTTAAGTAATTTGCATTCCCAACAGTGTAAAAACATTCCTATTTCTCCACAGCCTCACCAGCATCTATTGTTTCTTGACTTTTTAGTAATCACCATTCTGACTGGCATGAGATGGTATTGCATTGTGGTTTTGATTTGCATTTCTCTAATGATCAGTGATGTTGAGCTTTTTTTAATATATATTTTTTTGCCACACAAATGTCTTCTTTTAAGAAGTGTCTGTTCATATCCTTTGCCCACTAGAAGTTTATTTTCTTCATTGAATTTTTTTTCAAAGAATGAATGTTTGGATTTATCAGTTTTCTTTGCTATTTGCGTATTTTCTATTGTACTGATTTCCTTTTTTATGTTTATTATTTCCTTTCGTCTATTTACTTGAAGTTTATTTTGCTGTTTTTTTCCAGTTTCATAAGGTAGAAGCTTAGAGCATTGATTTTTAAACTTTTTTTCTTCTGATGTAAGTATTAAAGTTGTTAATTTCTGTCTAGGTTCTTCTTTAACTGTATCCACATATTTCTATCTCTATCTATCTATCTATCTATCTATCTACCTATCTATCTATCTATATCTATCCAATCTATTTAGTTCAACATATTTTCTAATTTCCCAAAATATTTTCTGACCTTATCCATAGGTTATTTTAAAGTTTGTTGTTTAATTTTCAAATATTTGTGGATTTTATAGATTTTTTTTCTTCTTGTTTTTTAATGTAGTTCCATTGTGGTCTGGTCAGAGAACATACTCTGTATAGGGTTTGAGTATCTTTAAATTTATTGAAACGTATTTTATGGCCAATTATGTGCCCTCTGTGTCCTCTAAGATAAATGTTCTATTTTCACTTACAAGGAGTGTGTGTTTCATAGTTGGCTGTGTGGAGTATTCCATAAACATCAATTAAGTTTGATTGTTCGATGGTGTTGTTCAAGACCTCCATATACTTTCTAACTTTTGTGCCCTTTTGTTCTATCAACTACTGAGAGAGGGGTGTTAAAAATCTCAGACTATACTTTTGTATTTGTGTGTTTTTTCTTTCAGTTCTGTCAGTTTTTTTCTTTGTGTATTTTCAAACTTTGCTATTAGGTGCACATACATTGACTATTGTAAATATTCTTGATCAATTGACTCTTTTTTATGATGAAATATTTCCCTTGAATCTGGAAATATTTCTTATCATGAAGTCTACTTTGTCTGATATTAAAGTAGCCACTCTAGTTTTAGAATTAATATTTGCCTGGTATATCTTCTTCTGTTCTTTAACTTTTACCTATATGTATCTTTGTATTAAAAAACTAAGCCTTGTAGAAAGCAAATAGTTGGATGTTGCTTTTCTACCAGGTATAATAGTATCTCTTAATAGACGATTTTGGTCCATTTTTACCTAATACAATTCTTAATGTGGCTGTGTTAAATCAGTTAACTATTGACTTATTGGTTTCATTTTTTCTTTGGTTTTGTTTTCCTTTCTCTCTCCTTTCTTTTGAATTAAAAAATTTATTATTTCATTTTATTTTCACTGTTGTCTTATTAGCTATAACTTTTTTAATAGTTTGTTCTAGGGTTGATATAATATGTCTTTTATTAATTTTTTTCTTCTATAATGTAGAATCTGCCTTTAAATCTGCCTAGTGGGCTTTTTGTTTTAGATATTGGGGTGTTTTTTAGCTTTAGATGGCTGATTTGTTTCTTTTTCTGTTGTTTTTGTTTTTGTTTTTTGAGATGGAGTTTCACTCTTGTTGCCCAGGCTGGAGTGCAATGGTGTGATCTTGGCTCACTGCAACCTCTGCCTCCCAGGTTCAAGAGATTCTTCTGCCTCGGTCTCCCAAGTAGCTGGGATTATAGGCACCCGCCACCACGCCTGGCTATTTTTTTCTATTTTTAGTAGAGATGGGGTTTTACTATGTTGGCCAGGCTGGTCTTGAACTCCTGACCTCAGGTGATCCACCTGCCTCAGCCTCCCAAAGTTCTGGGATTACAGGCATGAGCCACTGCTCCTGGCCTGTTTCTTTTAATGATTTCCATTTACTTATTTATTATGTTCGTGTTTCCCCTTAATTGCTTGAACAAATCTATAATCGTTGTTTTAACGTCCTTGTTTGCTAATTCCATCTTTGTCATTTCTAGATCTGCTTCTATTGTCTGATTTTCCCTTTCATTATGGGTTACATTTCTTGTTTATGGCAATGTCTAATAATTTTGACTGGATTTTGGCTATTGTGAATATTCCATTGTTAGCCTAAACTTTGTTTCTTTACAAATTATTGATTTTTGCTCTTGCAATAGATTAAATTAACTTCAGATCAGCTTTATCCCTTTGAGGCTTTTTTAGAAAGAGTCTAGAGTATCTTTTGCTCTAGGACTAGTTTAGCCTTACTAGTAAGACATACTCTTTCCAGGATTTCACCTGAATGCAGCAAGTACTCAATGAGGTCTTTCCATTCTGGCTGAGCTGAACTGAAATATCTCCCAATCCTGTGCAAGCTCTGGTAGTTGCTCAGTTTATAGTTCCCCGTAATTTATCTTTCCTTAATCATTATTATTTCCCAGGGTTTATGGAGTTTCACCTTAAACATGTGCATCTTATTATTTAACCAAAGATTCAAGAGGATCCTCTGCAGATTTCTGGAACTTATTCTGTGTTGCTCTTTCATTCTGCTACTGTGTCTCACAAGTTCCATCCAGATGCCTCAGCCTTCCTGAACTCCAGTCTCTGACTTTTTGCGTCAATGAGACTGCCATACTCTGACTGAATTCCCCTTTCCTGCAACTCATCCAGAAAATGCATTGAAAAAAAAGGCTAGGGCTATGGTAGGGCTCACCTCACTTGTTTCTCTTCTCTCTGAGATCTCATGCCTGAAATGCCTGTTGTTCAATAACCGAAAATAACTATTTCAGATATTAATATTTTTGTTTAATTTTCTAGTTGCTGACACTTGGTGGACTAGATGTGCACTAGTTACTTCGTTCTGATCATAAACAGTCTTATTAAAATTTAATTTTATGCTGTTTTTCATGAACACTCCTTTCCAGTCAATTTTCGGCTGATCCCTATATACAATTTGATGTTCTTCAGTGTATTTAGACCTTTCAGGCCTTCCTCAAATGCATTTTCCCCTTTCTTTCTATGTCTTACTCCATACAAAAGCTATTTCAAACTCACCTTTTCCAGAAAACCTCCTATGATTAATCCATTCACCCTCTTTATTCACCTGCCCTTTGTTGTAATTTGTACTTCGTTTCTACTACATTAAGTTGCACTTTTGGCCATGTAGTTTTGTTAAGTTTTTGGCAGTTATTTTATGTGTGACTGTTTTGCTGATGATTATAGGCAGAAGCTTATAAATAGAAAAAGCCTGTCTTTCATTTATTCCCTTTGTTGCAAACCCACCTAATTCAACTGGCTGTTCCCAAGGTAAATATTGGTGACCCTCTACAGTTTGGTGGAGAGGCATTGTATTATGAAACAAACGAAGCTAAATATCAGAGCTCTCATGTGATGGACCACTTCCAAGGCCCTGGGAGGGTCCCCAGCCATCTATTTACATGGTAGATGGTTTTATAAATTTTGCAAAGGACAGATTTGAACCACAATGAAATAAGGCACTCTCTCTTTCCATTATGAATTTCTTTCAGCCAGTCTCCCCTTTCAGGTGGTGGGGAGTGACTGTAAGCACTTTGGGGATCTAGTTAAGGAAAGTTGAGTTGGTGATACATTTAGCGGAGGTTTAGTGGGAGGTATTTATGTGGTTTGCAGACATTTCCATGTATAGTTAACTTATTCCTAGCTGTCCTGTGCAGGAATATTCTTACCACCCACGGGGCAAACTTACCGAGTGATATGACAGGAAGATACAGAACCAGAGCACCTATGAACATGAACCTATGCTATGGCACCCAGCACTGGATCCTTACAGGGAGAGGGGAAGAAACAAGGTTTTAATTGTACGAATCCAGAAACTAATCTCCGGAAGTGTCTTTCCATCAAGACATAAACAATTCTAAGTGGAGGATTCTGTTCTCATCCATTTCTAGTAAAGGACATTCTGTCAGGAATGTGCTTTATGTGCAGTGTATACAATTATAAACACTCCATGATGTTTTCTTTTGTGAAGGTATTATGCAAAACTAAATTCATCAGAATTTTTCTGTTTATAGTGCACAACCTTGTGGGAGAACTACAAAGAGTGAACTTGTCTATTGAAGTTGCATGTTTTATGAATCTTAAAAATTAACTTGGAAAAAATTTTGATCAACCAAGTTAGAGGAAGCACTAAATTATTTTATTCTCTCTATAGAAAGTATTATAACACGGTGGTGACATGAAGAGGCCATCAAGGAGGATGCAGCAAAAAAGTAAGAAAATGAGCCAGGCGCGGTGGCTCACGCCTGTAATCCCAGCACTTTGGGAGGCCTAGGCGGGCGGATCACGAGGTCAGGAGATTGAGACCATCCTGGCTAACATGGTGAAACCCCATCTCTACTAAAAATACCAAAAAAATTAGCTGGGCATGGTGGCAGGCGCCTGTAGTCCCAGCTACTCGGGAGGCTGAGTCAGGAGAATGGCAAACCCGGGAGGCAGAGCTTGCAGTGAGCTGAGATCACGCCACTGCACTCCAGCCTGGGGTTCAGAGCGAGACTCCCATCTCAAAAAAATAAATAAATAAAAATAAGAAAATGCATTACACAGCCATATCAACCATTAATTAATAGAAATATTATGTTATTTGGGGGATTTTTGTGGTATTTGTAAACTTTTCAGTATTTGAAGTCATTGGCCGGGCACAGTGGCTCACGCCTGTAATCCCAGCACTTTGGGAGGGCGCAGCAGGTGAATCACCTGAGATCAGGAGTTCAAGATCAGCCGCCAACATGGTGAAACCCCATCTCTACTAAAAATACAAAAATTATCCAGGCATGGTGGTGCATGCCTGTAATTCCAGCTACTCGGGAGGCTAAGGCAGGCGAATCGCTTGAACCATGGAGGCAGAGGTTGCAGTGAGCTGAAATCACGCCATTGCACTCCAGCCTGCGAGACACAGCGAGACTCCATCTCAAAAAAAAAAAAAAAAAATTGAAGTCATTTTTTTCTCATTCTGTATTCATTTTCATCACTAATTTTGTATTTATAATTTTTAATACTTCTTTTTCAGAGAAGACTCTGAAGGTATGTAAGTCTCAGGCCCCACAAAAGTTGGATCCAACCTTGAGTAGGTGAGGATATTGGCTCTTCCCCCTTCTTAACCTTGTTATTGGGTGATATGGTTTGGCTGTGTCCCCGCCCAAACCTCATCTTGAATTACAGCTCCCATAATTCCCACATGTTGTGGGAGGGACGTGGTGGGAGATAACTGAATCATGGGGCGGTTCCGCCATACTGTTCTCATGGTAGTAAATACGTCTCATAAGATCTGATGATTTTATAAGGGGTTTCCCCTTTCACTTGGCTCTCATTTTCTGTGTTGTCTGTTACTTTGGTAAATATTAACTAACCATCCCTGGAGTACGCATTCCCAATTATAGCAAGTGATCATCCCTTGGGTGCAGATTACATCTAAATAACATATACAAGCATATCACACTGCCAATGCTGAAGCGTTTCAAAGTAAATTCAGACATAAACAAAGTAAACAGAGAATATAACTTACCTGTCTCTTCTATTACAGTTGCCTTTTCATTGAGTCCTGTGGAGCTTGGGTTCCTGTGGAGGGTAGCAGAAGGGAAACTTCAATTACAGCATATATGGTCTGATCTGTTCTACATATTAAAGTTCATACTATTTTCTTTGTGATAAATGAAGGGTGTTCTGCTGCATCTGAAACTCCGAAAACCATTGCTCTAGCACTAACCACCTGTCTCGATAACAGGTATCCACTCAAAGTTACAATGAAAGCCCAAAGATGTGCTTGAGTTAGCTTATGTCAATGAAAATGCTACTACAGACTTGGTGTAGATCTGCTGAGCTGCGTGTGAAAACTACAATGTAATCTGATCCTCCTCTCCCTCTCTCTTCTCACTACTGTTGTTGTCAATATTCCTTCCACATTTTACCCAAGAAAACTTAGTATGCTGGGGTCACATTCTCCATAACCAAGTTGCCAAACAGAAAGACTTCTGGAATAGAAGACGTCTCCTAACTTGGGGAAGAGCGCTTAGAGGGGAAGAGATGAGAGATGGTCACAGCCAGGATGTATTTAGTCTTGGTCTGCAGTGGACATTTATTATCTGCCAAGACCCCTTCTTTCTGGCATGGACATCCTTTCACTTAGGAACATCCCCCCAATGATGAGGCTCTATAAGGGCTTCTCTCATTTTCCCTTGGACTGTGAGATGACCTAATACTCCAAGATATTAACCAGGTGCTTTCTTTCTTTCTTTTCTTTTCTTTTTTTTTTTTCTTCAGATGGAATTTTGCTCTTGTTGCCCAGGCTGGAGTGCAATGGTGCAACCTCAGCTCACTGCAACCTCTGCCTCCCGGGTTCAAGTGATTCTCCTGCCTCAACCTCCCGTAGCTGGGATCACAGGCATGCGCCACCACGCCTGGCTAATTTTGGATTTTTAGTAGAGACAGGGTTTCTCCATGTTGGTCAAGCTGGTCTCGAACTCCCCACCTCAAGTGACCTGCCCACCTCTGCCTCCCAAAGTGCTAGGATTACAGGCGTGAGCCACTGCGCTTGGCCTAACCAGGTGCTTTCAAAGGTGTTTTGAACCAAGAAGCAAGCCCTGCCCTGTTGGACGCAAAGCTGGGAACATGTGAGATGGGAACTGCTGGCATCCCTGCCTCCAGCACTGAGAGGAAAGCCAGCTGGAGAGCATAGAGCTGCCTGCAGCAAGCAGGAAAAAAGGGTGAGGACAGAGTGTCCCGAGAGCCTCCAGCTTCTGGTTCTGGTGGCCACTGATGTCCAACCCTGTTTCTGCCCTTCTTGTTTTGGTTACAGGAGCCCACAAATCCTCTCTATCATTGGTGCTTATTAGAATTGAATTTCTGTCATTTTTTTAAAACCAAGAATGTACAAAACAATGCACTGGCTACGGCAGCAAAATTTTAGAGCCTGATAAAAGAAAAGAAATAGAAACCACAAGAAGAATGGAGGAAATCTCCAGTAATTCACAGGAAATAAAATAACTAGGGAAAAGAAAACTTTGCAGTCTTGGGTGGCTACAGAGGTGGTACTGAAACAAGTGACCTTGAGATCACAGCTCAGGAAAGCCCATGTGACTGTGCTGGTTCTCTGAGCCCAGGGAGGTGGGATGGCAGCAATGGAACAGCATTCCTTTCTCAAAAGACAGACCTGGGAGGTAGTGGAAGATGAGAGCTCCTGCATGAAAATCCACAAATCATGAGTAGAGAGAGTAATGGAGAAGATAAGGAGAGAGCGGGAAGGGGGACTGTGGCCTGCACACGAGGTTGTGCAGCCAGATGTAAGGCCTGGAAGCCACGCTCCTGAGAATCACAGTGCACATGCTAGGTTGGGGCAGAGAGCCACATGCAGCTCACTGGCAGGCAGAATCAGGGGATGGAGGCATAGAAAGCCAAGAGCCAGGCAGCAGCAACTGGCTGACCCTAGTAGGCAGTTCCAGGAGTGGGCACGTCTAGGCGCAGGGACTGGAAGCAAAATAGATTGACTCAGGAGTAGACAAATATGGGTTCAAGGTCAATCAAAGAGCAGAAACTAGGTGACACAAGTGAGTCAAATCTAGAAAGAGAGTTGTAAAAGTGGGCAGACACAGGTAGAGGGAGGACCTAGGAACAGAGGCTAGAAACCAGAAGGGGTCTGCTGGCGTGGATGGACAAGGGGCAGGAGCTAACGGGCACAAAGATGCGCAGGGAATTTCACCAGATGGCTGTCTGCTGCTGAGCTGTGGAGCTGTGGCTTTTCTTCCTGCTTGTCCACAAGCGGGTGGCTCTGCCCTTGAGGTTCAAAGGCATGAGCAGGCCTTCTGATGACACATTTGACAACGCTGGCACAGAGGCAAGATCGAGTGGGGATAGCTGGGAATTTCCTTCTCCTAGACCCTGGGTGTCTGATAAATTATCCTCATGTTGACAATTTCGTCTTTCATAGTTTAAAGAAAGAAATGAGAGGGACTGCTACCCTACACCTAAGCACGGGGGTCATGCTCTGCAGAAGTGGAAGTGACAGGGACCCTGAGAGGAGCCATCTTTTGCAAAGTTGGTGGCATCCGGGACTCAGGCAGAACCCATTCTGAAAGCAGGGTTCAGACGTGTTCGGAAAAGAGACTCTCAATGAGAAGACAGCTCAAGAGGAAAGGGAGGCTAATTGGGGCTAATTGTATTTTTGTTAACAGACGATAGCAAGAAGGCAGAACTCGGGCTGTCTGTGGTGGCTCACTGCTGTAATCCCAGCATTTTGAGAGGCCGAGGCAGGTGAATCACCTTAGGTCAAGACCAGCCTGGCCAACACAGCAAAATCCTTTCTCTACTAAAAATACAAAAAAATTAGCTGGGTGTGGTGATGTACGCCTGTAGTCCCAGCTACTCAGGAGGCTGAGGCAGGAGAATTGCTTGGACCTGGGAGACGGAGGTTGCAGTGAGCCGAGATCACGCCACTGCACTCCAGCCTGGGCAACAGAGCAAGACTCTGTCTCAAAACAAAACAGGCAGAACTCCTCAAATTGTACTTTACTTCCCAATTCTCAGTCAAGAAGACCCATCTTCAGACTGGAAAGGGCAGAATTAGTGCTGGTTAGAGGGAACCAAAGCCATATATAATTGCTCTGAGCAGATTTCACACACCCCTTAAATACCCCCGCAGAATTTAGCCCTTGCAAAGGGTTCCTCAGATATTTCTGAGATTCCCCCTGGGTGACGGGCTGCGAATGCTTGTTCACCACCCCAAATCATTCTCTGATGCTAATGACACTCAGGAGACGGACCCTCTGCAGGGCATAGCTAGCCAGCTCTACTGCTGCCACCACCTGGGATGAGGGATGCTGGGTTTCCCTTTGCCTTCCATCCTAAGCACAGGATTTCCTGAGTCCCCAGAGCACAATCCTCTCTCTAATATACCAGCCGCACAAGCGCAGGAATTTTTGCACCCCACCCACACCTCCACCTATGTAACCCCAAGGTCTAGAACAGTTTTTGGTAGACAGTAGGAGCTCAGTAAATCTCTGACTTTTAACAAGTGTTTAGTAAACAATCAAAAGTGAAAGAAAGGGCTGGGCAAGGTGGCTCATGCCTGTAATCCCAACACTTTGGGAAACCAAGGGGAGAGGATTGCTCGAGCCTGGGAGTTCGAGACCAGCCTGGGCAACATAGCGAGATGCTATCTCTATTTTACTTTTTAAAAAGTGAAAGAAAGAACAAGGCAGAGAATAACTAACAACAATTAAAAGATGTTGTGAATTTCAGGATCCTCAGACTCAGATTTAGAAATGCCCAGTGATGAAAATGTATCCACCTTAAACAGTCTGATGGCTTGGCATGCAGAGTATGTCTTTGTGGGTAGAAAAAGCTTCTCTGGGCTGAAAAAAATAGAAAAATGTGTCCCCTCTCCCCACCCACAAGGCAGGCAGATACCTTAGAAGACAGAGATCCCACTTGGTGGGCAGGTCCTTGTCAGGTAAGGGTTTGGTTAGTAGGTTGTACCTTTGTGTCGAAAAAAAGACATGCCTTTCTCCCAGCAAGGGCAGCCCCCAGCAGGGTGCACAGCTTGGCCGCACTCTGTTGGACAAAGCTGCACTGTCTTCCTACAAGGCTTCTATCCTGTCATGTGGTGTGAGCCAGCACAACTGTGCCCTCAAATCAGGTCTATTTTGCCTGGAATCTCAGCCCCACCCCTCCCAAGACCCAGAAAGGGGAAGGGATTCTCAGGCTGCCTCCCTGCACTTATTTCCTACGCAACACCTGCTCCTCCCTGGTGACGAATGATGGGACATCTATTCCCCCAGGAAACCCAGCCCTCACTCCAGGCCTATGATCTCATCCTGTGGCACCCAGTACAACAGTGCCATCAGAACACAATAGTCTCAAGGGCTTTGGGGTCATTATACTTCAATAATGCCACTTGAAGGGCAGAAACTGTCCATTGAACACAGTTTTCTTTTATAGGCTGCCTTCTAGGAAGAGGTGAATATTCTGCCTGAATGTCCTTCTGTAGTCCTCTGGGCTGGCCGCTCTTGCAAACAATTGCTCTCGCAAAAAACACTCTCCACTCTGCAAAGATAAGCAAACACTGTAATTCACTACATTCCTATCGAGTTAAGAAATATTTCACTCCTTCCTGGAAAGCAAGAAAATTATAGAGACTTAGCTCAGGCTTGACCATATTCAAAAACATACACGACCAAAACAAAACGTTTATCATCCAAACCTAAAATCATCATCCAGAATAATGATGACTTTATAATTGTTCCAAAGAGCACACTGGGCACTTGTTCCAGGCATATGTATGTAACAAAAAGACCCATGAAGTGTGACCCAAGGGCTGACTGTCCAGATGAATTCTGTGATGGTTAATATTAGGTGTCGACTTGATGGGATTGAGGGATGCCTAGATGGCTGGTGAAGCACTTTTTCTGGGTGTGTCTGTGAGGGTGTTTCTAGAGAAGACTGACATATGAGTCAGTGGACTGGGAGAGGAAGACCCGCCTTCACTGTGGATGGGCACTGTCTGGTCGGCTGCCAGCCCGGCAGAACAAAGCAGGCAGAAGAAAGCAGGCAGAAGGGGCATGCAGCTTGCTGGGGCTTTCTCTTTCTCTCTCCCTTCCAGAGCAGGCCGTCTTTTCTCCTTCTGCCTTTGGGCATCTGACTCCAGGTTATTCAGCTTTTGCACTCTGGGACTTGTACCAGTGGCCTCTGGGGTGCTCTCAGCCCTTCAGTCTCAGACTGGGAGCTGCACTGTCAGCTTTCCTGGTTTTGAGGCTTAGGGCTTGGACCGAGACACACTACCTGTTTTTCTTATTCCCCAGCTTGCAAGCCCTATTGTGGGACTTTGCCTTAGTAATTGTGTGAGCCAATTCTCCCTAATAAACTCATATATATATACACACACATGTATACAATTACTCAAGGTTCTCCAGAGGGACAGAACCAATAGGATACATGTATATATGTGTGTATATATACACAAACATATACAATCTTATATATATGTATAGGATGCATGTGTATATATATACACATATATGTGTGTGTATATATATATACACACATATGTATATGTATCCTATATGTATGTATCCTATTGGTTCTGTCCCTCTGGAGAACCCTGAGTAATTCACCATCTTCTTTCTGAACAAAAATTAATGCTGGTTTGAATGGCAGTTTCTTCCAGATTCTACCCATATGGTTCTGAAAGACAATGATAGGGTCCAGGATAAAAACGTTGTTAAAGGAATGTAAAAGAGCTTCATGCAATTGGAGGTGGTGTCAAGTTTCTTGGCCCGAAAACATTTTACCCTTGGGTGCTAAGAGATCTTGCAAATGTGTTGCTCAGTTCTATCAATGATCTTTGTGGGACTATAGTGAGCAAAACTGGTGCCATAGCACTGGACCCAGGCAAACATCCTAAGTGCAAGAAATAGAAGGTGAGTTCTGGAGATTACAGAACAGCAAATGACCTAGATTCTGGGTCATATTTATGAATAAATTGTTTAAAGAGAATTTATGAGCACCTACACAAGGAAGTAGTGATTACCAGTGTAACTAAAATGCAGGTTAGTTGCTCGCTGCATGTGGAGTCCAGTTGACAAGAGTAAGGTCTGATACCAAAAAAAAAGCGAATTGATTCCAAAGTTAGCTTGGGGAAGGGACACAAAGGGTCCTACCTTAAAATGTGCTGCTTCACTTTGGGAACAGAAAGCAGGGATTTTTATAGGGTAAGGGAGGAAATGAGCAAGGGCAGGGGTCCCCCTCCTAGAGTGGTGTTGAGTTGGCACCTTCCTGGGCAGAAGCAAGTTGAAAAAGTGGCCAAGCGGGTGTGCTGTCGATTTGCCCTCCTGGTGGATGGAAGTCCTGAGGCAACCCTGGGAAGATGGAAGTTCTGAGGCAACCTCTGGAAGGGAAAGTTCCTTGGTGGGTGTGCTTTGGTCTGCAAATCGACCGTCAGCTCTCAAGGAGAAATGTGTCTTGGAGCACACAGTTAGAAAAACTTGCCCTGTAGGGAATGTTGGGTGAGGGGGAGGAGAATGGTTATATTTGCATTTCTGAAAGGCTAAGGGAGCCAGGGAAATGAGAAAAGAAGAGAGAGACAAGGAAAAAAACAAACCACCTCTAGAAAAACAGGGGTGCTGGGTTATACTAGGAACTAGTATAGATTCACCCATAATGTTACAGGCAAAGTAACCACTTTTCCTTTTTGAGAGGACTGTTCAACTCAGCAGACTCTGAGGTAGTGTGTATGTTTCAAGGAAGAGAACAAGGCTTTCACTCCATTTCTGACTTTTTAAATTAGAGGTTGTACATCCATGGCTTGTGGTTTCTTGTGTTTTATTTGGCTCTGCCCAGCATTTATGACACTTTTAATTCAGTTGCTAACATTTAAAAGCAGGGAGTGGGGCAAATCCTATTCTTGTGCCCAGTTATCCCTTACCCTCCCTTTGTTGCCTATGGGAGAGGTGTAGGTCCTCTCCCTACTCCCTCAGGCCTGGACAGGGGGCTTGCTTTGGCTAATAGGATGTAGGCAGAAGTGATCGGTGCCGCCTGGTGAGCAGTGGCTTGAAGAAGCACCACATGGGTCTGCGGGCCCTCTTCTCCCTCGGTCGCAAAACAGTGTGTTCAGGATGGGTCTGCTTTACAGCTGGATCCTGGAACAAGAAGACATGCAGAGCAGAGCCACAGCTGCTGACAACATGAGCAGAAATGAACTTTTTTTTTCAATCTTATTGTAAATGGATTTTTTTTTTTTTTTCTGAGCACTGGGGACTTTATTGATGGTACATGGCAAGGTGGGGCTCCCTAGGCTCCTCCTCCCTTTTCAGGAGATCTGCATGGAAACTGTGAGGCAGGAAGATTCTCAGTGTAGTGGGGGATTGAGTGCGGCAGAAACTCCCCAGCAGTGAGGGCCTCTCTCTTCCTCTCCTGCTGTCACTGGGGCTGGTGGTCTGGGGGTCTTACTCCTTGGAGGCCATGTGGGCCATGAGGTCCACCATCCTGTTGCTGTAGCCAAATTCATTGTCATGCCTGGAAATAAGCTTGACAAAGTGGTCACTGAGGGCAATGCCAGCCCCAGCATCAAAGGTGGAGGAGTGGGTGTCACTGTTCAAGTTGGAGGAGACAAGCCTGGTGCTTAGGGTAGCCCAGGATGCCCTTGAGGGGGCCCTCGGATGCTGCTTCACCACCTTCTTGATGTCATCATATGTGGCAGGTTTTTCCAGACAGCAGGTCAGGTTCATGACCAACACGTTGTCACTGGGGACTCGGAAGGCCATGCCAGTGAGCTTCCCATTCAGCTCAGGGACGACCTTGCCCACAGACTTGGCAGTGCCAGTAGAGGCAGGGACGATGTTCTGGAGAGCCCCGCGGCTGTCACAACACAGTTTCCCGGAGGGGTCATCCACAGTTTTCTGGGTGGCAGTGATGGTGTGGACTGTGGTCATGAGTCCCTCCACAGTACCAAAGTTGTCATGGATGACCTTGGCCTGGGGCGCTAAGCAGTTGGCGGCACAGGGTGCATTGCTGACTATCTTGGAGCTGTTGTCCTACTTCTCATGGTTCAAGCCCATCACGAACATGGGGGTGTCATGCGTGTCCGCGTGAAAAGACCACCAAACAGGCTTTGCGTGAGCAATAAACCTTTTTAATCACCTGAGTGCAGGCTGGCTGAGTCCAAAAAGAGAGTCAGTGAAGGGAGATAAGGGTGGGGCTGTTTTATAGGATTTGGGTAGGTAAAGGAAAATTACAGTCAAAGGGGGGTTGTTCTCTGGTGGGCAGGAGTGGGGGTTACAAGGTGCTCAGTGGGGGAGCTTTTTGAGCCAGGATGAGCCAGGAAAAGGAACTTCACAAGGTAATATCATCACTTAAGGCAAGGACCAGCCATTTTCACTTCTTTTGTGGTAGAATGTCATCGGTTAAGGCGAGGCAGGGCATTTGCACTTCTTTTGTGATTCTTCAGTTACTTCAGGCCATCTGGGCATATACGTGCAAGTCACAGGGGATGCGATGGCTTGGCTTGGGCTCAGAGGCCTGACAAGGGGCATCAGCAGAGGGGACAGAGATGATGACCCCTTTGGCTCCCCGCTGCAAATGTGCACCAGCCTTCTCCATGATGGTGAAGACGCCAGTGGACTTCACAACATACTCAGCACCAGCATCACCCCATTTGGTTTTGGTGGAATCTAGCTCCTGGATGATGGTGATGGGATTTCTATTGATGACAAGCTTCCTGTTCTCAGCTTTGACGGTGCCATGGAATTCGCCATGGGTGGAATCATACTGGAACATGTAGACCATGTAGTTGAGGTCAATGAAGGGGTCTTTGATGGCGACAATATCCACTTTGCCAGAGTTAAAAGCAGCCCTGGTGACCAGGCACCCAAGACAGCCAAACCCATTTGACTCCAGGCTTCAGCTTCACCATGATGTCTTAGGGATGCAGCTGGTGCTGCACGAGAAGATGCAGCTGTCTGTTGAATGGGAGGAGCAGACAGCTGGGATTTTCTTAATTGCTTTTTTGTCCCCCGCCCTAGATGGAGTCTTGCTCTGCCGCCCAGGCTGGAGTTCAGTGGTGTGATCTCGGCTCATTGCAACTCCCACCTCCCTGGTTCAAGCAATTCTCTTGCCTCAGCCTCCTGAGTAGCTGGGATTGCAAGCATGCACCACTACCATGCCAGGCTAATTTTTGTATTTTTAGTAGAGATGGGGTTTCACTATGTTGCCCAGGCTGGTCTCAAACTCTTGACCTTGTGATCTGCCCACCTTGACCTCCCAAAGTGCTGGGATTACAGGTGTTAGCCACCGCTCCCGGCCCTCTTAATTTTTTTTAAGAAAATTTGTTGTTAGTGTATAGGAACGCTACTGATTTTTGTATGTTGATTTTGTACTTGAAACTTTGAAAAATTTGTTTATCAATTCTAACGATTTTTGGCAGAGTCTTTAGGATCTTCTCTATGTAAGACTGGATTGCCAGCCAAGAGAGGCAATTTTACATCTTCCTTTCCTTTTTGGATGCCTTTTGTATCTTTTCCTTGCCTAACTGCTCTGGCTAAAACTTCTAGCACTATGTTGAACACAAGTGTCAGGAGTGACGTCCTTGCCTTATTCCTGAGCTTAGAAGAAAAACTCTCAGCTTTTCACCATTGAGTGTGATGTTAGCTATAGCCTTGTCATATGTGGCCTTTACTGTGTTGAGGTACATTTCTTCTGTTGAGAGTTTTAATCATGAAAAGATGTTGAATTTTATCAAAATTTTTTTTCTGTATCGAGATGATGGTTTTTGCCCTTCATTCTGTTAATATGGTGTATCACATTTATTGATTTGTGTATGTTGAAACATCTTTGCACCCCAGTGGTAAATCTCATTTGATCATGGTGATCATGATCCTTTTATGTGCTGCTGAATCCAATTTGCTAGTATTTTGTTGACAATTTTTACATCTATGTCCATCAGGGATATTGGCCTGTAATTTTACTTTCTTATAGTATCCTTGTCTGGCTTTAATACCAGGGTAAAGGCAGGCTTGAAAAATGAATTTGAAAGTATTCCCTCTGCTTCAATTTTTTGGAAGAGTTTGAGAAGAATTGATATTTTTCTTCTTTAAATATTAGGTAGAATTCAGCTATAAAGCCATATAAGAAAGACAAAAAAGAAATGTTGGTGAGGATGTGGAAAAAAAAGGAACCCTTGTACACTGACTGTGGAAATGTAAATTAGTACAGCCATTATGGAAAACAATATGGAGCTTTCTCAAAAACCAGAAATTAGAATGACCAGATGACCCAGTAGTCCAACTTCTGGGTATATATCCAAAGAAATTTAAATCAGTCTGTTGAAGATATATCTGCACTCTCCTTCTCACTGCAGTATCATTCACAATAACCAAGACATGGAATCAATCTAAGTGTCTATCAACTAGTGAATGGATAAAGAATATGTGGTATGTACACACAATATACACAATAGAATACTATTCAGCCTTTGAAAAGAAGGAAATTCTGTCATTTGTGACAACATGGGTGAACCTAGATAATATAATGCTAAATGAAATAAAACAGGCACAGAAAAGCACATACAGCATGATCTCACTTATATGTGGAATCTAAAAAAGTTGAATTTCTGGAAGTAGAGAGTAGAATGGTGGCTACAAAAGGCTGAGGAGTGCAGTGGGGTGGGGAGTAAGTAGTGTTGATCAAAAGGTACAAAGTTTCAATTATACAAGAGGAAGATATTTTAAGACGGTCTCAGCATGGCACAGTGTGGTGACCATAGTTAGTAATAATATATTATAGACTTCAAAATTGCTGAAAGAGTAGACTTTAAATGTTCTCGTTATGAAAGATGATAAGTATGTGAGGTGGCAGATATGTTAATTAGCTTAATATAGTCATTCCACCCTCTGGATGGTGAAAAAAGGCAGAACATGAAGCCCAGTCAGGGTTTCAAGATGTCATTGAATGAAACCTTTGCCTTCTCCTGGAGTCCAAGGTTTTAGGAAACTAGATCTAGATGGCACCTACCCCCTCACTTGGCACAGGGAGAAAGGAAGTGAAAACAGCTTCCTAGGCTCCCATGGCTAGAGCTAGGCCACATGGTTTGCATTGTCTCACAACAATTTGGTGCTGGGTTCCTGGACCATCCCTAGGACATCTTGATATATTTGCCTCACCTGGCCTCTAATCTCACATCCATGCCAATCTTTTTTACAGGCTGCTCCCAGAAAGAGCCTCATAAAATGCACATCTGATTGTGCCATCAGCCTGCTTGAACCTCTGTTGCTTGGTTCCTATTGCTTTCATCATACAGTTCAAACTTCCTAGTATAACAAACAAGTCTCTTCATGATCTGGGCCCCACAGGCCTGTCTGCCATCCCCTCCCTTCCCTGCCACCTTCCTCTAGGTTCATGCTCTATATCATACTGCTCAGGGCTCCTCCAACCCACCAGGCTGTGGAACTTTACCTGCCCTTCCTGATTCCAGGAGCGCCTCTTCTGGATTCTCCTTCTTGCCGAGTCCTCCTAGGGATTGCCTAGCTTTCCCTGACCCAGAGGCTAATCATGATGCTCATCCATGAGCCTCAGAGATCCCTGCAGAACACACGGCCATGCTCCCAGTGTGTGCCACCTGTTTCCCAGTCTCACACCTCCATGGACTTGCAGCACCTTGACAGTTGGGGCCCCCCATGCCTGGTACATGTATTATCTCTGGCATCAAATAATACCTAATATTAAAAACTGCAAAACAAAATCACCCCACGTGTGTCATTCTGCTTTCTTCTCTCCTCTCTACCGCCTACCCTAAACCTTGCTATTTTCCCCATTCATCCTTGTGTACATAATCAGGAAGACAGCCAGATTGCTGGTCTGTTCACTCATTTCTTTACGTGTCCATCAAACATTTATGGCACCCCCACACTGTGACAGCCACCATACTAAGTGGTGGGGGCATGTGGAAATACCCCGACCAGATGGCAGCCTTCATGGAACTTACATTCTAATGGAGGGAGAAAGACAGCAAACAACTCAGGCACGGAGCCACGAGCTGGTAAAGTCTATGCCAAGCGATGTGTACTAAACAGAAAAGGAAAAGAGGGTCAGGCAGAGAGGAATGCTGGGGTGGGTGAGCTGCTATTTTATCTGGGGTAACCTGGGGAAATTGCTCAGATAAGATGCTATCAGAACAGAGACCTGAAGGAAGTGGAAAGTCATGCAGGTATTTGCAGAAGAGCATTTCAGGCAAAGGGAACAGCAGGAACAAAGGCCCTATGTGAGTTGCAATACTACTGTCATAACAAACACATCCCCAAACTTCACAATAAGAGCACAGCACAGGAAATGTTTATTTCTTGCTCATGCTCCAGTTCCACATGATGTTGCTGGTTGATGGACAGTAGTCTTCATTTGGGTCCAGACATCCAAACAACTTCCATCTTGTGACTTTCTCATTTCCAAGGGTCCAAAGCTCCTCCCCAATAAGTGGGCAGATGGGGAGTAGAGAAGGCACAGATGGTTCTTAAGACACCCCCTCCTCATACCCCCAGTAGAAGTGACAAGCACCACTTCACGTCATGTTCCGCTGGGGAGAGTCAGTCCTCAGCCACACCTGAATGCTGAGGCATCTCTCTGGGCAGCTGCCTCCAGCAGCAAGGGCACACTATGATGGGCATTTTTGGTGGTAAGTGAGCCACCTCTGCCTCTGAGTGGAGACAGTGCCTGCCAGTTCGAGCTCAGCAAGAAGGCTAGGATGGCTGGAGAAGCTGATATAGGGCCTTGCAGGCCACTTGAAGGCCTTTGGATTTTACTCTCTATGAAATGGGAAGCACTTGAAGGGCTTTGAGTAAGGGAGTGACATGAAATGACTTATGTTTCAAAGGGGCGCACTCTAGCTGTGCTGAGGAGAATAGACTGCAGGAAGCCAGGAGGTAGACAGCTAGGCAGAAAGAAGGTAGGGCTGTCATGCAGGGGAGAGATGGTCAACCGGACCAGGTGAGAGGGAAAGGTCAGTGCCAGCCCTCCTACACAGATAGGGCCGAGACCTCTAATTTAGTCCAACTCCTACCTTCTAAGCCAGGGGTCAATACACTTTGGAAAGGGTCATCTATTAAGTACTTTAGGCTTTGCAGGCCATATGGTGTCTGCTGCAACTACTCACCTTTACTGTTGTCTCATGAAAGCAGCCATAAATCATGAGCATGACAGTGTTCCAATAAAACTTTATTAACAAAAACAGATGGTCAACTGCAAAGTTTGCTGATTCCTGTTAAACCAATCACAAATGGTGCTGGTCTTCTCTCATCACACATTTCTAGTCAAGGCATCCTCTGGACTTTGTCACTGCTTGAAGTTTGTGTGCCAGCCACTCCCAGTGAACTGAATTTCTTGTAGTAACACTTGTGGCACAAGAATGAATCACAGCTTCCCACTGTCTTTGAGCAAGTTCTCTCTTGACAAGGGAAATTTGTCTATAACTAAATGCCTTTATTATGTGTAATTAAGGCAGCAACTGAGAAAAGATGCAAATGTGTTCTGAAAAACCTTACTTTGCAGCAGCTAGGAGCTTTGCAACCTTTTAAAAGTGCAGGTTTAAACTGAAACACATTTGGCATGTGCTGAAATAGGGCAAGTAGAGAACAGCTAAAGAACAGAACTAAAAGATAAGAGGGTTTTGTGTTCAGGACTTCATGCCGTCTAGTGCTCACCCTGTGAGCTGAGCTGACTGCAGACACCAGGGAACACCCTCCCCACCAAGCCTGCTGTGCCCTCCACAATGGTCCCTTGCCCCAGAGTGAAAAGTATTGTCGCAGCAGAAATATCACAAGCGGCCACTTTCACCTTTGGTTGGTATTTGTTTTTTCAGAATTTCTTCTGTCTCTTTGTATGGCTGTGCTATATAATATATCAAGAAAAGGCAGCTAGAAAACAGGAAAAGAGGCTAGGGCAAGAAAAAATTTTCTCATCATCCCATTTGTGATGATGAATGAAAATCAATAATGATCCATTCCTCTGGCACAGCATTGTCCAATAGAACTTCCTGTGATGTTGTAAATGTTCTATAGCTTTGCTGCCCAAGATGGTAACCACGAGCCACAAATAATGAAATAATGAAAAAAATAGTAAAGTTATTTTTTTCTTCCGCTGATCTTGTGTTCTACGTGTTCCATGGCTACTGAGCTCTTGAAATGTAAGCAGCATGGTTGAAGAGCTGAATTTTAAATTTGGCTTTGCTTTAATTAATTTAAATCTAAGGGTATATAGCTACGTGGGACCAGTGACACTGTATGGGACAGCACAGCTGCAGTGGGTTGGTTAAGATCCTGGGCTTAGGCTGGGCGCGGTGGCTCAAGCCTATAATCCCAGCACTTTGGGAGGCTGAGACGGGTGGATCATGAGGTCAGGAGATC
>NW_012113586.1:3737680-3771069 GCF_000951035.1 Colobus angolensis palliatus | reverse complement strand
GACAGAGCGAGACTCCGTCTCAAAAAAAAAAAAAAAAAAAGATCCTGGGCTCAGAAGTCAGATAAACACAGGTTTCTATCCTGGTCCCCACTCACTAACTGTGATCAGGCAAGTTATGGTCACTTATCCTTAGCTCCCTCATTTTCAGGACGGGCACAATTGTGCCTACCTCATGGAGCATTTGTGAGGATGAGGTAAGAGGGTGGAGATAAAGCACTTCACACAGTGCCTGGCAGAAGGTTAATGCTCAATAAATATTCAGTGTGCGGTTATTTCCTAGGAAACTCCTCAAAGGGCTCATACCACCCTCTAGACATTGCAGAGAGGTGGTGCTAAAGCCTCAGTGCTGGTGTCTTCCCTGGAAACTTCCCTCATCCTAAGTGATATCATATAAAGTCAACTCAGGGGAGGGACAGAGTTGGAGCAAAGGGAGAGTCAAAGGCCACTAAATCAAACTTCTCACTATCTCTGAAACTTCCCTGGGGAGGCAAAGACTGCTAGTTGCTCACTCAATATTTGAGTGACCATGTGCCCTAATAAAAGACCACAATGCCCAGGCTATCTTACAGTTAAGGGTGGTCAATAAGATGCAAGCAGACATTGTTAAATCTAAATGTAGATCTCAGGACTTCCAGGAAGTCTTAAGAGGGGTCAGACAGTTTATATGTTCTCTCTTGTCTTTTTTCGCTTCACCTTTCCTCCTACTTCCCTCCAGCAGCCTTAAGGAAGTGTCTTTGAGGATGGGAGCCCTGTAATACTAATGATGGCAGAGCAAAAATAAAAGAGGCCCGGGCTCATGGACACCATGAAATCAAGGTACCAACATGGGCCTACCCACCTTCAGATTTCTTTTATGTGAAAGAAACCACTTGTCTTGGTCTGTTTTGTACTGCTATAACCGAATACCTGAGACTGGTAATTTATAAAGAACAGAGATTTATTTCTTACAGTTCTAAAGCCTGCGAAGTCCAAGGTACAGGGGCCTCCATCTGGTGAGGGGCTTCTTGCCGTGATATCCCATGGTGGAAGGTGGAAGGGCAAGACAGCATGGACACGAGAGAGACCAGGAAGCTGTCCAAACTTATCCTTTTATCCAGGAACACACTCCTGTGAGAAAAGCACTAATCTATTCACGAGGGCAGAGCCTCTTAAAAATCCCACCTCCCAGTAATGTTGGTTTGGGGATTCAGTTTCTAACACATGAACTTTGTGGGACACATTCAAACCAATAGGACCTCCATACCATGTTTAAGGCATTATTACTTTTGTTTTCTCTTATGTGTAGCAGCTATGAACTAGCTATTTCTAAGCAGTGATTAATTCTGCAAGTCCAGATTATTATGACATATATTCAATGAAAGAAAGGGCTTGAGAAAATCAGTCCAGTCTTTATTCCTTCATCCTGCCTGCAGGGGGCGTCTAAGTCTGTGAACAACATTAGAGATCGCCTGTTATAGTCAATCTTTTTTTTTTAATCTTTAAACCTGTTCATTATTTTTTCTTCCACTGATCTCGTGTTCCAAAATATATTTCTCTACTATCAGTTAAGTTCTATTGTTTTTTTGGTCATGAAAAACATTTAACAAGCTGGATGTGGTGGTACATGCCTATAGTCCTAGTCCTAGCTACTTGGGAGACTGAGTCAGGAGGATTGCTTGAATCCAGGAGTTTGAGGCTGTAGTGAGCTATGATTGCATCATTGCACTCCAGCCTAGACAATAAAGTGAGACCCAGTCTCAATAAAATAAACAAAAAACAAACATTTAACAACCATAGTGGATTTTGTTTTGTTTCATTTTGTGGGCTGGCCAGCAGCTGATCTCCTTCTTATATTTGGGGAATTCTAATAAAATAGAGTTTTTGATGGCCTTATATTTGTTGTCCCTGCCCTTCAGCAGCTGGGCAAGAGCATACAAGACTTAAGATTTGCCAACTCGGCTAGGCGCGGTGGCTAATGCCTGTAATCCCAGCACTTTGGGAGGCCGAGGTGGGCGGATCACCTGAGGTTGGGAATTTGAGACCAGCCTGACCAACATGGAGAAATCTCATCTCTACCAAAAATACAAAATTAGCCAGGAATGCTGGTGCATGCCTCCCAGCTACTCGGGAGGCTGAGGCAGGAGAATCCCTTGAACCCTGGAAGCGAAGGTTGCAGTGAGCCGAGATGGCGCCAGTGCACTCCAGCCTGCACAATAAGAGCAAAACTCTGTCTGAAAAAAAAAAAAAAAAGATTTGCCAACTGGATGGTCTCAACCTGGGACTTTGCATCTGGAGCAAGTAACACAAAGCAGCAACCATGGTTTGGAATGCAGTCTGCTGGGTAGTGGCATCTCATGTCCTGGTGGTTCCCGTGGGTCAGTGTCTGGTGTCCAGTGGCATCCCAACCATGCCACTTCTGTGGTGTGACCTTGGCTGAGCTCCTCATTGTTCAGCTTTTCCTGGCTACTGCCCATGTCCAGAGTCTAGTCCTCCTGCCTTTTCATTTGCTCTGGAGCTGGCAGACATTTTCCTGAAGCAATTATTTTCTGCTTAAGTCAACTAGACTTAGTTTCTATTGCATGCAGCCAAGAATCTTGACGGATATACATGCTAAGCAACATGATTTCATCTATAATACCCGCAGAGTTGACATCATTCAACCAGAGCAAGAGACAGTGTTCACATTAGCCAACATAGCCTTCACTGGCAACAGACACACTTTCTTTTGAGCTTTTAAAAACATTGCTCCATGTCTATCATCATAGACCCCCAAGGAGAAGGCACCCCAGCCTCCTGGAAACCACTGATATCATTGCATATCCTAATATTACAGATGAGAAAATAGAATCTCAGAGAGTTGAAGTGAATTGCTCGATGTGTCAGGCTATAGAAAGAACTTCTCATGAGGGTCATTAGCCATTCATTCATACATTACTCTTGGCCTGTGGACATGACGTCTCAAGGAACTCAGAGTCAGGTAGGAGAGATGGGTGATTCTTGGGGAAACAAAAAGGATTCAAATAACACGGAAATGAGCAGGTTAGGATATTCAGAAAGAGCAATTTAAATGATAGTGAAAACAGAAGGGATATAACTTAAGCTTCAAGAACTCAAGCATGGTGGTAAAAGCAGGGACACAGCAAGATGGCCACGAACACCGCAGACGTTCACCTCTGCAGATGAGAAAGTCAGCCCAGACAAGATGGGGTTCTGGAGGCGTGAATCCAAGAAGTTTGGTAGAAAGCTGCCACAGCCAGACAGTAAAGTCAATATATGCTTGTGTTCTCCTTTAAGAACATGTGATGCAAAAACATCTGAACTTGCAAAATAGATTTTTGAGACTATTATTGTCTTTAAAAAGGACTCTTCACTTAAAGATAAAAAGACATCTATTTTTTAAGTTGCACTAACTTTTTCTTAGCTTATTTATTGTCTGCAACAACATATTGAGAGGAGGCATTTTTATCCCCATTTCATGGATTAGAAACTAGGGCTCAAGTAGATTAAGTCACCAGTAAAGATCACGCAGCTTGTAAGAAGAAGACCCAAAGGTCCTGTGTTTTCTGTTCTACCAACCCAACCCCCACAGAGTGACTTTAAATAATGAACATTTGAAATGCCTTTGGAAGGCACTTCTAATTGAAGAGACTCAATTTACAAAGATTAGATTTGCACACAATTTTGAGAACACATCCATCGCACAAAGCATTATGCAACAATATAAGGATAAATGCCATGGATCCCATGCAAAAGAGAGGAAAATAATAGAGGAAGCGCAGTTAATTAATGCAGTAGGAGCTGAAACACTACAGGAGCAGATGAACATACACTCCCAGAATATGATACAATAAGCGGCTTCATTAGGAAGACAATTTATGTGGTCGGAAAGATAATAGCAAGAGAAAGAGGAAAATGTAAAAACAAATTAGTCTACTAGAAAACACTGATTTGAAGATATTTTATAATGATTGATTTGTAAGAAATCTCTCTGCAATAAACATCAGTGGAACCCTTGCTTTTAGAGGTCTTAAAAAATAGGTCAGCATCTCTGGGTTAGACAGGTTTAGGTGTGATTTTCCTCTGCAAGGAAACAAACCAGCTGGGTGTTTTCAAAGGCTTCCTTTAGTTTATGATTCTAAGGTTCCACTTATGGGAGCTTTCTATGATAGTCATTTTTTAAAGCTGGTTAACTTGTGGCTTTATTTTTCTTCCCCCTCTAAATTCCCCACAGGGCTTTAACTAAATCAGACCACATTTGGAGTTCTGTGTTGCTTTCTGGGCACCACATTTTAAAAGGGACGTTGACCTACTCTCCCTCCAGAGAATGGAACCAAGACAAATGAATGGAAGTTGCTCAGAGATAAATTTCAATTCAATACAAGAAAACCCTATCTCCTTCTATCAGAATCCTCTGACAATGGAACCGGCTGCTTTTTGAGACAGTTTGCTCCTAGGACTGGAAACACTGAAGCAGAGGATATTTGAACTACTGTCAAAACTGCTATGGAAAAGATTATTTTTTTAACTAAGTTTCCTCCCAATTTCAACACTTTATGATTGATTGATCATGTAACTCTTCAATATGATTTTGCCAAGTCGAAGCTCCTTTTAGTTCTTTTATCTTAATTATTAGCCTCTCCTTCACTCCACCTCCATCTTCATCCCTGAAAGTTAGTGAACACAATACAGAATGACAAAAGTTAAAACACCAAGGCCACATTGTCTGACAGTGCCACGTCCCTCCATTGGGGGAGCTGGACATGACATAGCCTGTTGATTGTCAAACTAGCAGTTTGTGGGTCAATCAGGGTGATGGTGGCAGCAGTGGTAGCTCCAGTGGCCCTTGGGCAGATCTACATGCAAGAACAAGGTGAGTTAAGGGTTGGGTGAGGCTCGCCATGGGTCCTCTTCTAGGGCTTTCCATCTTGGTTAGGTCATCCCCATCCAGATACGTGATCCCAAACCCCAAGGTGCTCCTTTTGATACCTTCCTCTCCATACCCTGACTCCACACCATCATATTCAGCTCATCACTACATCCTGCCCATTTTTTTTTTCTGTCTTCACTGCCTCTGCACTAATCCAAGCCCCAGGCTCATCTGTCACCTGGACCTGTATTCGCATCACATGGCCCACTCCAAATTATATACACATCGAAACCGGAGTGATTTTTTAAAAATTCGAACCTACCCTGTCACCTGCTGCTTAGACCGCTCAGCAGCTTCCCATTGCTGCTGAGATAGAGAATAGGACTTGGCCTCCTTGGCCCTGCCTTCCCCGAGACCACGTACTTCCCCAGTTCCCCGCTGTAGCCAGTCACTGTCAGAACGGCCACCAGCAGTTACCTATTGCTTTGGGTAAGCAGTGTCCTCACATTTCAGTTTTCTTTTGTAATGCAATTAAGGGAGGTGAAAGTGGCCTAATCCTTGAGGTTAGCCAAAAGTTGAACCTATTCCTACAACTCTTTCTCTAGCAAGAAATATCTGAATTATGAGGGAATTTTAGGCAGCCAGAGGGTTTAGCTGGAAAGATTTAGAAAGAAAAAGGAATGATTTATATGCTGGATATTACAGGCTATTGGTGCCTCTTGGCCTCTGCACACTGGTTTCCTGCTGTCTAAAGAGTGCACCTTTGCCAGTTGTCCAAATTCTAGTCATCCTTCAGGAGCAAGCACAAGAAACACTTCTAAGTGTTCTAAGAACACTTCTAAGGCTTCTAAGCCTTCTTCACTGGCCTATGGGAGCAACATTGCTCACTCCTCCTCTGAGCTGGCAAGGCACCTTGTCCATACATCCACCATTATTGCATGCACCACACCATATTGCAAAGGGGTGTGTGTGTGTGTGTGTGTGTGTGTGTGTGTGTATGTCTTCTTCCTGGGCTGTGAGTTCATTAAGAGCAGCACTGTGTCTCACATCTTTGTATCCCCAGTGCCTGTCGTAGAACAGGGCTTTATGAGTAGGACTTTTGGTTGCAAGTCACAGAAACCAATGTGATCTCCCCTCAAGCAAAAAAAGGACAAGCCATTTTTGTTCCCTCAGCATGCTCTGTACTTCCTTCCATTTCTCTTGAAGCGTGACAATCTTGTCAGTGCGCTTTTCGTAGGGAAGAACTCAACAAATGTGCACTGAACACAGGGTGGTGAGCGCTGGAGGCAGAAGGAGAGAGAAGGAATGGGAAGAGAGGGGTGAGGCACAAGCCCAGTGGAACCTGCCTCTCTGTTTATCCTGGAGCAGTCATGATGGCTCCAAGGTCACCATTCTCTGAAGACCTTGGCCTGGTTCTTCTTCCTATTCTCCCCTCCTCGCTCACTCTCTTTCCCCAGAAAGTGGGGAAGGTCTGTCAGTTGGTTGCACTCAGAATTTCAGGCATCCTGCCCACTAGCCCAGTGCCAATGCGGGGCTGGGCTGTTCCCTGAGCCCATGGCGGTTACGTCCCAGGAAGGTGCCTGGAGAGTTTGAGGACCACAGGGTGCAGACACCTCCTCCCTGCCAGTGTCTACTTAACTCTTCTCTCAAGTTGTTCCTACTATTTTTTGGGTCCTTACTCTTTAATTGCTCAATTTCTTTCCTTTGTTTTCCTAGTTAAAGGCTAACAAAAAATGAATTGGGTATTTTAGTCATTTGTGGTCATCATTAATTTCACGGTCCTCTGCATTTATTAAGTCTTATTTCCTCTCCATAATCTTCTTTCCCCCTGATATTTGTAAAAGCACATCGTATTCTCCTTAATTGCTTTGGCTGGTGTGATCTAATTCTGATTTTTCGCCACCCTTATCTTTTCCTGGGAAGCTTTAACCGATGCAGCATATTCTTGTTTAATTCTTTCCTTTTTCTCAGCAGACAGGAGAGTATTTCTTTCTCCATAGATTTCCTACCAGTCTTTGGGAGAAGTTGTGCTGATTAGATTTTGCCTCTCCTTTAGGAGTCCTGGGCTGGGGCCGGGCGCGGTGGCTGACGCCTGTAATCCCAGCACTTTGGGAGGCTGAGGTGGGTGGATCACTTGAGGTCAAGAGTTTGAGACCAGCCTGACCAACATGGTGAAACCCCATCTCTACTAAAAATACAAAAATTAGCCAGGGGTGGTGGCACACACCTGTAGTCCCAGCAACTCAGGAGGCTGAGTCAGGAGAATCACTTGAACCCAGGAGGTGGAGGCTGCAGAGCACTGAGATCACTCCACTGCACTCCAGCCTGGGCAACAGAGTGACACTCTGTCTCAAAAAAAAAAAAGTCCTCAGCCAGGCTTCCCCTCCTTTCCACAGGCTCCTCCCCTGAAACCAAATCACCCAGGTTGTCCAGTCTTTTATCTGCAGCCAAACAAAGTACTCTTTGCCCCTCAGTGACAGGTAACTCTTTCCCTTGCTGTTTCACTGCTTAAACAGGAGGCTGTGCCTGGGGCAAGAAGGAAGAAGGGAAACCACGCAGTGAGATGGACTTCCTGTTAGCAGCTCTGGTACACAGACTAGAGGTGAAGCAAACAACAGCAAAGATGCTAGGGACGTCAAAGGGTTGAGGGCCATGGATAATTAAGTGCTCCTAGTCAAAGACCTTCAAACTTCACTTTTGATTTGTTCAGAGCCAGATGCCAATGCCCGTCCCTCTATCTATGACCTGCAGGCACCACAGCTATAGTTTCCCCTGAGCATTGTGCTTATTCTTCTCATTTAACGCTTATTTGGCTCTGCCCTGACTTGTGGTTAATCATTTCTGTGTCTGTCTCTCTTACATCATAATTTTTTTTTTTTTTTTACATAGTAAAAAATTTAACTAATCTTACTCCTTTGCAGCCCATGCATACTTTGAATCCCATAGTCTCTATTTCTATTAACATCATTGCCTAGATTATTCTGGAACCATCTACAGCCTCCTTTCTCCCTCAGCCTTCACATATAATAGGTCACCAAATTGCATTTTTATGAGTACCTTCCTTTCCATTCACATTAGATGCCCTTCATTAAACTTTCTCTGGATGCATTGGACATTGTGGTGGCCAGCTTACACCCAGCCCCCTTCTCTCAATAACCACCCTCGGCTTTCTTTCCATCACCACATCTCCCCATTTACTCAAGGGATGCCAACTACCCAGAGCTCTAGGAATGAAGGCTGTGGCTTAGGCCTAACCCAGTCAGCATAATTCCACCCCACTCCCCCACCTCCCTGTTATTCTCATTGGTTCAGGCTAAGCACATGACCCAATTCAAGCCAATGAGACTAGAGAGGACACTTATTGAAGACTTTGGGAACAAAAAGCTTCCTTGCTCTTCTGAGCACTCCCAGAGTTGAGCCAGGTGCTGGAAGCCATCTTCCCCACTGTATGGGAAGAGGCTACCTGAAAATGAAGCCAATGCGGAAGAAAGCGCAGACAAGAGATATGGAAAGATGAAGAGTCCCAATTTTATTATTCAAGTGCATGGATCCAGCTGTGCCTGAACCACTCCTACACCTTTGTTGTGCGTCCACATTCTACATCCAATCCATGAGAAGATCCCACCAGCACTGCCTTTGAGAATATTCAGAATCCAATTCATCCTATGTCTGCTGTTACCTTCCTAGTCCTTTTGCTCAGACTACTGCGGTAGCCCTCACACTGGTCCTCTGCTTCCACAAGTGGCCCAGGAGATCCTTTTAAAACCATAAGTTGGGTCACACTACTACTCTGCTCAGAACCCCCTTACAGCTCCCCATCCAACTCCAAGATCCTCACCATGACTCTCAGGCCCTGCATGGCCTGGCTGCTCCCCCCTGTCCTCCTCTCTTACCACTCTAGCCCTCGCTCAGCCCACTACATCCTCACTAGAATTTTAGCTCCCACTTCAGGGCCTTTGCACTTGCTGATCTATCTCCCTGGAATGCTCTTCCACCAGATAGCTGCGTGGTTTGCTCTCTCTTTCTTTCAGGGTTCTGCTCAATTGTTACCTTTTCTGTTAGGCCATCCTTGACCCCACCTTCCTACAACAGCACTTCCTTATAATTCTGTATTCCCTTGCCTTGCTTTATGTTATTTATAGCACTTACAACCACCTGAAGAAATTATATATGACAAGATTCATAAATTTGGAAAAGAGAGCTGTATTTTTCTGCAGGTGACCATTCTGACAGGCTGGAAGTGTAGCCTCTGGCCAGAAGTCAGAAGCAAGGATGGGAAGAATAAGGGTGGGAAGAATAAGACAAGAATTTATGCTGAAGAGGGGGGTCAAATATACATAATCAACAGGTTATAGGAGGAGCTATAAATAGTCGCAAACAGGAGGCGTGGGCATGCATAGCAGGCTAATGTGTGCAACATGCACCCCGTGTTCACCCTCGGGTGGAAACTCAACATTTAAATGTGTTACAGTTAGGTTCTATAAGTCAAAAGGTGAAGCAGGGGACACAAAGGCCCTCTGTGTGCAACCTCTGTAGACTGGCCAAAACCACTCCATGGTCACTGGTCTCTAATGAGGAAGGAACACTGATCAGTTGTTGTATTGAAACAGGGTTGGTTTCTGTTTAACCCTTAGGAACAAAAGCCTAAGAGTAGTTAGCAGAAGGGAGTGTAAGGAGATGTGTCTGACTTCCCACTCTGTCATGGCTAGGAAGTCAGTTTTTAAGGTTTCTCTGAGGTCTCTTTGGCCAGGCGAGGGTCCATTCAGTTGGTTGGAGGACTTGGGATTTCATTTTTATTTCTCAGTGTATGTGTGGTTATTGTTATCTGTATCTCCCCTTTAGAACATGCACCCTATGAGAACCTTGGGCTGCTTAATTTGCTGCTATATATCCACTTCCTAGAGCAGCATCTGGCAAGTGGCAGGTACTCAGCACAGTGTTGTCAACTTACTGATTGGATGAATTAACACATGAGCTAAGCATTTTCCTATTTTTGCATGAGGTATTTTCAGTTGAGTTTCTGCCACTTACAAAGTATTCTCATACAGCATTTAATTAATACGTTTGCTTAAAAAGTGGACCAATGAATACTTTAGCTTAGGTTGAGTTGTAAGTTACATCCTCATAGATAGCAATACCTGACATGTGACTGTCCCTTTTGAATGCCAAGATACCACATTCAGGGCCTTCCTACATACTTACATTGGTTTTACAACATCAACAGGGCAAATATTGCCTTCCCCCCATATTTCAGGAAAAGCAAAGTGGTTTGATGGAGTTCAGCAGCAAAGCAGGGACTGGAGCCCACATCTTGTCCCCAGCCCACAGCTCTTGCCACATCTCAGTTTTGCATTTCTGTCCATAGTTCTGCAGCTTTATAGCGTGGCATTCACCCACAGGCCTGGGGGAGTGCTATGAAATACTGTTCCATGTGATACCTACTTATCTAACATTTCCAATTCCCTCTTCCCTGAAAGCCAATAAAATTCTAAATTTTTTCCACATGAGACTGTGGGCTTTTTGGGAAAAAGAAAAGCAAGCATATGGCTCTCAGAAAATCAAACTGCTTTGTGAAATAAAAATCTCCCTCCTTCCCTCCACCCTCCCAGCTACCCCATGGTATAACATTCTTTGGAGTTTCATTTTACATGTTGAGGCTGGGACAACAGACACACGTGTGTGTCTGCCTTGAGTGATCATAATACATTGCAAAAATCCTTCTGCAACCCCTCTCTTCCAGAGTGGTTTTTTCCTTCCTCAGCTATTCCCCACGGATGACATTAGCTCCCTTTTTAATTCCTTTCCCCTCGCTGCACACTCTGATGTTACTTACCAACCCCCAGTGGATATGCAGAGGCTTATTCAGTGTCACATGTAATAGATAAAACAGCGGGGGCTTCTAATCGGAAAATGTTTTGCAGGCTGCAAAAGACTATGGAAAACCACAAAGCTGCCAATATGGTCCAGAGTTTATTAATACATATTTGGCACAAGTGTGGCACACAACACTGCCCTGTCCCCCATGGGGGATTAGTTACATGTTTACAGATATAGCCCTTGGTGGAAGGGGGGGCGAGGATATAGCCTCCTTCCCAGGAACCTCCTGCAGAGCTTTTTTATCTGAGGTTCAGAGACACCCAGGTAGGATGCCTTTTCATGTGGGCACAGCGTTAGAGGTTGCTTGAGTCTTCTTCCTATTTTATTTTTTTAATATTTACTATTTATTTATTTATTTTTGTAGCAATGGGATCTTGCTTTGTTGCCCCAGCTGGTTTCAAACTCTTGGGCTCAAGTGATCCTTGCACCCTGGCCTCCCAAAGTGTTAGGATTACAGGTGTGAGCCCGGCTTGTAGTGGTATTTTTAAGAAGCTACCAATTCCTTTACACACTCCCATCGAGAGGTGGGGTCAACGTCTCCTTTGCTAAAATCTGGGCTCTGTGACCCCTCCAACCAAGTGAGTGCAGTGGGAGGACGCTATGTCCTCCCAAGGCTGGGTCAGAAGGGGCCAGGCCCACTCCACCTGTGGCTTTTGGGATGCTCGCTGTGGCCCCTTTTCTGGATACTCCTAAGCAGGAAGCTTCCACATTGCAAGGAGCCTAGTCTCATGGAGAGGCCTTGTGGGGTGCTCTGGTTGACTGTCCTCCAGCCTCCAGGCACAGGCCCCAGGCATGCAAGTGAGGCCACTCTCTCGGAGGCACCACTCACACTAGGAGCCCCAGCCCACCCAGCGCTCAGCCATTTGCATCACCCTGGCCATTCAAGTCTTCCCCGCATCACTCCAGACACAGTAGAGCAGTGAAGAACCGGGCCCACAGGTTCTGTGAATGTAACAAGGCAGCCGTTTCATGCCCCTGAGTGTGTGTGGGGTGGTTGCAGCAGGAGGAAGCACAACACACAGCCAGGTGAATGCTGAGCATTAAAAGGGCCCTGGGTGCATTCCAAGAGCTAGACCTCCCAGGCCCCCTGGCTGTACCGCCCACACCTCATCAAATCTATAGGACCAGACAGCAGAAAAAATTCCTTGTCCATTGTTAAAACCCTGCAGAAAGAGCCAGACTGTATGGCAGTCAGCACTGACTCGCTCCCACTCTGAACAAGGCCTGCTGTGACCTCCTACTCGACCTGCCTGTCCCTCCTGGGCCTCTCTGGTCTCCTCTCCTTCCACCTTCCCTCACTCACTCCCCAGCAATGCTGGCCTCCTCCTCTGGCTCCACACACACCAGATATGGTCCCACTTCAGGGCCTTTGTTACTGCAGTTCCCCCTGCCTGGACTGTTCCTCCTTGTGTATTTGCCTGTCTGTCTCCCTCAATTCCTTTAGGCCAGGGATCCCCAAGCCCCGGCCGCAGACTGGTACCGGTCCATGGCCTTTTAGGAACTCTGCCACAGCATTAGCTTCTCCAAGGAGTGCGAGCCCTATTGTGAACTGTGCATTTGAGGAATCTAGGTTGCTTTCCTTATGAGAGTCTAATGCCTGATGATGGGAGGTGAAACGGTTTCATCCTGAAGCCATCCTCCCCCAACGCCCCTGGTTCCTTGGAAAAATTGTCTTCTACAAAACTGGCCCCTAGTGCCAAGAAGGTTGGAAACTGCTGCTTTAGGCCTTTACTGAGAGCCACCTCCTCCATCAGTCCTTTGTGGCCATGCTCTCCAAAAGAGCAAATCCCCACCCACGTCCCCAATTTGCATGACTCTTTTTCTACTTTATTTTTCTCTTGAATACTTGTCACTATCTAAATACTTCTATTTTACTTATTGTTCTTGTTTGTTATGCCTTTCCCACTAAAGCATAAGCTCAATATCCACAGAAATACATCCCCAGGGCCTAGAAGAATACCTGGCACAAGGAAAGTAGGCAGTCAATATCTATTGAAGAAATAAATGAATATTATGTAACAAAGTTATGCTTTTGCTCTTATCCTGAGAAAGAGTATATGCCTATCACAATTTGTTAAGTGAATAAATGGGAGACATGCAGGATGGCTGGTTTATTGCTGCCTTTAGAAAACAGTATGAATTCCATCTTGCCGAGATCTCCTCCAACCTCCCTCTCCAGCTTCACCACCTGCCTCCCTCCTCTGTCCAGCCAGAGCAGGTATCCTCTGGTTCAGTGCACTGAAGCCTGGCTTCTGCCAGTTCCTCTGCCTGGAAGGTCCTGCATCTACCTCTTTGTGAACTTACATCCTGTTTGTCTCTTCAGGACCAGCTCAGGTACCACCTAGCTGGAGTCCCTTTGACCTCTGGTGAATTCCATGTGCACTTCTCCCAGGTCCTGAGGTCCCTGGGTATCTGTCTCACCTCCTTCATCTGTCTGAATCCCAGAGAAGAGCAGGTGCTGCTCTGCCCTGTTCGTATTTGTAGTCCTTACTCCCCTTCACTCATAGGCAGCTGCAGGTACAGATGGGGTCTGGAGAATTTGGGGATGTGTTGGAGGGATGGGGTGAAAGAGGAGGTCAGGAGAACTCCATGTTCATATCCGCTTCTGTCAGAGTTTGAGAAGTGCAACAATAGCAGTAGAACTGACATGCCCCTGTGACAGTGAAAAGAACACAGGACTTGGAATCAGAAAGCCTGGTCTCATCTCCTTTCCAGGTCTCTTTAGACAAACCATTTACCTTTCCCAAGCCTTGGTTTCTTCATCTAAAAAAATGTTTATGCCACAAAGATATTGTTTGGATGAAAGGGCAGCATTCTTGAGGGGGGAAAAGTGTAAACTGAAAAACACTATGCAAATGTAAACGAATGTGCAGAGGTTAGGTGTTCTAACCAGTGAAATTGACAAGAGTGCGGCTCAGGTTGCTGCCAGAGGGTGGCAGCAGCAGGCAAGGACTTTGGCCCACCGTCCTTTGAAAAAAAGCAACCCTGGAAGCTGCCGGAATGGGACACATTTTCTGGGTTGCCCTGAGATGATCAGCTCATCTGACTGTGAAGAGATTGCCCTCTCTCCTGGAGTGGGATCTGGCCAGGGCTGAACCAAACCCCAGAAGTCTTCCTTTGAGTGATTTTCCCCAGATGGTTCTTATGGCCATCCTCACCATCACAATGCTGTCCTGAAAATTCCAGCATTCGGTGTAGGTATTTTGTTGGTGACCTCATCTAGCCTTCACCACAACCTTTTGAGTTTAAGGGAGCAGGCCAAATTATAACTCCTTCCCCCAGATCACCATTTTATTTTTTTAATTTTTGAAAAATTTTCATTTTTGTAGAGACAGGGTCTCACTATGTTGCCCAGGCTGGTCTTGAACTCTGGCCTCAAGTGATCCACCTGCCTCGGCCTCCCAAAGTGTTGGGATTACAGGCGTGAGCCACGGCACCTGGCCGTACCTCACCATTTCAGACATGACAAAACTGAGGCCCAAAGAGGTTGCTTTGAAGATCACACAGATACTAAATAGGAAAAAATTAGAATTCACATTTTAAGCCTGGGTTTTTTTTAGCTTGAATTCCATTACATCATCACTTCTTTCACCTGCTTGTTCAGTTATTCATACAACCAGCACTTTTTGGGCTCTTGCAGTTTGCTGGAGAGCTGCATAGATTTCCTACTACGTAGCCATGGTGGCCGCTCTCCTGGCCTAGGCGAGCCGACGTCTCCCACCTTTTCTGCTCAGAGCTAGGGCCTCAGTCTATCTTCCTCTACTCTGGGCAGCAGGTGCCACCTCCTTGGTGTTCTGGGGCTCATATCCCAAGCCCAACAGCTGAGAAGGGCCCTGTCTCCACCTGCTCCCTACATCACAGCTTCTTAGATCATAATCTCACAGGCTCTGCTGGCTTTATATTTAGGCAATCCTGAGAAATAACTAGGAAGAGGAGGGTAACAAAAACAAAAGTGAAAAGCAGAGAAAAGTAATGCATACCTGAGGAATCATATAAAGTTTCCTAGTTCTTCTCAGTCTATAGTCCATGACTTATTTGCTATGAAGTCTCCAGGCCCTGAGCTTGAACTTCCCTGGCTTATTTCCCAAGGTGAAACTTCTCTATTCTTTTGTCTCTTCTTTTATTCTCTTAAGTTGGCCTCATTATCAGGCACATAGAGGCAATCTGGGAAGAAAGCTGACATTTGTCGAGCATCTCCTAGGCGCCAGGCATTGTGTTAGACCCTGGACACACATCACTTCATTTGACCTCACAATAGGCTTGAAAACAAAGCATTTGTCTTCTTTTACAAATGTGGAAACTGAGATGCAAAGACATGAAATGACATGCCTAGATTCATGTATCTAGTACGTGGTGACTCAAAGCTCTTTTCCCTAAAAGCACATGATTATACAGCTAGCAACAAGCATGTACCCCTTCTTCTCTCAGAGGCGTTTACCGCTTGGGGGACTTCCAAGGTGAGTGACTCTCATATCCGGAACCCAGGCTTTACACAGGAACTGGCACCGTGGGTCAATTCTGAACTCTCTGCTTTGTGGGTGGGAAGCCCAAGAGGAAAAGAAAACTCAGTTTTTGCCTTGGAGGAGATACCACCTGACACCGGAACAAGCTCTCAGAGACAGGTTTTTTGGCTGGAAAAGAGCACGTCTGCCGCCATGGTGCATGCATTGGTGGCTGATTACGTTAGGCTGCTTTTATGAGAACACCCACCTCTTTGCCTGGCAGTGGCAATGTTTGTGGAATCATACTGATACTGAAATTCTGCTGTGATCATCTAGATACAACCAAGCTAAACATCAGTAGGACCTGGCCACAGACACACAGTGTAGCCTTTCAGATCATCACTGAAGCCCTGGCAAATGTCAGGGATTTTTCTTTTTCTTTTTTAGTTCATTTTATAAGCACTTGGTTTTATTGCACAGAAGCAATTGAAACTGGACTCCAGTAGAAAGTGTGCCCTGGCATCATTCAGTGGCCAGTGCCCAACCCCACCTGGACCACTCTTCCAGAATAGAGAGCTCTGGGCAAGGGCTTGACCACTCCTTTGGAAAATAGAAGGCCTTTGGGAATAGGTTAAGACATTCTCAAGCATAATGTGTTTCTAACTGCTCATTCATTATTGCGGTCGTCTGTCAGTTGCACATAGAGGCAATAAATGCACTTATTTGGAAAGGAGGGGGGCAGTTTTTACAGTCAAGTGTTTACGTATGGCCTTTGGCATGTATCACATTCGGCTACATAAGCTATCATAACATAATTGTCCATCGCCTGGGGAGGGCGTGGGGGCAGGGGACTGGGAGTGCCCTCTCTTGCTAACATATTGCTAACAGAAGTTCCTGTTTCAAGAAAGAGGCCCTGTCATAGAAGCAGTTTCTTCTTACATAAAGAGAAAAAAAGTGAAAATTGCATTAACTCCGATCCTTGAGCTCCGGGGCCCTTCTGAGTTTCTTTGGCTGCTCCAGACACTCCTTTCTCCCTGCCTTCCTTCCCCTCGGCAGCCTTGTCTTCTGTGGCCTTCTCTGGAGGCCTGCTGTCTTTATGGTCTGTGCTGGAGGATTTTTCAGCCTTTTCTGCCTTAGGTTTGCTGAGCTCCTTTGAGAGGGTGGGTCATCTTTGGCTTTGGTCTCTGTTTTGGGTTTCTCCTCAGGCTTCTTGACCTCAGTGGCGTTCTCCTCCTTGGTGTCTTTTTTCTCCAGTGCTGCTGCTGCCTCCTCCTTCTCTGCTGGTTTTCTGGGTTCCTTGGCCTTGGCATCATCTGGTTCCTTCTTGACCACCTCTGTCTTCTCTTTGGGTTTAGCGTCTTCCTCCACCTCCACCTTGGCAGGAGCTTCCTTCTCTGGGGTGGCTGCTTTTTTCTTATATTCAGCCTCTTCCTTCTTGGCTTCAGCTTTGGATTCTTTAGGCTTTTCGATGGCAGCTTCCTTCTTCTCCTCCACCATAGGCTTTGGAGCCTCCTTGTTGGGTGCCTCCTCTTTCTTGTTGTCCTTCTTCTCCGTTTTTGGTGTGACAGGAGCTTTCTCTTCCTCTGCCTTCTCTGGGGTCTCTTTGACTTTCACCTCCTGGGGCTTCTCCCAGCCCTTCACTGGGGACTTCACCTCTTCCTTCTATGGGATCTACTTCTCAGGGGCCTTGGCATCCTCTTTCAGGGGAGACTTCGCCTTCTCTGGGAACTTGACCTCCTCCTTGACAGGGCTTTTGGCCTTTTGGGGGGATTTATCTGCAGAGGGCCTTGCTTCCTCCTTTGCTGGAGTGTTGGCTTCTGGAGACTTCACATCAAGGGTCTTGGCCTTCTCAGGGGACTTTGCTTCTTCCTTCACTGGGGACTTGGCCTTCTTTGGAGACTTGGCCTCAGCCAGTGACTTTGCCTCTTCCTTTGCTGGGGACTTGGCCTTCCGGGGGGACTTGACCTCAGCTGGAGATTTTGCTTCCTCCTTCTCTGGGGACTTGGCCCCAGCTGGTGACTTTGCCTCTTCCTTCACTGGGGACGTGGCTTCCTTCTCTGGGTATGTGGCCTCTTCTGCTGGGGGAGACTTTGCTGCTTCTTCTCCCCCTTTTGTCTCCTCCTCTTCACCCCCTTCTTCCAATCCTTGCCCTCCTCCTCTTCGGCCTCCTTTCTCCTCTTCAGTCACTTTTTCAGTCACTTGGGTCTCCTCCATCTGTTCCTCCACAATCACAGTTTCTTTCTCAGACTTCTGTACCACTTTGATCTTCTCTTTGCTTTAGACCTTTATGTAAGTGGACGTGGAGGGAATTTTGGGGAGTCCTTCTGGAAGCGAGAAAGGAATCGGGCCAAAGTCAATCTGACATTCCTCACCTTCCAGAATTTTTCTGTAAGCGGCTATCTCTATATCCAGAGCCATCCTGACATTGAGCAGGTCCTGGTATTGTCACAGCTGGGCCCTCATCTCCCACTTGATGTTCCTCAGCTTGGCGTCCAGCTGCTGAATGACTTCCTGGTAGGAGGCAATGTCGGCCTGATGAGGGTCCTCCAGCTCAGAGGGCTGCCTCTCCAGTGAGTCCATGGTGCTTTTCAGTGCGTCCAGCTCTGTGGTCTTGGCCCGAAGCTGACCCTGGTACTCAGTTATCTCCTCCTGCACCGAGCGCATGTCGTCTGTGTTCACCTTGGCTGCCTCCAACAGTCAGTCCAACCTCACCTGGAACCACTCCTCGGACTGCAGCGTGCTCTGCACTGCGTGGCCTTCCAGCTGCCGCTGATCTCCTGCAGCACTGATGCGCTTACATCATGTCACACTTGAGGGCGTCCCCCCGCATGGCCTGTACCTGCGCCTGTGCCTGCCAGGTGCTGCAGCGCTGATCTCGCCGGGCAGCTAGCCCACCTCCTCCTGATGGTGGCGCCGCAGGTAGCTGCACTCCTCCTGCAGTGCCTGCGCCTTCTTCTGCAGTTCCATGCCCGCCGCCTCGGCCTCCCACAAGAAGCCCGCGAGTGGGCCACAGCCTTGGCCTCCTCTCGCTGCTGGGCCTTTATGTGGAGGCACTGATGCACATGTGCGAAGTCCTGCAGTAGGTGCTCCTGCTCCAGGCGCAGCGGATAGCGCGGTGCCCGGGTACAGCACGTTGCAGCGCATCTCGCAGACCTTGCGTTCATACAGCTCGCCCGTGGCAGTGCGGCCCACCTGCTGCTCTCGCAGCGCCGCCGCCTCAGCCTCCAGGCTGCAGTTGTTCAGAACTGGTTGCCGCACCCTGTCGATATAGCGGGTGAAGCGGTGCTTCAGCGCCTGCAGCTAGCTGCTCCTTCTCACTGCACGCCATGGCCGCAGCCACCACTCTGCTCTCTCATCCCATCCCATTGCTCAGTGCGTCCAGCTAGTCGGTGCTTGAGGCGGCAGGCGCCCCAGAAGTGGCTGGGCGAGGCGGACACGGAGCTCATGGACGTCCGCGTCCACGAGTGGAAGCCACTGGAGGAGTCGGCGGCCAAGCGCCTCCCGCTTGTGCTGCCCTTTAGGGCCAGCTTGTAGTGGAGGGTTCCCCCGCCGTGCAGCCTTACGAACAGGGCACCCAGCAGTGCGTCCGAGCCACTGAAGCTCATCATGGTTTGAGCAGGTGCCCAGGGCCAGGATAGGGTGGGAGGCACTCAAATGTCAGTTTATAGTAAAAATGAGGCCGGGCGTAATCCCAGCACTTTGGAAGGCTGAGGCTGGCGGATCATTAGGTCAGTAGTTCGAGACCAGCCTGGTCAATATGGTGAAACCCCCATCTCCACTAAAAATACAAAAATTAGCTGGGTGTGGTGGTGCACACCTGTAGTCCCAGCTACTCAGGAGGCTGAGGCAGGAGAATCGCTTGAATCCAGAGAGGGACGTTGCAGTGAGCTGAGATCGCACCATTGCACTCCAGCCTGGGCAACAGAGCAAGACTCCACCTAAAAAAAAATGCTAGACACTTGACTCCTTTTTTGTGTTTGTCCCCTGAATCTGTGAGAAGGTGTAATAAGGGTGCAGGTGGAGGCACCAAAGAGAGGAGATGGAAGTTAGGCAGGAAGGTGAGGTGGGACACAGAGATTGCTGCAACTAAGGACAAGTGAGGTGTGCGAGGCAAAGGTAACAGTGAGGTCTCAGAAAGAAACAAGCAGTGTCTCCGAGTTTGGAGCACAGGTCCAAGGGACTAGGGATTAGATGATGAAAGTGTGGAGGGAGGAGACAGGCACAACCCAGAACCTCCTGGGGCTTAGAGCCCTCTACTGAAATATGAGGAGATCTAATCCTATTTGGAATTTCTTTCTCTTCCAAAATCTCACAGTTCAAAAGATTCAGTTGGGTGTGAAGTACAGAAGTGGCAATTTTGACCATAGTCCTGCCAGAAATAATAAGTTCCTCTTCAAAGCTTCCTTTGTCTTTCTTAACCAGTAACAAGCACTTCTTTCTCTGCTTAATCTGTGACAAGCACTTGTTTCTCTACTTAATCTGTAACTAGCAAACCTCTTACTCTGTAAATAACCCTTCCCACCTATTTGGTAATGGACAGCCTCTCTGTTCCCGCCTAATTGGCCTTACTCAATTTCAAACACTAGCCAATCAGATCAGCTTAGACTGTGCCTGACCCCACCCAGTGGGGAAAGGACACAGAAACAGGAACTGTGTTAGGGATAAAAACCCCTGCCCTACCCCACTTGGCATGCTCTTGCGATCAGAGGGATACAGGCAGCACCCGTCTGCAGAAGTAAATGTGCCTTGCTGAGAAATTTTTTATCTAAGTGCTGTTTCTTGCTTGTGGCATCAAGCACTTGTTTCTAACAATTTCTCCGGGATCCCATTTTCCTTGGGGGAAGTGTCACCAATCATCTCTTGTGAGGAGATGCCTCTGCTGCCTCATTGTGACTGCCTCAGGAGTGAGGGATTGAGACCCACCTGGCATGATGAATAAACCCGGACTCTCAGCAACGTGGGAGGAAAAGGCCTACAGATACCGCAGTGACCAGGTAATTCTGTGCACAGACCAATGTAAGAAAAGCTGCGGGGGTGGTGAAGTACTTCCTTGGTGTTTGGGATGTCCTAGAGGTTGAAAGTGTATGAATGAGATGCACAATTAAGTGCAAAGTGAGTGTGGAGTCCAGATTTGCAGTTCTGGGGTCACCTCATACGGCTTAAAGTGGCTTTCCTGTTGGGAGTTTATACTGACCCACCAATGCTAAGAAGGACTTAAATTCCAACGAGGGAAGCAGCCAAAGAAGGATGAAAGGAAAGCAGATGAGTGCAAGAAACCTCCAGTGGGGTGAGGTGTCGGGGGAGTTAAACCTCCAGGGAAAGGGGGCAAGAAATCTCTAGTAAGAGAGATTGAACCACACACAGCCAGGAAACTCAGGGAAATGCCTAAAACTTCCAGGATGGGAAATACCCCAAGCAGGACAGGCAATATAAAGGACAAGACAGATAATAAAATTCTGTCTGATAGCCCTCTAGGTCTCATGTTAAAATATTGGAGGGATAATGAAAGGACTAAACATAAGAAGCAACAAATGATAAATTATTGTTGCTTTATTTTGACCAAAGAACCTATTCTCAAACCTTCAATTTTCTGGCCAAGGTTTGGGTCAAATGACGATTGGATTTGTCAACTTTTAATAGAATATGTCAATGATAAAATCCTGTCTCCCAAGAGGAAACAGAATATGCCCTGTGCTGGCAGCAGGGGCCTGTCCTCCTCTACCTGCTAAAAGCTACAGGAAATAAGCCAGAAACTACCTCCCCTAAAGAAATTGAGACTCCTACCCCCAAACAGTCCATTGACACATGGGACCCTTTAGACCACCTTCCCCTGCCAAACACCACCAACTTCCCTCCCCTTCAATCAGATGTAGCTGCCCCAAACCCTTCCCCTACTCACATTGTTCCCTCGTCTTATAATCCCGACTCTTGGGGCCATTTCCAGTCTGAATGCCCTGCCCCAGGAAAGTTTCAGCGTGAAATAGAACCATGTAAAAAGGATATTTAAAACTTCCCTTTCCCTCCTCCTCAAAGGAGTCTGCCCCAACCCTTTTTCCCTTAAGAGAAGTACCACTTGGAGGAGGGGGAATTGGCTTTGAAAATGCCCCCTTAACTAGTTCAGAGGTCAGAAACCTGAAGAGGGAACTTAAACCGCTATTAGATAATCCTTTTGGGGTCACGGATCAAATTGACCAATTTTTAGGACCCCAAGTATATACTTGGGCTAATGTCCATCTTAAGTATTTGCTTTTTGGGGGAGAAAAGAGCCATGATCTGCAGGACTGCTGTGATAGTCTGGGAGCACGAACATCCTTGCGGTCAAAATATCCCTGCAGCCCAAGATCCCCAAAGGGATAATGACAATGCAGCCCACTGAGAAAACATGAAAGACCTTAGGGAAATGATAGTTAAAGGGAGTTGGGAATCAGTGCCTCAAACCCCAAATATTTCCCAAGCATTTAATATACAGCAGGGAAAAAACGAAGGGCCCATGGAGTTTTTAAACAGACTAAAGGAACAGATGAGAAAATATGCAGGCTTAGTCATAGAGGATCCCCTTGGGCAGGGGATGTTAAAGCTCCATTTTGTCACTAATAGTTGGCCAGATATCACAAAGAAATTACAAAAAAATAGAGAACTGGAAAGATTGGCCTGTAGAGGAACTTTTGAGGGAGGCCCAAAAAGTGTATGTAAGAAGGGATGAAGAAAAGCAAAAACAAAAAAGCAAAAATCATGCTCTCTGCTCTACAACAACATACCCAAGGGGCCAAAACCTGTAAGGAATTTAAGCCCCCACTTGCTAGGCCATATAAATGGCATGAAAAAGCAAAGCAAGGGAATTTAAAAATAAGGAGAGAAAGAGAGCCAAACAAATGTTTCAAATGTGGGAGAACAGGTCACTTCGAAAGGGAATGTCCTGAATGGGAAAAAGAAAAGGAAGTCATCCCATTTATGGCCTTTGAGGAAGAATAGGGAGGTCAGGGACTCTGTTTCTTTTATCTTGAGTCCCACCAAGAACCCTTGATAAATTCAGACGTGGGACCCAAACCCGAACTCATTACCTTTTACACTTGATCTTAGCCAAAAGGCCGAGAAGCGATAGCTCATTACCTTTTTAATTGACTCAGGGGCAGCTTGCTCCTCTGTTTGTTATCCTCCTTCTGGTGTACTTTGTTCACAAGAACTCCTGATCTCAGGAGTAAAAGGAGAAGGAGTTAAAGCAAAAATCTTAGAAGAAACAAAAGTCATGAACTGTCACCCCAGGACCAACATTACCAGAGTAATGTTAAAGAAAAAAGCTTAATCTGACTGTCCCTTTTTCCTCTTCTCTTTCCCTTAGCTACCCCACATCTCATTATTAATGTAACCAGGTCAAAGTCACCCCAAATCATTACTTTTGATGCTTGTCTTGTTATACCCTGTGGAGACTTGCAAAGTCAAAGGCAGCTCTTTACTTCAGAAAAGTATCTTTGCCCTTGTTGGAAATACTCAGATTGGGCAGATTCAATTAACTGGGCAGTTCCCTCAGACTTGGGATATTATAAAGAAAATTCTATTAACTGGGAATCTTGTCCTCTGAAAACAGAGCTTCTCTGCCATAGCTGGTCCAATATTCTATGGACTACCAAAAATCGGGGTTGGACCTCCCCAACAAGTCTGTGTGTCCCTAAAACCATACATTCCTTTCACTAAAGGAAGCACCCCCCCCGCAATTGCCAGCAAAACCAATATAATCCAGTACAGATTTCCATTACTATCTCAACTTCTCAAAATTCCTCCCCTTCATTAAGTCGTTTCTATGGTATAGGAGCAGAGGTCACAGGAGCAGACTCTATAGGATTTTTCGAAATGCATTTCATCGCCCCCTCATCCCCTCCTCCCTCTCCTTCTAAACCTTCTAATCAAACTATTGGTTTCTCCCTATCCAATAGTAACACCAAAGTAGCCACTGTGGAAGTTAAAGATTTAAAACAAACCCTAGCTATTGAAACGGGCTACCAAGATGCAAAAGCCTGGTTAGAATTGATTAAATATTCCATTCACACACTAAACAAAAGCAATTTGTTACGCTTGTGCAACAGGCAGGCCAGAGACCCAAATTGTCCCCTTTCTACTTGGATGGTCCTCCGACCAACAGAGTATGAGTGGTATGGTAGCTCTCTTCCAAAATCCCACAGCCTGGGGCAATAAGGCATGCCGAACTCTAGTGGGATGCAGTAAGTCTAAGCCTTTTCAGGAGCTAACGAATCAGTCTGCCCTTGTTCATCCCCATGCAGATGTATGGTAGTATTGCAGTAGACCACTACTAGGTACTTTGTCAAGTGACTGGATCGACACTTGCACCCTAATTCAATTGATCATCCCTTTCATCCTGGCATTTCATCAACCAAGCATAAAAGACAATCATAAAAAAGAAGTACCCCCCGCCCCCACAGGTCCTTTGACTCTCACATTCATATAGATGCCATCAGAGTTCCACAAGGAGTGCCAAATGAATTTAAAATTCAAAATCAAATAGCTGCAGGATTTGAACCTGTATTGTTCTCATGGGTGACTGTAAACAAAAATGTAGACTGGATAAATTACATTTACTATCATCAACAGTGGTTTGTCAATTATACTAGGGATACCATTAAAGGAATAGCTGAACAATTAGGCCTTACCAGCCAAATGGTCTGGGAAAATAGAATAGCCCTGGACATAATATTGGCTGAGAAAGGTGGGGTCTGTGTCATGACTGGGGTCCAATACTGTACTTTTATCCCTAACAACACAGCCCCTGATGGAACAATTATAAAAGCCTTACAGGGCCTTACCACCCTAGCAAATGAATTAGCTGAATTCTGGAATAGATGACCCCTTCTCTGGTCTCATGGAAGAATGGTTTGGAAAATGGAAGGGACTCATAACCTCAATCTTGACCCCCATTGCAATCGTTATAGGTGTACTCATTCTTGTAGTTTGCTGCATCATACCTTGTATTCATAGATTAGTGCAAACACTTATAGAAAAAGCCCTCACAAAACCCCCTCAATTCTCCCTCGTCCTACTCAGATAAGTTCCTACTCCTAAATGACCAAGAGGACTAACAAAACCAGGATATGTTAAGAAAATTTGAAGAGGAAGAACTATAAAGTCAAGAGGGGGAAATTTGCCAAAAATAATAAGTTCCTCTTCAAAGCTTCCCTGGTTTTTCTTAATCTATAATGAGCACTTGTTACTCTGCTTAATCTGTAATGAGCACTTGTTTCTCTGCTTAATCTGTAACCAGCAAACCTCTTACTCTGTAAACAACCCTTCTCGCCTAGTTGGTAATGGACAACCTCTCCCTTCCTGCCTAATTGGCCTTATTCAATTTCAAACACTAGCCATTTGGGTCAGCTTAGACTGTGTGGTCTGACTCCAGCCAGTGGGGAAAGGACACAGAAACAGGAACTGTGTTAGGGATAAAAACCCCTGCGCTACCCTGCTCAGTGTGCTCTTACAATCGGAGGGATGCAGGCAGCACCCTTCTGCAGAAGTAAATGTGCCTTGCTGAGAAATCTTCTGTCTAAGTGCTGGTTTTTCCTTCTGGCACGGAGCACTTATTTCTATCAGTCCTGACTTGACCTGAGCCTTGTTAAGGCTCTCCTTTGACAAAGGGAAAGGGAGGTAGAAGTCAAGACCATCAATATTTTACTAATCAGGGAATAAGAGGTCAACCTAAAGTAAGACCTTCAAAAATGTTTTCTTCCTTCTCTGCTTCTTATTCTCTTCCCTGTAGCCTACTTCTCCAGGAGTGTGAGTTTAGGTAAGAAAAAGAATTAGTGAAGATAGAGCAAGAGCCAACCTGTACATTGCAGCAAGAGTGGAGAGGGAGGAACTGGAATGAGTCACCAAGTAGATGGTCCCGTGCAAAGACTCAAAGGCAGGGACTGCACTTGCCTCAGCACTCAGAATGTTTACTGAAGTGGTAGATCCACTTAGAATTAAACAGAATTCAACTGAAGGACAATACATGTTCAATCTAGATATATTAGAATAGCAACAGCAAGCAAGGAGAGCAGAATATTATCTATTATCCCACCACACAGGTACCAGCACCCTGGGGACATTCTGCAAGAGACTCACCCAACACATGCTTTCGAGAAATAAAATGGGACTATATTGTTGATTGTGAAGGGTACCAGAAGATACTGATGTAGGACAGGTAAGCCCCATTGGGGCTTAGCCTGGGAGTGTTCTTGGCTTTACTCAGGAAAGAATCAAGGGTGAGCTGGTGGTGTTAGACAGCAACTTTTATTGAAGCAGCAGCAGAGGTACTGCTCCTTGCAGAGCAGGTATACACTACAGTCAGTGTGCCTAGAGTATCAGCTTAAAGGTAGTTTTGCAGTCCCATTTATACCCATTGTAATTATATGCAGGTTAAAGGGCACATTATGCAGAAATTTCTAGGAAAAGGTAGTAACTTCTGGGTCTCCAGGTCATTGTCATGGAAAAAGGTGGTAAAGGTTGGGTATTGCCATGGCAACAGTAAACTGGCCTGGCACACTGGTGGGCATGTCCTACGGAAAGCTGCTTCCACCCATCTCTGTTTTAGCTAGTCCTCAATTTGGTTCAGTGTCCAAGCCCCACCCCCAGAGTCAAGTTCCACCTCCCACTTTAATGCCACCCTAAAACATGCCTTTTTAGCATATGGGTTATTTTGAGCAAAAGGCCATCATGAACCAGCAGAGGCAGTAAAAGCTTTAAAAACACAGCACAAGATTTTTCTTTTGTAAAGAAAATTTACAATTTCTGAAGAAAATACCCATTTGTAAAAGGCATCTCCCTTTCCTGTATCCGACTCTTATCAATGGAGAAGGCATTGGCTTCAATCTGCCAACAAACCTTACTAAATAACTCATTGTTTACCACACTTTTCCTGGTTATTCAGTAACCTGCCTCTCCCACCTAGAAGCCCCAAATCCCTTTTTGTTTGTTTAGCCTAAGATACTCTACAAGTCCAAGTTCTAACATCCCTTTGGGTTACTCACCACTGGGTGCTCCCATGTTTATGAGGGATACACATCTTGATCAACTTCAATGTGTCTTTCCCTTGTTAACCTGTCTTTTCCCAGTCTGGTTTACAGGGTTCCAGCCAGAGAATCTAAGACGAGCAGAGGAAAAAGATTACTTTTCTCCTCTCCTACAATTGGGACCTGTTTTTATCATATTCCACAGCTTGTCTATGTCATGATTTACTTAACCAATTTCCTTCTCTTAGACATTTAAATTGTTTCCAATTTTGGCTTTAAAATACTGCAGTGTATAAATTTATAGCCAAGTCTAGTACATAGCCTTCATTATTTCCTTATGATAAAATCATCCTTGTGGACTTGTTAGAAATCCACATATTTTTGATACTTCCAATTCACACTGACAAATTGCCCACCAGAAACTATACCTATTTGCAATTCTCCTATATACAAGAATGCTATATACAAGAACGCCCACTTTCACCATCATCAACACTATGTTTTCATTTTTCAAATGAAGATGAAAAATGCATCTATGTTAAAACCGACATTTCTTTATTCATAAATAGAAACAAAATTCTTCTTTTGTGGATTGCTTCTTTTATGACTTTGACCTATTTTGATATTAAGGTGTCTATCTTTTCTATGTTTACAAGAAAAATTTAATATTAAAAATTTAATGTTTGCCAGGCACAGTGGCCCACACCTGTCATCCCAACACTTTGGGAGGCCAAGGTGGGAGGATCAGTTGAGCCCAGGAGTTCAAGATCAGCCTGGGCAACATAGTGAGACCCCTGTCTCTACAAAAAATAAAAAAAAATAGCCAGGCATGGTGCCACATGTCTGTATTCCCAGCTACTCAGGAGGCTGAGGCAGGAGGATCACCTGAGCTCAGGAGGTCAAGGCTGCAGTATATTGTGATCATGCCACTGCACTCCTTCCTGAAACAGAGCGAAACCCTGTCTCTAAAATTAAAAAAAAAATTTGTTATGCCTTTGTCATGTATCTTGCAAGTAATTTGCTCCTTTTAGTGCATTCTTTTAATTTTTTTATGGAAAAATACAAAGTTTTCACATTTTACAGAGTCAGATCTACCGATCTCTTTCTTTTTCTTGGTTTCTGCCCTTGAAGCCATGCTCATCACTCAGAATTGAATTAGTTTTAGAGGAGTAAAATCAATGTTTCAAATAGAGGAGCAGAAAGCTGCTCTTCACATGCTCCATGAGGAAAGTGAGAGGAAGAGAGGGCAAGCACACTCAAAAGCTGAGACGGGGGAGAGGATGGCCGGCACCACCTTCTCTCCACCAGGCCTTGACAGACTGGAGTTGGACAGTGGCTGGTGGGTTAGCTACTCACAAGCAGGGAAGCTCTGTACTGCTTCTCTGGGTTGGCAGATACTTTTGAAAAAATATGTGTGCCCTAAGCATCCTTTCTTAAAAAGACATTTTTTTTATTACAAAAAAGTGTTTATTTCCAAAATTTTAAACTTCACAGAAATTAATAAAATGGAAAGAAAAATGAAATGCCAGGACCCCAATTCATTATGCCAAAAGGAAAAAATAAACTGAAAGTTGAGTCATGCAAGAAACTGCCTTTCCTTGAGTTCCTAAGCAGACAACTACAGATAAAAAGCTGCTGTCTCCAGGGGTAGCTACTCTATGTTCACCTTATCTTATGAAAGTGCCAATTTACTGAGCATGAGAAGAATACACAATTGACCATTCCCCTACCTGCTTCTTTTCTCTTGCAACATATGGATTCAGTAATGTGACTGTATCCTCCCTCCTTCCCCTCTGACCAGCTTTTCCCCTTTAAATACTGAAGCCTTCAAAATCATCTTGAGAAAAAGGCACAAACCACAGATTGTTCCTGTGGTTCTGTGTTCCTTTTTGTCCTTAATGTTGATGAAATAAACTTCTAAACCGATTGAGACCTGTCTCAAGTATTTTTTGGTTTACAAAGGTAAGAAGTGAAGATTTCATTTCCGTTCTCTCGCAGTCTAATACCTGAAAGACAAACACTGTAAAAAAATTCACCATCAGCCCTTTCAGGCTTTTTTCCCATACATACCTTAGTAACAACAGAATATGATACGGTATGCTGGTATACCCGTAGCATAGTATAAACACAGTATCATATATAAAAAGGACTAATCCTGTAGATATTGTTTTGCAATTTACTCTTTTCATGTGATTTTCCAAAAGCATCTTTCCATGTCTTACTTTTAGGCCTATGTTATACTATTTTGATGGTTATACAGTATTTCATAATACTAATATGCTGTAATTTTAGTGGTTTGTAATTTTTTATTACAAAAATGATACAACAAACGTCCTTGAACAGCATTTTAAAACATCTGTGCTTTCATTTGTGTGGGATAGATTTCTGAAGATAAAATCACTCGGTGAAAAAAAGACAAATTTTAAAGTTTGGTGGAAATGGTAAATTCCTTTCCCCAGAAGGTATTGATTTATATTCCCTCTGATGTTGTATGAAGGTTCATTTCTCCACACATTCATGTTAATAATGTAAATAATCATTTTTCCTGATTTTGCCAATCTGATGATGAAAAATGGTATTTTATAGCTAAGATATATACATACAATTTTGGTGACATTAGACTCCTCTTGTGGGTTTGATATTTCTTCTGTGAAGTACTTCTTCTGTAAGCTGATCATTTATATCCTTTGCCCATTTTAAAAACTATTTTGTATTGATTGATAAGAATAATTTCTATATTTTGAATATTAATAATTTTATACATATTGCAAGTATTTTGTCATGCCTTTTCATTTTTTTCCTTATTTCTTCATCTGCACATAAATCTTACTTCTTTATATCATCAGTTGTGTTCATCCTTTCTTTCTTACTTTGGATTATGTGTTATATGTAGATAGGCCTTTCATACCCAAGCTATAAGAATATCTTTCTATATTGTCCTTTTAGCATTTTAATTTATTAATTATTTTATTTTATTTTATTTTTTTGAGACAGAGTCTCACTCTGCCGCCCAGGCTGGAGTGCAGTGGCACCACCCTGGCTCACTGCAACCTCTGCTTCCCAGGTTCAAGCAATTTGCCTGCCTCAGCCCCCTGAGTAGCTGGAATTACAGGCACATGTCACCATGCCTGGCTAATTTTTGTAGTTTTAGTAGAGATGGGGTTTCACCACGTTTGCCATGTTGGTCTTGAACTCCTGACCTAAGGTGAGGAGGTCTGCCTCGGCCTCCCAGAGTGCTGGGATTATAGCTGTGAGCCGCCAGGCCCGGCCTCCTTTTACCATTATTGTAGTATTTTTGCATTTAAAATTTTAATTCAACTGTTGTGCATTATTGTGGAAGATGCTCATACAACCATGAGGTAAATATTTGGAGCTTCCTTTTACCCAGTAATAGCAAGCAACTGCTTTGACTTAATTTCATTTCCTCAGCAACTTTCTGACAGAAAATATCCATATTTGTACTTAGAGTTGAAAAAGAAAACGAGCACCACCTTTATAGTTTTTACTCACTGTGACCTAAAGAATTGTAACGCTGAAAATGTGCTTTGGAAGTCTGTCATGGTTATTCCTCTTTTTAGGCATCTTTTCAGGGCGCACGCATCTCTGCGTCACTGTCTCTTTCCTTGTGTCACAAATTTCTGTTCTCTTTTTCTCTCCCTGTTCCCTTTCATTTCTTTTTTCTCCTAATCTCTCCTTTTTCTTAACCACCTATAATGCTAATCACTTTAAATGCTTTTGACTTGTTTGTTTTGGTGGTTTAATTGTATTTCATAGTCTCCATGCTTCTTTGTTTTGGAACAAGTTTTTATTTACCTAACTGTGAATTTCACTAGAGTTGTAAAATATACACCGAACATAGGATATGGGGATTGCAAGCATTTACAGCTGATACTCAATTTCTTTGTTTTCATCACAAAAACGATTTTAGAACATGAAAAATCTTTGGAGAAACAAAAAAATCAATTTCCTAGTCATTTTATGGGTATACCTTTTTCAATATTTATAATCATATAGGATAAATATTTGCATTCTGCTATTGGCTTGTGAACATTTACCTATATTTCTCTGTGGTCTTGTTAGGGACAGTATACCTAAGTGGATAAAAGCCTGGGTGGTTGAATTTGGCTTCTCGTTTACAAAAGACTGATCCTTAGTCATCTACTTAGCCTCTATGTTCCTTTTCTCTTTCACTGAGATGAGAAAATCCATCCGTCCCAATTTTTTGTGTGAGGATTAAAATGCGGTAAGAAAACACACACTCATAAACACATCTGCTTTGGCAAAGGAGCACATCAGAAGGGCTGGCTTGTGCGCGCTCTGGCTCTCTGTGTATGTGTGCTATGTTTTATGTTACTGTAAAAGATGTAAAGAGAGGCACGTGGTTAAGTTCTCGGGGTGTGGACTCCACCAGTCTCACTTCAGTTCCTTTTGCATGAAGAGCTCAGAATCAAAAGAGGAAACTAACTCCTAAGATGAGCCTTCCATGTAAAATTGTAACCAGCTTCCTTCTAATTTTCAATGTTTCTTCCAAAGGTAAGTTGGTGGATGGGTCGCTACTGTCACGGTTAGAAGCTTCTTCTTCGGAGACCCTGAAGTAACATAAGAGCCAAAGAAGTCCCAACCCAGCTTTCCCTGGAAGTGACTCTCAGTAACTCTTTTGCTTTTTCTAGGTGCAGTCTCCAAAGAGATTAGGAATGCTTTGGAAACCTGGGGAGCCCTGGGTCAGGACATCGACTTGGACATTCCTAGTTTTCAAATGAGTGATGATATTGATGATATAAGATGGGAAAAAACTTCAGACAAGAAAAAGATTGCACAATTCAGAAAAGAGAAGGTGACTTTCGAGGATAAAGATGCATATAAACTATTTAAAAACGGAACTCTGAAAATTAAGCATCTGAAGATCCATGATCAGGATAGCTACAAGGTATCAATATACGATACAAAAGGAAAAAATGTGTTGGAAAAAACATTTGATTTGAAGATTCAAGGTAAGTGTTCATTCCCTTAATTGCTTTATTTCAGTGTGGGTGCTATTTGGCAAGTTGGAAAATAGCATTTATAATATTCCCCAGCGCTGACCTCTGCCTCAATGGGGGCTGTACAGGAAATTAGATGCATGTCTCCTGCCCCAGTGAAGACTGTGGTCCAGTGCTGGAATGGGATCCACACATCTGATAGACACGTCTGAAGTCTACCTGCCTACAACTCTCTCTTCAGGTGGTTACAGGAATGTGGGACTGGGTGAAGAACCTGGATTAAGGTGGCATTAATCAGGAGAGGGACACAGGTGGGGAGGGAGAAAAGGCAACTATTCCAGGTTGCTGATGAATGGGCGAGCTAGGAGTGGGGCTGAAAGAGGCTGACTGGAGAGCAGCAGGCCTTTCATCGACAGAGCCCATTTCAAGCCAGGCTGCCCTGAAGGAGGAGTTATATGGCAGAAAAGGCCTGGAAACAACATATTTAAGGATGAACAGCCCTCGTTTTGGATCTGCTTGTCAGAGTGATCCAAGGTGATAGGTGATTTTTGCTAATATGTGTAGAAGATGCACAAGGTGTGGCTTCATTTATCTCTGCCGTACTGGGAGGGCAGGAGTGGATATTGAGGATGGGGTTAGGGAGACTAGTCAGAAAGCTGCTGCTGTGATCCAAGGGAAGTGAGGACCAATTAAATCAGATGTTTTTGCATGCAGCCTGGGTATCATTAGGTTATAAAGCTCCCTGGGAGATTATACTGAGCAGCCAAAGTCAGTCACCACTGGCCTAGACCAAAGGGTGCCTGTAAAGTGGGAAGAATGAGGATAATAAGGGTCGGGCATAGAGAAAGGTGGCTTGGGCAAGGGAGAGAAGGAAGAGAAAGTGGAATTGAAATGCCATTGAAGTTGAAAGCCCAGGGGATGCTGGGGAGGGAGTGATAAGAAGGAAAAAGAAGCTGCTGCGCTTGACTTGGGGAGGCAGACAGGAACCGCAGAATGAGCACAGGCCAGCCATTCAGTGAGCAAATAAGCATTTCTGTGCTTCACACAGAAAATGTCGCCGGAAACAGGGTCCCCTCCTTCTTCCTTTCTGTCTCCAGCCCCGTCTTCAGCACCTGGACCTTCTGTCTCCAGCCCCCTCTTCAGCACCTGGGCCTACCAGCAATCCCAGATGGTGTCAGATTGCTCAGTCCAGCAAGCCCAGACACTGTCAGCTCCCCTGCAGTGACAGCTTTCCACACCCTAGTCCTGCAACCTTGAGTGGGAGCACGTTGTAGAAATGTAGTGGGGTTGAGCATGGCGCTCAAAAGGGCCTCTGATTACAGGCTCTGGAAACCACAGATCTCAGGACTCCAAACAGCACAAAACTCGTGTGTCCTGTTTTGAGTGTGAGCCCTACATGAGGGACCATGCTGGTGTTTTCACATTTGGGTCGCATTTAGCATTGCGGTGGAAATAATGGCTACCAGCTAGGGGTCAGGTGCTTGCTTACATGATCTTATTTAAAGCTCCCAACAATACTGAGACATAGCTGTTATTATCTCTTTGTTATATATAAGAAAACAGAGACCTAGTCAGAAGCAGCTTGTTCAAGGTCTCATTCCTTGACAGGAGCAAAGTCAGGATTCAAACTCAGAGGTCTTTTGGGCAAGGATGATGACCTTTCCTTTTTTTTTTTCCAAACAGCTTCATTGAGATAATCCACCTAGCATTCAATTTGTCCATATACTCAAATGGCCTTTAGTATATTCAGAGTTGTGTAACCATCACCACAATCAACATTTTCATTGCCCCCAAAAGAAACCCTTCACCCTTTAGTCTAAAGACAGCGACTTGCTTTGTGTGTGTGCATGCCAATGTCATACAACATCTTGATTCAACTTGTAGGTGGGCACTATTACCAGACTTAAGGTCACCATGGCCTTGGGCAAATTCCCCATCTGCTCTGAGTCTGATTTTTGAAGGACAACTTCAAGGGATATTCAATGAGACAATGTGTGTACAAGTGCCCTGCAGTGCCTGGGGCACAATACCTGTTTGCTCAGTGCTAATGCCCTCCCACATCTCTTTGTTTCTCCAAGCTTCTCTTTGTTTTTTTTGTGTGTGTGTGTGAGATGGAGTCTTGCTCTGTTGCCCAGGCTGCAGTGCACCGGCATGATCTCTGCTTACTGCAGCCTCTGCCTCCCAGGTTCAAGTGATTCTCCTGCCTCATCCTCCCAAGTCGCTGGGATTACAGGCGTGTACCACCATG
>NW_012113586.1:3717558-3737470 GCF_000951035.1 Colobus angolensis palliatus | reverse complement strand
ATTTTGCCATGTTGGTCAGGCTGCTCTCAAACTCCTGACCTCAGAGGATCTGCCTGCATCAGCCTCCCAAAGTGCTGGGATTACAGGTGTGAGCCACGGCACCCGGCCTCCAAACTTCTCAAACTCCAGTAGTTGTGCCTGCATTTCCTTCATGAGGGAGTTGCTGCTGCAGGCTGAAGAGGCAGTGGAGGGCTCCTTAGAAGCAGATGCTGGTAGGGAAGGGGTTAATCCCAGCAACTCAGAATTAAGGCGTTCTCAACCATGGGAGGACTTAGGTTGGATCAATTCTAAGATGCTATCTTAGTGAATGTATACGGAGGTACCACTCCACAACTCCCATCACTGTGTTGTTCATGTTAGCGAAATGCTAGAACAGTCAGCAGCCAGAAACTTATTAATCAATTAAATTAAGAATGCATCCTTTAAAAAGATGGAGATATGCATCTATTGATGTTCATTAAAAAAAGAATGTCATAATATAATTTCACAATAAAGGGGAAAAGGCAGACTATAGGATCACAAACTAGTTTTAATTTTAAAAATATTACATATATATATATATATATATATACACACACACACAGAGAGAGAGAGAGAGAGAGAGACAGGGTCTCACTCTGTAGTCCAGCCTGGAGTGCAGTGGGGCAATCTTGGTTCACTGCAGCCTCTGCCTCCTGGGTTCAAGCAATTCTCATGCCTCAGCCTACTGAGTAGTTTGGATTACAGGCGCGTACCAACACACCTGGCTAATCTTCGTATTTTTAGTAGAGATGGATTTCACCATGTTGGCTAGGGTACTCTTGAACTCCTGGCCTCAAGTGATCTGCCCACCTCAGCCTCCCAAAGTGCTGCATTACAGGCATGAGCCACCTCACCCAGCTGAAATTTTACATTATTTATATATGTACATATAAATAGAAAATATCTGATAAAGATATACATAAAAATATTATTCATTATTGACTTTGAGTGGTGGCATTGTGGGTAATTTTTAATCTGCTTTAAACTTTTAAAAATATTTTATCAACTTGTACAATGACTGAAGTTGAAAGCCCACGGATGCTGGGCAGGGAGTGATAAGAAGGGAAATGAGGAAGCTGCACTTGGCTTGGGGAGGCAGATAGGAACCCCAGCATGAGCACAGGCCAGCCATTCAGTGAGCAAATAAGCATTTCTGTGCTTCACACAGAAAATGTCACCAGAAGCAGGGCCCCCTCCTTCTTCCTCTATCTCCAGCCCCATCTTCAGCACCTGGGCCTACCAGCAATCCCAGATAGTGTCAGATTGCCCAGTCCAGCAAGCCCAGACACTGTCAGCTCCCCTGCAGTGACAGCTTTCCACACCCTAGTCCTGCAACCTTGAGTGGGAGCACGTAGAAATGTAGTGGGGTTGAGCGTGGCGCTCAAAAGGGCCTCTGATTACAGGCTCTGGAAACCACAGATCTCAGGACTCCAAACAGCACAAAACTCGAGTGTCCTGTTTTGAGTGTGAGCCCTACGCGGGAGACCATGCTGGTGTTTTCACATTTGGGTCACATTTAGCATTGCGGTGGAAATAGTGGCTACCAGCTAGGGGTCAGGTGCTTGCTTACATGATCTTATTTAAAGCTCCCAACAATACTGAGACATAGCTGTTATTATCTCCTTGTTATATATAAGAAAACAGAGACCTAGTCAGAAGCAGCTTGTCCAAGGTCTCATTGCTTGACAGGAGCAAAGTCAGGATTCAAACTCAGAGGTCTTTTTGGCAAGGATGATGACCTTTTCTTTTTTTTCCAAACAGCTTCATTGAGATAATTCACCTAGCATTCAATTTGTCCATATACTCAAATGGCCTTTAGTATATTCAGAGTTTTGCAACCATCCTCACAATCATGTTACTGTGTTACTGTTGTAAGTAGAAAAAAAAAATTCCATTCTGAAGAGACAGGCAAACTTCATGACCCAACCCCTAGACTATGTACTTACTCGTTGCTGAGTGTTGATACTTTCCATTTTCTTCCTTCTCAGTAACGCCGATAGCATCTTAGAACTGATCATCTTGGGATGAGAAGAAAACTTTTAATTTGATTTCTGCATGCCTATATATATTGGGACATAAATGAAGTTTGACTGTGATGTTCCTTGGGGAAGATATTGGTGTCTGGAAGTAAGAGTGGGAGGGAATCATTGAAAAATAAGCTAGTGCATCTATATTATGAATGGAGAGAAACTGAGAGGGAAAAGTGGCAAGTCTGGGGGAAACAAAGCAAAGAATGAGAAAGAAAACCAGAGGAGGAGGAAAAAGAGAAGGTCACACAGCTAGGAAGTGATGGGGCTGGGATGTAGACCTGAGCCATCTAATGTCAAGCCTAGGCATTTTCCTTTTATGATGCAGTCTCTCTGCGGGAGAGGCAAGAAGTTTGTGATTATTGAATGCATGAACTACCACTAATAATGTCAGTGCCTAATGATCTGCCCAGGGCTTTGCCACATGTTGCTCCTTTTGTGACAGGTGGGGCAGGTTTTTCTGATCCTTTTCCGATGCTCTGAGGAGGGCTAGTGTAGACCCTGTGAGCAGCTGAGCAGCTCTGGGCTGGGAAAATGCAGAACCAAGTCTCTGGTTCCCAGGCAGGTGCTCTTTTTCCCCAGAGCCTTGAGCTCCTTGGACACCCACATGCTCACATGTACCCACCTGGCCCTCTGCTCCAGGAACTTGGTTGGGCAGAGGTATCCGAGGTCTCCGTTCACATGTCAATGTGGCGATTCCTTCAGGATGGGGTTCCTGGCTGCTCTTAAGGCATTGCCCTTCTCAAACTCCTGAGGCACCCTCTTAGCCATATTCCTAAACCCTGACTGCCATGTTTTATTTAGATGGTGCTCTAAGGCCACCCACTGAACCTTTCAGAGCCTTGAACATTTTTTCTATAAATGGGAAGAAAAACATGAGCCTCTCTGTTAAGATTAAGTGATATCATACATGTGAAAGCATTTTAAGGTATAAGACAGCATGTAAACATTACATATGATACATTATTTAGTGGCAAAATGTATCTATGAATGTCATCAGAAATAATTTTTTTCTGAATGCTCTTTGTAAATAAAATCATTTTCAAAAGGTGCTAGAGGTCTTTGACATGGTTCCCTTGTCCCTATCTGACTCCATCCCCCACTGTATAAATAGATATGCTTATTAAAATCAGAAAATTGCCTAAATTGAACTGGATCTTTATTTTCTTTTTAGAGAGGGTCTCAAAACCAAAGATCTCCTGGACTTGTATCAACACAACCCTGACCTGTGAAGTAATGAATGGAACTGACCCCGAATTAAACCTGTATCAAGATGGGAAACATCTAAAACTTTCTCAGAGGGTCATCACACACAAGTGGACCACCAGCTTGAGTGCGAAATTCAAGTGCACAGCAGGGAACAAAGTCAGCAAGGAATCCAGGGTGGAGACTGTCAGCTGTCCAGGTGCGTGGCAGGCGTCACTTCACAAACACAGCTCTCCAGGCCCTCAGGGGGCAGAGGCATGCTGCTCCAGGTCACAGGTGCTCATGCTGGGAGGCAGCCCTGGCTCGGGATGAAGCGTGAAAACATATCTCTTCCTCCTGGAAACCTTCAAGGGAAGCCTCAGGGGAGGTGGTGTTCTGTGGTTACCCATCCTGGGAGTCCTCCCACTGAGCACAATTTGACCACAAGCAATTTTAAAGATCCTCTTCTAGGAGAAAGAATTGCAAAACTGAAGAGGGAGGAGCTCTAGAGAGTATCTCATGCAAAGCCCCATTTTCCAGAGAGGGAAACTGACTTGCCCAAGGTCCCTTGGCTAGTTAGTGACATGATTCCAACTGCTCCCCTAAAGATCGTCAGTGGTCAGCGCCTCCTATCAGGAATAAAGGTAGAAAGGTTGCAGAAACCCTGAGGGACAGGGACATGGGGGAATGGAGCCCTTGGGGCCAAAGAGTACTGTGGACAGCGAGGCAACACTCCTGCCACACAGCAGGATGGCAAGGCTTGGGGACCAGCTCCAGAAAATCTCAAAACTCCAAGACCATAATGGATCCCCAGTGTCCCAGCCTGACATGACCTCCAGAAGTATTTCTGAGAGGCAGCCTGCTGTAGTGCCCAAGCTCTCGCCTGGGAGTAGAGGTCTGGACTTCTAGTTTGGGTCTGTCCAAATTTAGCCAGAGAATCTTTTTTTTTTTTTTTTGAGACAGAGTCTCGCTGTCACCCAGGCTGGAGTACAGTGGCCGGATCTCAGCTCACTGCAAGCTTTGCCTCCCGGGTTCACGCCATTCTCCTGCCTCAGCCTCCCAAGTAGCTGGGACTATAGGTGCCAGCCACCACGCGCGGCTAGTTTTTGTATTTTTTAGTAGAGACGGGGTTTCACCATGTTAGCCAGGATGGTCTCGATCTCCTGACCTCGTGATCCGCCCGTCTCGGCCTCCCAAAGTGCTGGGATTACAGGCTTGAGCCACCGCGCCCGGCCTAGCCAGAGAATCTTAACAGAGTTTCTTCCCCTCTCTAGGCTTCAGCTTCCTGGCCCACGAAGAAAATAAGCACCATGTTCACAGACTATTAGATGAGTAGGCTCTTGGATCCATTTCCAAGTTCATTCATGTGGGCCATTGGGCTGCCTCACAATATGGCAGCTAGCTTCCCTCAGAGTCCTCTAAGAAAGAGCAGGAATAAGTGCCCAGGACAAAAGCCATGGTCTTTTTGTAACTCAATCTCAGGAGTGATATCCCAATCACTTCTGCTGTGTTCTGTTCATTAGAAGCAAATTAATGTCTAGCCCACATTCAATCAAAGGGGATTGCACATAGATGAGAATACCAGGAAGCTGGGGTTATCGAAGGCATCTGAGAGTCTGCCAATCACCAACTTGACCAGCATCACTTCACCTCCGGTTTTCCCACCAGTCATTCTCCCACATTCCCCTATCACTAAGGCACAGTGAGTGAAGTTGCCTCTCCTTGACTTCACAACTTCTTTTTTTTTGAGACAGGATTTTGCTCTGTTGCTAAGGCTGGAGTGTGGTTGTATGATCATAGCTCACTGCAGCCTCGACCTTTCAGGCTCAAGCAATCCTCCCACCTCAGCCTCCTCAGTAGCTGAGACTACAGGAGGATGCCACCAAACCCAGCTAATTTTTAAATTTTTTGTAGAAATAAGGTCTCACTGTGTTGCCGAGGCTGGTCTCAAACTCCTGTGCTCACACAGTCCTCCCACCTCAGCCTCCCAAAGTGCTGGGATTATAGGCATGAGCAACTGCAGTGTCCTCGGGAGATCTTTGATTACAGTTGTCAGATGTAGCAAATAAAAATACAGTATAAGTATGTTTCAGAGGTTGCATGGAACATACTTGGGCTAGAAATTATTCATTGTTTATCTGAAAATCAAATTTAACTGGGTGTTTTGCATTATATCTGACAACCTTATTTTAACTGGAGCCCACGAGTATAAAAATGTGTGTGTATCAGGGATGGAAGGAGGGAGAGAAGGAGGACTTTGGGAGCAGCCAAGGTTTGAAGGCTGGAACACTTATGTCCCTTATTCTATGGTGCAGAGCAGAAACTGGTTGGGAGAAGGACCACTAGGGAGATGGGAATACCTGGGGAGAGATTAGGGTGGAGGAGCTGCTCTTAAAGACCTGAAAAGGCATTTGGAAGTTTTATTCTGAAAGGCCAAGGCAGAGAGGAGCAATGATGAGAGTCTAACCATTTGGTTCAGATTAGGTGAGCGTTTACTTACTTAAAACCAAAATACTAGGAGGAAGGAACAGATTCCGATGCGCAAAAATGCTTTATCACATAAACTCATGGGCATGTGATCTCCAAGAGAAATTGTAGGAAGATAGTATGCCTGGATTTAGGAACCGGGAGGGCATATGTTTGATTGACAGTGCCACCGCTGCTTCTGAAACATAATGTAACGTTCCCCACCACGAGCACTACCAGGTGTCCCACGGCGCCACACTGGACAAACTGGAGAGCAGGCTGGGTAAAGCATTGCCTACATTCCTGCATGTGCCCAAGATAAAGTTGTGGCAACTTCCCAACGACTCGGAGAGAAGATGGAGCTGGTGGCTGCATGACTTAGCCATGTGCTCCCCAAAGCATTTCAGGCCTGCCCTGCCGCACCCCGGGTCAAATCTGAAAAGTTCTCAAGCTCAGCAGGAAGTGGCCTCTGGTATCTCCTGCCCCCCCCTCCAAGCCAGTAGGGCCTAAAGGGCCCTAAATCCTTTACTGACCCAATTTCAATGGTTTAAGATTATGCCTGCTTCTCTGGTGGAGGCCTCTTCATCAGTAGAGCTTAGAGATGTTGTGTAACTGGCAGGCAAAGAATGGGTCAGAGAGAGACTCGAGGAAAGAAAGCCAAGATGAACAAACCACTGCAGTCTAATAATCTGTTAAACTTGGTTTCTGAGCCTCTGACCCTCTCCTTGGGGCCCATCCTGGGCTTCATGTATAACAGTGTCTCCCTAGGATCTTTTTTGCCTGGAGAAGCATTTCTTTTGTGATGCTGGGCCAAGTTCCAGTTTGTTCTTTAGATGACCCCGTCCCCTGACCCCAGCCCCACTGCTGCTTCTCTAACTGCTATTGACTCACAAAGGGCAGACAGCCCTCCCGTTTCCCCTGTTTCTGGGAAACAGCTCCCAGAAGCACCAGTGGGAGAACACTAGTAAGAGTGAGACCTCACATTTGTGTTGTTTTACAGTTTACAAAGCACTTTCATATCCATTATCTGATTGACTTCCACCAGCCACCTTATGATGTAGGTTTCATTATCTCCACTTTACAAAGAAGGAAACAGGCTCAGAGGGGTGAAGTAACTCTCCAAAGTTCACTACAACTCTTGTCTAGAAAAGCCTAGACCAAACCCATTTCCCTTAACACCGAAGTCACTGTTTTCCTCGTTGCATTATAGTGACTGAAGGTCCAGAAACTGAAGACTAAGTCTACTGCTGTTACTAACGCACTGTATGCCGGGTTTCTCTCGTGGCTCCAGGGAAACTCTGTGAGGGGGTGCTGGCCATGAGGTCAGAGTGCTGGGCTGGACAAGTGAAATATTTACCCTGAGTGTTTGGAAACTGCCTGGTAGAGAGGGTGAGAAGGAATCATGGTGCGGGGGGCGGGGTAGCCAGAGACGAGAGCAGGATCGACAGTGCAGAAACACCGAGACAAGGGGTTGCTTAAGGGAACTGCTCAGGAACAGATATTGTGTGGCTTCGGGCAACTCATCCTCCCTCTCGGGGCCTCATGTTTGAAACTAGAGGTTCCTTTAGAGTATCTTTAAGATCCTCGGATCTAAAAGTTTGTGATGCTGTCCATGACGGGGGCAGTGGGCAGGCAGGCCTCGGTGCATGAGCAGTCAGGCATTTCTACTCCCTGAGAGCAGTTTCCCAAGGAGCCTGCAGATGGAGCTTCCCCAGGACCTTGGGTCCTCCCAGGGTTGACACCACTCACCACCCTCTGTGAGCCTGGGAGCGGTGGGGTGAAAGGTCCCAACAAGCTCTCTTATCTGCTTGATGCAGGAGGCAGCGTCTTTGGCCAGAGTAACAGCCTCTCTGCCTGGACCCCTCCCGGCCATCCCACTTCTCTTCCTTTTGCAGAGAAAGGTCTGGACATCTATCTCATCATCGGCATTTGTGGAGGAGGCAGCCTCTTGATGATCTTTGTGGCACTGCTCGTTTTCTACATCACCAAAAGGAAAAAACAGAGGAGTCGGAGAAATGGTAAGCTCCCCCTCTTTCGTCCCACCGCAGGCCCCAGCAAAATCCCCATGAAACAGCTCATGGGGATGACACCTTGAATCTGCAGAGAAAATAATGGAAATAGGTAGTTTCGGAATGTCAGAGTTGTAGCCAGCGGGTATAGCTTGTTTCATTTTGTGGTTAGCTTGATTTTTGAAAAACAAATTCTTAGTGGTGACAATGTGGGAGCTTTGAGACAGTGAATCCAGTTGGCCTCATTGGAATCCACCACTGAGGCCTACTTGGTGACAGGCTAATGTGAACATCTTTTGAATGAGCCACACTTCTCTACATAGGTAGAAAGGTTAGCTCCAAAACAGCGTTTCTAGCAATAAATGTCCTGTCTATGGGTGACCGAAGACTGTGGAGTTAGTCTTGGGTTCAGGCCCAAGCTCCTAGAAACACAGGGAAAATCATTCAGATCATCAGGTACTCACAGGAAAACAGCTGTTCTAAAGCAGGGTGACTGTGCCCCCTTTGCTAATTCTCTGTTTGAGGGATGTGTTAGGGTTGAGAGTTTCTCCTCGGATCAGGCCTGTCCGACAACCTATCAGCAATGAAAAGGGGAGCTGGCTCAGGGAGCATCCAGGCCAGCCAAAGCAAAACACTTCAGAGGATGGCCAACCCGGGGTCACTGTCGGGGCACAGATGAGGGTGTCAGCCATTGGCGGGACTTGCAGCCAAGGGAACAGGCCCTGGGGTTCTCTGCAATTCACGTTTACAGCAGGACTTGGTCTCTCCCTAGAACCTGCAGGCACAGCCACACCAGCTGCTTCCAGTGCTGCCCAGGGAGGTGGTCCAGATTTCCCCAGGCAGCGATGGCCTTGGGCCCTGTGCCCTCTGGATTTGGTTTCTTTACCTCAAACTTCTTCCTCTGTTCTCCCTCTGCCTCCCTGTCAGGCTGTGGTCCCTCAGCCCCACATCCCATCATGCCACTGCCCCCAGCCCAGGCCCTGAAACATCTTCCTGAACTTAGCCCCATTCTTCCCACCACCATTGTCCCACACTTTCCACCACAGTGCAGCTGAATCACTGGCAGGTCCCTTAGGCATGCCTGGCTTGCCCTCCTCTATGCCCAGCTCTGGCTGTTCTCCATGCTCCTCTCTAGCAAAGACCCCTTCTCCATTGACTAATGATCAAAGACCACGTCTTCTTCCAAGGTGGACCTCACTTGTCACCCCAAGACAAGGTGATCTCTGCCATCACCAGGCTGAGAAGACCAGCATGGTGGTTAGTTCATGCTGATAGAAAAAAAAGTCATTAGTCTCTGTGTTTTATATCTATTAGTGCATCCAGCTTTCAGAGTGATCTTAGGAGATAGATAACAACACAGTTGAGCAAACTTAAATTCAGTGATGTTCAATTATTTGCCTTAAATCCTGTGGCCAGTAGGCTGACTCAGGCCTAGGCTGAGGCAAGGAGCCCAGAATTTAAGGCACAGAATTTAAGGAGGCTGACCTGCCCTTGCACAACCTGAAAGTTGGTGCCTCTTTAAACTGCATGCCCGTCAGCCTCACTTGCCTCATCCCAGTCACGCCCTGGGCTGAGTAACCAGGAGATGCAAACAAGGGAGACAGATAGTGAGCCTGGAGGAATTCCTGGGAGCACACGTTTAGGCGCCAGCTGCAGCTACTGGGGTGGGCAGGCTGAGACCCACTGTCCTGCTTGAACCAGGCAGGGTGCACAGAGTCGTAGCCAGCCTTGTCTGTCCAACCCTGCCTGCAGTCTCAGCCATGTGGTCACACCCCATTCCTCCTACCAGAACTCATGTGCCTCTGCCTACACTTTCTGGTGGCCCTGGGCTCTTCACAGAAATTGACATTGCAAATTTCAGTTCTTGTTCGCCTCTTGATTTTAGGCTTCCTGAGGACAATTTGTGTCTAAGTCACAATGACACTTAACACTTAGAAGATGAGGAATAAACATTGGAAGGACAAATGAACAAAATGGTGGATGGGCTAGGTGTGGTGGCTCACACCTGTAGTCTCAGCACTTTGGGAGGCCGAGGCAGGAGGATCCTTTGAGCTCAGGAGTTTAGGACCAGCCTGGGCAATGTAGTGAGACCTTGTCTCTACTTTAAAAAATAAATTAAAAAATTAGGCAGGTGTGGTGACGTATACCTGTAGTCCCAGCTAGTCAGGAGGCTGAGGTAGGTGAATCATTTCAGCCCAGGAAATTGAGAATACAGTGAGATGTGATCAACCACTGCACTCCAGTCTGGGCGACAGAGCAAGACCCTGTCTCAAAAAAACAAAACAAACAAAAAACAAAAATGGTGGGTGAACAGAGTAGTAAATCAATGGCCGGTGCAAGCTTGCCACATAGGAGTCGTTGAAAAAGGACCACCCACTGCCCCAAATTCAGAAGTGGGGTCAGGGGTTAGAGCCCTCTGCACAGTCTGCTGGACATAACCTAAGCAACGACTGCAGGGCACGGAAGATGGCGTAGAGGATGTGTTTTGCCCTTTCTGGAGGCCCTTTCCTCTTTGTGCTTAGAGCACACGAGCCACTTAGGTATCAAAATCACATTGTCTGACTTTGACTCTACACTCAAAGCCACCTAATGCTCACATTTCCTGTCGTCAGAGGAGGCCATCTGGTTTGAATCAACATCCGGAAGTTACAGGGTGATGCTTAGAGAGGGCTTGTGCTTCCCCAGCCACACATCTCCATAAAGATGTAAGAGGTGATTTTTTCGGCCGGGTGCGGTGGCTCATGCCTGTAATTCCAGCACTTTGGGATGCCAAGGCGGGCAGATCACCTGAGGTCGGGAGTTCAAGACCAGCCTGACCAACATGGAGAAACCCGTCTCTACTAAAAATACAATATTAGCCAGGCATGGTGGTACATGCCTGTAATCCCAGCTACTCAGGAGGCTGAAGCAGGAGAATTGCTTGAACCCGGGAGGCGGAGGTTGCAGTGAGCCAAGATTGTGCCATTGCACTCCAGCTTGGGCAGCAAGAGTGAAACTTCGTCTCCAAAAAAAAAAAAAAGAAAAGAGGTAATTATTTCACCCCAGGGAAAATCTTCTCTTCCTAACTCCCTCTGGAGCTACTGCAAAGATGGCTTTGGGTGCAGGTACTGAAATACCTAACTTACAGCCTGAAGGAGTCCAGAGGGGCCAGCAGGGTGCTCCAGGCCTCTAGCAGCTGGGCACCCTCACAGATGCCCTGTGATTTTAAGAGTACAGGAAAACTACATTACGAGTAGTTGTGGGCCTGCTTTCATGGACTGAAGTCACACAAAGAAGAAAATCCTGATGGATGAGGAGAGGAGGAATTCTTTCCCTCCTATGGCCAAGAGGATAGGTCGTGAATTTCTGAGGAGTTAGTAAATTTCTAAGGACAAAAAGTCACTTGCATATTCCAACCTCTTACCAGTAGGTGGGTTGCATGACAGTAGAACTGGAGAAAGGCATATCTAACATTGAAATGCCTCAGAAGGAATGTAGTTACTAATATCCTCCATGACTCCTCATAACCCCTTCCCATGCGCTCTAACCACGAGGTTCTTGCTCTTAGGGAACAATCTCTAGGTCAGTACAGAGGTAGGGTTCCAGGTCTGAGTGCTATCTCTGATCACAGGAGCACCAGGCGCAAAGCCCTCCACTCGTGTGTCTTCTTCCTGTTGGTTCCTTGAGTTCTCTAGTCCTACGCTCTCCCTCTACCTTATGGTGAGCACTTCTTTCTCTCCTACGAGCTTTAGAGTTCTCAGAGAGTAGGGGCAACTTCTTCTTCCTCATTGCATCCCCCAAAGCAGTACCTTTTACGTGCAAGGTGCCTTGCACATGAAAGGTACTCAATATTTACATCAATTTCACCTGGCCAAGATGAACTCTATTGAGGTTTTGTTGTTGCAGATGAGGAGCTGGAGATAAGAGCCCACAGAGTAGCTACTGAAGAAAGGGCCCGGAAGCCCCACCAAATTCCAGCGTCAACCCCTCAGAATCCAGCAGCTTCCCAACATCCTCCTCCACCACCTGGTCATCGTTCCCAGGCACCTAGTCATCGCCCCCTGCCTCCTGCACACCGTGTTCAGCACCAGCCCCAGAAGAGGCCTCCTGTTCCGTCGGGCACACAAGTTCACCAGCAGAAAGGCCCGCCCCTCCCCAGACCTCGAGTTCAGCCAAAACCTCCCCAAGGGGCAGCAGAAAACTCATTGTCCCCTTCCTCTAATTAAAAAAGATAGAAACTGTCTTTTCCAATTAAAAAGCACTGTGGATTTCTGCACTCCTGATATGCACACCCGTACATCCATCAGGTGTTTTCTACATGCAGAACATTGTCACCTCCTGAGGCTGTGGGTCACAGCCACCTCTGCATCTTCGAACTCAGCCATGTGGCCAACATCTGGAGTCTTTGGTCTCCTCAGAGAGCCCCATCACACCAGTAAGGAGAAGCAATATAAGTGTGATTGTAAGAATTGCAGAGCACTGAGCACAGAAATCTTAGAGATCTCTCTTCCCCTCTCAGATCATGTGTAGATGCGATAAATCAAGTGATTGGTGTGCCTGGGTCTCTCTACAAGCAGCCTATCTGCTTAAGAGACTCTGGAATTTCTTATGTGCCCTGGTGGACACTTGCTCACCATCCTGTGAGTAAAACTGAAATAAAAGCTTTGACTAGACCCGAGTCTGCTCATTGTGTGAAGGACCCCAGTATTGAGGAGAGAAGGCTGCCTCGCTGGTGTGACAGCAGGATCAAATTCAGTCAACTCAATCCAGCTGAGACCTCCTTAGTTTTCACCAGAATGACCAGAACATTCTCCCCAGGTCTCAGCTGCAAAGCGGGGTCCAACAACCTATTTGTAGATTTCCATAATGAATTGAAGACTCCATGCACAAACGTTAACAGGAATCACCAGAAAACTTAACCTTTTGGGTCTTACTTCCTTGACTGTTCAGACACGGTCATAATGACCTGTACTGTCATCCTTGAAAACAGGGAAATCTATGAATACTGGAGGTGTCATGAACTCATCAGATGACATACAAAAGGATAGGCTAAGAGACAACTCAGTTGAATCAAATCTTAAGTGTCTTAAGTGACTTAATTAAAAGGTCAGACCCCATCCCCAGCTAGCAGTCATGCTAGCTGTACTTTGGGGGAAGTGGGGAGAAAAAAATAATTTTCAGTTGGAGTTCTAAAACAATAGGTGGTGAGAAGGCACCTGCTTTGAAATGTTGGTGCCATGTCTGTGGTCCTGCCTGCCCGCCTTCTCCTTGGCTTCTTAGACTTGCTAAACCTTGTTACACTCTGGCAGGAAGCTCTGAGGGCTAAACCACAAAAACTAAGTATATTCAGGACTTCCTGTGACAGCTCACTGAGGATTGAACTACTTTTTCCTCTGAATCTGAGAGGCTGTTGTTTCAGCACCCAGAGTTAATTACTAAGGACAATGATGAATGAAACCTCATCGCCTCCCAAAATTCAAACACAAAATCCTGCTAGGTAACAATTGCCACAAGATCTACCCAGTAGAGGGATGAGGGCTCTGCCCGGGCATGGTGGCTCACGCCTGTAATCCTAACACCTTGGGAGGCTGAGACAGGTAGATCACCTGAGGTCAGGAGTTTGAGACCAGCCTGGCCAACGTGGTGAAACCCCTTCTCTACTAAAAAAAAAATTAGCTGGGCACTGTGGCACGCACCTATAATCCCAGCTACTCGGGAGGTTGAGGCAGGAGAATTGCTTGAACCTGGGGTGTGGAGGTTGCAGTGAGCTGAGATCACATCACTTCACTCTAGCCTGGGCAAAAGAGCGAAACTCCGTCTTAAAAAAAGAAAAAAGAAAAAAGAGGTGAGGGTCCCAGCCCTGCCCCTTTCTCGTGCTTCATGACACCTATGAGTGATTTCATTGGCTATCTCGCCAGAGTAGCTCATATGCCGTTCCCTTAAGAAAATCTTCCCTGGCTATCCATCCCTGGGCTCTGCCTTTCTTCTGAAGTCCTGTGGCATTACATATGGTACAAAACACATACAGCCTATTCAATCCTTCATCGTTCATTCATTCAACAAACATTTATTGAACTTCTACTACTTGTCAGGCTCTGTGTTAGGCACTAGGAAAACAGAGGCGTACAATTGCATCTCTGATTTCAAGAAGCTCACCATCTGGTAGGCAAGAAGCAGACCAACCATGGGACAAATGTAGTGCAGTGTGATAAATACAGGTCAGAGGCAAGTACCTGAACCCGGAGTAAGGACTTTGAACCCAGACTGAATGGTAGGACTGGGGTGAAAAAGAGGGCTTCCTAGAGGAGAGACGTTTGGGTTGTGTTGTAATAGATCAATTGAACTGGTGAAGCAGAGGTACAGAATTACCCACCTAGAGGGAGCAGCATGAGCAAGGCTCATTTGGCTTTCTGTTTACACAAACATGTAGTTTCTTTTTCAACTACTGTATTTAACTAATTTGAATATGTCATTGATTTTTCAACTACTGTTTTCAACTTTTTGCATTTCTTTTTCTTTCTTTCTCAACTACTGTATTTAACTAATGTGAAGATGTCATTGATTTTAAGTGGCACCGTTCTTTTACATGCCACTAAGAAAGAAAACTTCTCAGTTGCATTGTAACAAATACTAAGATACAGTCAATTTTTAGTCACAGTCCCATTCCTGAGATGTTACAACGTGAAAAAATATGCATTTTAGAATTGATGAAATGCATAGTAAAGAATATTTTTGAGTATAATGACCATTTCTCTTTTTTTTTTTGAGACGGAGTCTCGCTCTGTCGCCCAGACCATTTCTCAATATCACTGCCAGCACTTTATTGAAGCTATCATTAGCCAATTGATTCAATGGGTTAGCACAGTCCTGATGAAAGGAAGGGAAGTGAACATACACAACATCCTTGTCATCCTTATCCAGGGAAGATAAGATGGATTCTCTGCCCTGCACCACCATTAGGTGGGAAACTAACCTTGCTTAAGATTTGTGCTGCTATCACCCACCTGTCTGACACTGCGTGACACTGAACCTGTCCCAGAGCATGGACATTCTGAGAAGTAGTCAGGCCAGCTGCATAGGAATAACTTGTAGAGCTTGTGGAAAAAAAAATGCTGATAATTCTGTAAGTTAGGTTGGAGGCCAAATAAACATATTTTTAAACAACCTCTCCAGCTGATTCCAATGGGCATTCAAGTTGTAGACAAACTTGGAGACTATAGATAATGCAGTATTGTAAGAAAAATCAACAGTTGTAGCCCAGTTAACTATTCCTCCACAGGGAAATCTCCAATAAGAAGGCCAACCATGTTGGAAAAAATATCCACATAATTTAAGGCACTGGAACATCCTAGAGGGTTATATGAAGATAGAAAATTTAGAGGTTTCTGATAGCCTATCTGCCCACCCTAACTAGTGGTCTAATCATAGCAGCTGGACCAGCTTAGCTCCAAAATGGTCTCAACTGTAAACTGGAAATTTCATCTCAGTCCTCCTGCTCCTTTTCCTTTGCTCATTTTCTAATGTTAGGCTCCTTACCCATGCTCAGTGGGTTGCAGTTACTCAGCAACTCAAGTTTACCAATAAGTTCACCACCTCAAGACCACTGTACATGCTGTTGCTATTACACATGCTGTTCCCACTACCCAACACTTTTCACCTGGCTCTTCACCTGTCCACATTCTTCTTTCAGAGCTCAGACAGAAAGTCATTTCCTGGGGGAGACCTTTCCTAACTCTTGAACTCCACTATAACGTGAATCTTATGTGAGACCATCTCTGTTCTGTGCCCATGAAGTTCAATGTTGTAGAAGACTCACAGGTATTGAAGACAGGAAGTTCTGACTCTCTCTGTCTCACACTGGCTTTGTAAGCTTGAGTAATTTATTCAGCTTCTATGAACACTGAATTTCTCATCTATTAAATGAGGATGACACCTCAAAAGGTTAGAGTGAGGACTAAATGGAAATAATGTATGTAATGTAACTAATATATCCTTGTGTACAGAATGCATCTGAAAACTGTGAGCTTTATTTCTGGCATGACACTCAAGAAGGAATATCCTGGATGGCACATATAAATGGGCTAGTTATTGGAAAGAGACACAGCTCGTTACAAATTGATAAATAAGCACTCTGTAAGGTGACTTAGTCTGTTATGAGTTTGATTCATCTGAGTCAGTTTCCTAATGTTGGCTCACATGGAACAAATGGATGATAAAATCATACAACAGAGGCATTTAAAGGTAAAGAACAGACCTGTGAGGCCACCTCACAAATCCTGGATTGAGTCACAAGTCTTCTGTCACCTCCCTGGCCTCATAAGCAAGGTTTTCATGAAAACAATACCAGGACATTACTTCACATGGCATCTTGCTGGTTTATTTATAGTAACACAGAGCAAAAGGATGAGGAAACAAGGGAAAATTCTGGTCTTTTTAATTGCCTACCAGACAATGACATTACAAAAAAGAAACTACAGGCCAACAACTCTCACAGATACAGATGCAAAATTTTTCAAAAAATATTAGCAAATCAAATTTGACGATGTATAAAAAGAACTGTACATTACAACCAAGTGGTATTAATCTCAGGTATGCAATGCTGGTTCAACATTTGTAAATCAATTAGTATAATCTATCATATCCACAAGCTAATGGAGAAAAATCACATGATACTATAAGTAGACACAAAAAAAGAATTTGACACCTGTTTATCAATGCCTGTTGATTAAAAAAACTTCTGGTAACTGGGAATAGAGGGAAACTTTCTCAACCTGATAAAAAAAAATTCTACAAAAAAGACATGCACCTAACATTTTACTTAACAATGAGAAACTAAACTTTCCAGTAAGATCAGGAATCAGGATGTTTCCTCTCACCACTGTTTCTCAACATCATATTAGAAGTCTTAGCTAATGCAATAAGACAAGAAAAGGAAATAAAAGGTATGCAGGTTGGGAAGAAATAAATAAAACTGTCTTTGTAGATGACGTGATCATCTGTGTAGAAAATCTGAAAGAATCAACGACAAAATAATACTGGAACTATTAAGCAATTATATTAATAGCAAGGTTGTATTAAATAATTCTTACAAGGTTAATATTAAAAAGTCCATTAGTTTCCCATATACCAACAATGAACAAGTGCAATTTGAAATTGAAGACATAATACCATTTACATTAGCACTCAAAAAATGAAATACTTAGTTATAGATTTATATGAAGAAAACTACAAAACTCTAATGAACAAAATTAAAGAAGAACCAAATAAACGGAGAACTATTATGTTAATGGACAGGAAGACTCAATGTCACCAAGATGTTAGTTCTTCCTAACTTAATTTATAGATTCCGTGTAATCCTGGTCAAAATCCCAGCAAACTGAGCCAGGTGTGGTAGCTCATGCCTGTAATCCCAGCATTTGGGGAGGCCAAGGTGGGCAGATCACTTCAGGTTAGGAGTTTGAGACCAGCCTGGTCAACATGGTGAAACCCTGTTGCTACAAAAAATGCAAAAAATTAGCTGGGCATGGTGGCACCCACCTGTAATTCCAGCTACTTGGGAGGCTGAGGCAGGAGAATCACTGGAACCTGAGAAGCAGATGTTGCAGTGAGGCAAGATCGTGCCACTGCACTCCAACCTAGGAGACAGAGTGAGACTCCATCTCAAAAAAAAAAAAAAATCCCCGCAAACTATTTTGTGGACATTAAAGTGATTCTCAAGTTTATATAGAGGGGCAAAAGTCCCAGAATAGCCAACATAATATTGAAGGAGAACAAAATTGGAGAACTGAACTATCCCACTTCAAGATGTACTATAAAGTTACAGTAATCAAGGTAGCATGGTATTGGTGAAAGAAGAGACAAATAGATCAAATGGAACAGAATAGAGTGCCGGAAGAGACCCATATAAATGTCATCATTTAACCCAAGCTTGTCCAACCCTCAGCCCACGGGCAGCATGCAGCCCAGGATGGCTTTGAATGTGGCCCAACACAAATTTGTCAACTTTCTTAAAACATTATGAGATTTTTTTTTTGACTCATCAACTATTGTTAGTGTTAGTGTATTTTATGTGTGACCCCATTCTTCTTCTTCCAGTGTGGCCCAGGGAAGCCAAAGGATTGGATACCCCTGATTTGACAAAGGAGCAAAGGCCATACAATGGAGAAAGAATGGTCTCTTCAACAAATAATGCTGGAACAACTGGACATCCACATACACAAAGAGAGAAACGAATCTAGATACAGATTTAACAGCCTCCATAAAAATCAATTCAAATTAATTACAGGCCTAAATTTGGTGGCAGGGTATCAAATTTATTTATTTTAAGGAATGGTACAAATCAAAGAACTTAAGTGGATATTTTGGTATAACTTACAGAAAATGTAAAGGAAACCCCAACGTGCAGGCACTGCTTTGGTCCAGAGAGGTCACCCCGTGGCTACAGGAAATGAGCCTAAGGCTTAGCTGTCCTTTATCCCTCTCTCCCAGAGATTTCTGCCAGGCTAGATTCCCAGCTCTTTTCCTGCACAGGTTGGTCACGTGGTCACCCAATTCTTTGATGGATTTCTCCGGTTCATTCAGGTAATGTGTCTCAATGAGGTGATGGAAGCTGGGGTCGTTTTTATGCAGTTTCAGTAGTGACCAATTTACGTGTTTTCCAAGTGTAAGGCACACTCCATCGCATTCAGCCGGCTCTCTGCCTGGTGTATTGACTCCTGAAGGAAGACTCCGCCCCCTCGTTGTTTCTGCAGCTTCATCAGTTTCTCAGCGGGCTCCCTCTCATCATGAGATTAGTGAAGAAATAAGTGTTTGGCAAACTTCCTCAAAGCTACGTTGTGGAGGTGAAAGCAGTAAGATGTGGACAGGTAGATGGAGGAGGTTGGAGCTCCAGGTTGACAGGGGGCCTCAGGGCGGTCCCAGCGCACGGTAAGGAGGTGGAAGCTCTGGCTCTGAGCTGCCAGCTGCCGGAGCACGGGAAAAGCGCCAGTTCCCTCCAAGCACTGGTGAAGCAGGAAATCGCGGTGACTCTCGGGGAAGAACATCTCCGGACCTAAATATTAGATGCAAGACTATAAAACGCCTAGAAGATAACTGGAGAACATCTGGAGGACCTTGGTCTTGACAATGACTCTTTAGATGCAACATCAAAGGCAAGATCCATGAAACAAAAAAGGAATAAGCTAGAGTTCATTAAGGTTAAAATTTTCTTGGGTAGGTTTTTTGGATCACACCTGTAATCCCAGCACTTTGGGAGGTCAAAGCAGGAAGACTGCTTGAGCCCAGGAGTTTGACACCAGCCTGGGCAATATACTGAGACCATGTTTCTATAAAAATTTTCTTAAAAAACTAGCCCAGCAGGGTGGCACACACCTGTAGTCCCAGCTATTAAGGAGGATGTGGTAGGAGGACCACCTCAGGGAGGCAGAGGTTGTCATGAGCTGGATCATGCCACTGCACTCCAACCTGGGCGACAGAGTAAGACCGTGTCTGAAAAATAAATAAAATTAAATTAAATTAACATTTTTTGCTCTGTGAAAGACAGTCAAGAGAATGAAAAGACAAGCTACAGACTATGAGAAATTATTTGCAAAAGACATGCCAGTTAAAGGATTATTATTCAAAATATACAAAGAACTCTTAATACTCAACAATAAGAAAACAAGCAACCAGATTAAAAACGACCAAAGATCTTAACAGACACCTCACCAAAGGAGATATACAGATGGCAAACACCTAAGCACATGAAGAGATGCTCTATGTCATATGTCATTAGGAAAAATGCAAATTAGAACAATGAGAATACTACTACATACCTATTAGAATGGCCAAAGTCCAGAATGCTGACTACACTAAATGCCAGTGAGGATGTGGAACAACAGGAACTCTCAAACATTGCTGGTGGGAATGCAAATGGTACAGCCACTTTTAAAGACAGTTTGGCAGTGTCTTATATAACCGTACATACTTCCCCCTTGCAATCCAGCAGTCATATTCCTTGGTATTTACTGAAAGAAGTTGAAAGCTTGTTCATACAAAAGCCTACACACACATGCCCAGAGAAGCTCTATTTATAATGACACCACTTGGAAGCAACCAAGGTGTCCTTCAGTAAGTGAATGGATAAATAAACTGTGGTATATCCAGACAACAAAATATTAGTCAGTGCTAAAGAAGTTAGCTATCGGCCAGGCGTGGTGGATCACTTGAGGTCAGGAGTTCAAGATC